>NC_090444.1:1148268518-1148592684 GCF_031143425.1 Pleurodeles waltl | reverse complement strand
CCTGAAGGATCATGTTAGACCTGGCATCCTTGGTATGGTTTTCCCTTAACTTTTTTCCTTCAGACCTTGTGTTTTGCTGACTTCGTTTTTGCTGGCTTTGGACTCAGTGAGCTTTATTACCATTAACCAGTGCAAAAGTGCTTGTGCTCGCTCCTTGGTAGAATTGGTTTATGCACAATTGGCATATTTAATTTACTTGTACGTCCTTAGTAAAGTGGCACTACATGTGCCCAGGCCCTATAAATTAAATGTTACTAGTGGGCCTGCAGCCCTGATTGTGCACCCACTTAAGTAGGACTTTAAACAAGTCCCAGGCCTGCCGCTACAGCCTGTGTATGCAGTTTTAAACTGCCATTTCGACCTCCCAAACTAAACCTTTATTCCAGGCCCAAACTTCTTTTTTTATTACATGACCCCTTTGATAGGCCCTGGACAGCCCAAAGCGCAGGGTGCAATGTATTTAAAAAATGAGACACCTAGGGGCATATTTATACTCCGTGTGCGCCGAATGTGCGTCAAAGATTTTGATGCACATTCAGCGCAAACCTTGCCTTGTATTTAAACCTTGACGCCCGAGCCTGCGGACGACAAAATTCCGCTGTGTGCGTAATTTTTTGGATGCGGCAACCCGACTTGCGTTAATCATATGCAAGGTAGGCGTTCCCGTCCAAAAAATGACTTAAACGGCCGTGCGTCGTATTTATGCTTTCGGGCAAAAATGACGCACGGCCGGGAGGCGGAGCCGGAAAATGACACACAGCCCGATTTGTGTCAAAATTTAACGCCTGGGTCAGGGCAGGCGTTAAAATGGGGCAAACACACCTGTATTTAATCAGAACACACAGAAGCAACAGCAGAGCAGCAGAGCAGCAAAAGGGAGACATGGAGGTGATTCTCATCCAGCGTGCACGCAGACGCAGAGCCCAGCAGCAACAACAGCAGCTACCACAACACCAGCAGGGCCCCCAAAGGCAGCGCAGAAAGCAGGAGAGAATATTCTGCCCCAGAAAAACCCTTCAGGGCCTCAGCGAACATGACATCATCCAGAGGTACAGGTTGAACTGGCAGACCATTCAGCAGCTGCTGCGCAACATTGAGCCGCAGTTGGCACCCACTTTGCTGACACCCCCCACCATCCCAACAGAAACCAAGCTGCTTGCCGTACTTCACATGCGGGCAAGTGGCTCTTTTCAAACAACTGGTGCCCTGGTTGCCGGAATATCACAGCCATCATTCTCTGCCTTTTTGCCCAAAGTACTGGATGCCATCATCAGGCTCACATCCCGCCACATCTGCTTCCCAAACACACTGCAGAAGCAGCAGGAAACAAAACAGGGGTTCTACCTCATTAGTGGCTTCCCGCACGTCCTTGGTGCAATCGACTGCACACATGTACGCCTTGTGCCACCTGCTGCAACTGAACACCTCTACCGCAACAGGAAGCACACACATTCCATCAATGTGCACGCCATTGTCAATCACCAAGGATTGATCACCAACATCGTGGCTAAATATCCTGGGAATGTCCATGACTCATTCATCTTCCGCCACTGCACCATCAATTAACACTTCCAGGATGGAAGGTATGGCAATGGACTACTTGTTGGTAAGTACAAAAACCTACTTATATACACACTGCACAGCAACCCTCTAGGACACTCAACACATACACCACAACAGCAACATGTCGACAGGAACACACTGAGGTTGTGACACCGCTTGCCATGATTCTTAGGTCACCATTGAACCTTCACACATCTGAAATTACTGTACAGCCTAATGTTAAGACGTCATTGATCACAACGTTTGGAGTGGGTTGCCTAAATGTCACCTTGGAAATTGTAAGCATCTCAATTATGTTTACATTAATCCATTGCATAAGGTATGGGATGTCCAGGGTACATTAATATGAACGTGTTAACAACACTGTCAATTTTAACCTGTGTATGGAACTATCATCTCACCCCCAGTGAAGACACAGGGACACCTGTGTCACAAGTCACAATGCTAGGGAGGGCACACTGTACTGCAAATCCCAAAACATGCTGCTGACAACTGGCTAGCAGCCAAACACTTGTTCAGCCAAGGAAACAACCCAATGTAGATGGTACATCCTACTAGCCTAGTATGCGACATAATAACACAAAAGAGTCACAGACAACACAAGACAACTACTGCCATGAAAGGTGATTTCAATGGGGCAAGCTACATCTACATGATCCCATTCATTTTCTCTTGCAGCTGATCAGGGGTATGGCATCCAGCCATGGATAATGACACCTATTGGCAACCTGAGTACTGCAGCAGAGCGTGCCTACAATGATGCACATAGGAGGACATGCACCATAGTCGAGAGGACCTTCGGCATCCTCAAGTCGAGGTTCCGGTGCCTCGACATCACTGGTGGTAGCCTCCTATATTCCCCGGAAATGGTCTGTAAGATCATCCTAACATGTGCTATTCTGCACAACATTTGCATAAAAAGGAGCATTCCCCTCCTGGAACCCGAGCCACACATGCCTGAAGAGGAGAAAGAGGATGATGGTGGCCTGCAACATGAGGGGGAACAACAAAACACGGCCGCTGGTTTACTTAGGCGGCAACATATCGTGAACAATTTATTTTAAATATAATCACCATCATCACTTTATGAACTAATTTAAATAAACACCTATAATAATCACCATATCATCGTTTGGCTATTCATTTTTGCACACCTTCATCTCTAACTATCAGATTAAGAGTGTTGCCTAATGGAGCATTGCTGATATACAGATTAGGACACTGAAAATCTCAGAGCAAATGTGATGCGTACCATACAATGGTCACATACACACACAGAGTAAATTACATATATCCTGTACATTTCCCCGTTGAAGGGCAATAGCAGAGGACCACACCTATTTCACACATACATGTTGAAAAAATGGTTCATCGCAGCATATGGCTCACAACTAAGACACCATCACTCAATAAGGGGAAAACAAGCCTCATACATGAGGCAGTGGATGTGCTTTTGCATCAGTAACAGGAATGTCTGACCAGACCCTTGACAGCAGTAAGTCCAACTGCATCCAATCTTTGCAAGGACTATCTGTGACCAGAGTTCCATAGGAGCAGAACATAGACAGCACAAGGGCCACACATATGAGCAGCATTGCGCACATGACATTCCATGTACATGTAAGCCCATTTCCTAACTCCTGACACACCCATGCACCTGGTCACAACCCACCTGTCTGAAGAGGTCCCTGGAATAGTAAGATGTGTACCCTGATATTCCCTCCTCAACACACACAGCTTGTCAATAGCAATCCAGTGTGCTACACCCTTTCCTATGGTATACCATTGTCATAGAACATCTGACTGCATGGACGTCAGGTCAATTAATACACTGGCTTCTAGTTTCCAAGCCCTGTTAGCACCTGTAGATTGCTTCCCGTGTGAAAATGTCTGTTGGCCATTAGAATGCAAATCTCACCTACAGGACTTGTGAGAAACAGATGCAGCCCACACCTGTGATCACCTCCATGCACACGACCCATTTCAACAAGCACTGCCCCTGCTGATGCCTGGAACAGCATAGGAGTTGCCATTTTGTCAAATACACCGTGAAGCATTGCTACTAATTAAGTCGTGTAAGCACACCCCTTGGGTTCATTTGTCACCTTCAAAAACACAGGACATACACAGTTTTACATGTCAACTGTCTAGTTCGTCCTCCAAACAGTTTTACTCAGACCACTGATTATGTAACTTGTTAAAAATGCTGGATCCTGATTCACCCTGCATCCTGTCAGCCTGACTGGCATCTGTCTGTGCGTCACACTAAACTTTCCCTGTGGCTACATATGTACCACACTTGTGTTAGCAAACCTCTCATTCCTCAAAGGGTATTTGGGCATGTGCTTCATCAATGCATACCCAAATACATTGTATAGCATCATCTGCCTTTTAACTGTACCATATGAGTTAAATCCTCTGTGAAAACCAAAATTCATAGCCCATCCCTTGTCTGGGTCTCATTTATGCATGAATGACAAAGTGTGACAGTGTCCCAGGGCCGTATGCAGGGATTGGGTACGGGCCTTCAGCAGAACCAGCAACCTCTGATAATGTCCATGAAAAATCCACACATGTCAGGACCCTGACACTTCACACACAGAATTACATTGCTCACAACATTTTGATGGGCCATGTGTGGTGAATAGCTGCGAGAATAATCAGCACAGAGGCTATGATGTTCCCAGATGCAGTAGGAATTGCAGAGGCTAACCTGTGTACAAATGTTGTAATGACACCTGCCGGAACATGACACTTGAGACATTATCTCACTCAGCACACCAAGGTTGCCCTGTTGACTGTCTCATTACACGTCTTCAGTGACAGGGTGGGACCATCCCCATGTAGGTTCTTATGTCCACATCCACTTTACTCACATTGATCAACAAAGGATACTCAGTAGATACAGGAATAGCTGCCACTGACTCATGATGAGACCTGGACCTAACTGTGACAAATGACACCCCAAAAAATATACAGGCTCAACATTGGACCACACACATGTACAAGAAACCTATGTGCAATTGATCACTGGAAATATGTGGACACGTGCTGCCTCCTCTGCTGGTCCACCACAGCAACTGGAGAGTTGTGGCTCAGTTATATGACCTCAACTGTGGCGTCATCATACATTTGTGGTTCACCTTTGGCTGTCTGGGCCAACTACATGGTACCCACTTCATCAATGCATGTGTCTGACTCACTGTGGGATTCACCAACAAGTGCCTAGGAAGCTGCTACGAAAAATCTAGGACATAGGATGGTGAAAACGTGGACCATTGACATGAACAAGCGTCTGCCATCTATCTGGTGCATGCTTTGTCATATGTGGTGTCTACGTTACCCTAAATCTTGGAAGTGCACATAACGGATGTTGCTACTATATGACTAACACATGTCCTCTCTCAGTTCCACAATGACTTGCATCCAAGGTTTGGACATATTGACTTCACTTTCATACAAGCATATGTGCAATAATGCATCATGTGATGCACACACACTTGGTCAACAAATACATTAGTTGCCACAGCACACACATTGAGCCATAGGCATTGAGGTATTGTACATATGTGTGTCACATTGCTATCCTCTCCTGATGCCAAACATGCCCAATTTGTGCAATACATATATGTAGGCCACACATATGGCCATCTAGTGCGTCAGCCAACTGTCAAAATACTGTGAAGGAAGTAGCGGGTCATGGTCCGCTGCAGTATGATGTCTCACATGTGAACATACACCATCAACACCATAGTGGGTGCCCTCAGCCTATCTCTGATGTGTTCCAAATGTAACATAACATAAAAACAGAAAAAATGCCCAAAACCAGTACATGCACTGAAATTTGGACGTTGCTAGCGTTATGCGGCATTTTCCCCCCACAAATACTGTTTGTGCGTCATATTTTTTGACGCACAGGAGTGAAAATTAGGCCGCATCCAAATAATTGTACAGACTATTTACTATTATTTGGATGCGGGCTAATTTTCACTCCTGTGCATCGAAAATTATGACGCACAAACTGTATGCGTGAAAAAATATGACGCATAACGCGAAAAACGGTGGACATTTTATTCAGGAAGTGACGTAATAGGATATCCTGTTTACAGATCATGTACAGTGGGTGTACTTTCACTTTCACTTTGCAGTCTGTGAATCTTCTAGACTGTGTGGCTGTGTTGAGAGTGGTGTCCAGTGATTTTGTGCTTTTGTGTCCTGTGTGCTGTCTCAATTGTCAATTTGTGAAATAAATATTGTTAGTGTATAGTGTCCTACTGTGTTTTGTTTACATTTGTCCAGTTTTCTAGTGTTTTTGTTGTTTGTGCGAGTCTGTTGTGGGTAGTGCTAGTTTGGGGATAGTTGGGCTCTTTTAGTGGTTAAGTTTACTTTTCTTCTGTTTTTGTACCCCTATTTTCCCCCTTTTCCCCTTTCTATTTCTTTAACCCCTATTCCCCTTCTCATTTTCACAATGTCTGGTAGGCCACGTCTTGGCAGGATGGGTGAAGAGGAGTTGGGGGGCTTCATATGGCTTGTGTGCCATTTCTTGCCACTGATGATCGAAGCAGGGGGCAGGGTGATACAGGGGTATCACACTGAGGCACGCAGAATCCGGTGGGGAAAGATGCTGCATCACCTGCAGCGTGTGTATGCCAGCCAGAGGAGTGACCACCAGCTGAAGCACCGGTGGGCTGACCTCATCACCAGGGAGCAGGATCTCTTGGACCACCTGGGAATCGTGTTTGGTGGCACTGTTGGTGAGTACTAATCATGTAAATGTGCACTATTAAATGCTCTGTAGTGACCATCAGATGATTTGTACAATATCTGCCAGCTAACTTGCTGACTGTGTGTAATGCTGGGGAAACATACAGGGTCATTGATGGACTATGTGAAGGACCACAATTGCTAGTTGTCAGGAAGCACGTGCTCTGCAAACTTACTGAATACCTTTGCTTAATGTAATTTGGTGCCGCCTCTGTGTCAGACAGCAACACAAAATAGGAGCCCATCATGTCTGTATAGGTCACATTTGCCAGTGAAGTATAGATTTACTAAAATATTGGCAACCTTTGTTGACGCAATAGCTAGACTTACTTTAGAAACACTACATGATGCAGAAAATGAGTGCTGGCTTCACGTCAATTGATGATAGCAAAGTGGCCCAGACATATGTCTCATGTGAGTCTGGTGAATGTGGAAGGAAAGCGTTCACGGAAGTTCTATGAATGTTAGGGATTATTGTGGTCCTTCATCTTTTTGGATACATGTCAGATCTGGATTTGAAAACATTGTGAAAAGGTGTAATGTGCCGTCAGCTAACATCTTAGACTGGTATTTGGAGTGAGTTGTGCCACATTCCAAATAGGGAAGGCAGTCCAAAGGTATGCACATGGCTTCACATCTCCATGGTTGGTGCAAATCACCATTGCAGGTCCACATCAAATGAAGAAACTGTAACAACAGGAGGGCTTACAAAAGTCCCTGCCCCTCTGTACATTGTACCTATGTGTATGAACTGTGTCATGGCCACAGAGGCTTTTTGACTGGTAATGCAGTCCTCAAGTAACCAGGCTTTGGATGTCTCTCTTGGATGCACATGATGAGACGATTACACTCCATAATTTTTTCTGATCACTAATGACGGGGCATGTTTGCCACCACATGATAGTTAGGGCCACTGCATGTGTGCAGATATGTGTGTAACTGTCACAGGAGACCCATGCTATGTACATGTTGGCCGTGATATATCAGATGCAGTATCATCATGTCAGAATGGCTGTCATTTCCTTATTCAGCTTACACATTGTATATGTCTTTGTAATTGTTGGTCAGTGCACAGATTCTGAGCACATTTCTTCCTTCCATGCCTTACAGGTGGACCGGCACCCTACACTGTGGGAGAGGTGGCTACATTTGAGGACCCCAACCACTCCAGTAAGTGTTGATATGTCTGTTATGTGTTGTGTTTGCTGGTTATGTGTGATGGACTCCTGTGTGTTGAACGCATAGCAAGGTGTGATGAGTTGGCCAATCATTTGCCTTGTTCCATGAGTGGGATTTCAGTTTCTCACCATTTTTGAGTTGGCCAATACTTATCCGATTGTATTATCTAAGGATTGTAGGTAATTCCTGTAGGCCCCACAATGAGTACTGGGGTGAGTCATGTGGATGACACTTGTATCAACAAGAGTCGCACTGGAAGTCAGCTCAGATTTAGTCAGCCTGTCAGACCCACATTCTCCCAGATTGGTACAGCAAATTGCTTTCCAACAGACTTCTGCTTCCCTATTTACCAAGGTACTTATTAAACTGTAGATAGAACTTCCTAGCAGCATGTACTTCCACATGTTGTGCTACATGTATGTGGAACTTGAGTGCAATGGCCTAGGTGTGCATGCTAATCATGATCATGGGTGTTCTTGCAACTCTGTGTCTGGTGTAAGTCATGCCTTACTGGAAGTATATGCTGTGTACCAAGCTGTGCATTTCCTGACATGTGTGGCGCTATGATTGGTCAAGGGTTTGCAGACTCCTAATTGTTGATAGACCTTACCTGTGGTGTGTGTGTAGAGCAAAACACGTATGGAGTTTTCTATACACTCCTCGGTGTCGATGTTGTTTGGAATTGTTAGTTGTTTCTCCACCCCACTCCTCAAACACAGGCATGGGTTTGTGAATAGGGTACCTAGGACTGATGCTACCAGTATGTTACACATACATGTGAATAGGTGACTGTTTGGTTGGAACCTAGTATACACACTCAGGTATGGCACATGGGTACTATACTGGCAAGTCCTGTTACAACTTGCAGACCATGGGGGTCATTACGACCCTGGCGGTCATGGACCGCCAGGGCCGGGGACCGCAGATGCACCGCCAACAGGCTGGCGGTGCATCCAGGCCTATTCTGACCGCGGCGGTAAAGCTGCGGTCAGAAAAGGGAAACCGGCGGTTTCCCGCCGGTTTTCCCCTGGCCTGAGGAATCCTCCATGGCGGCGCTGCAGGCAGCGCCGCCATGGGGATTCCGACCCCCTTACCGCCAGCCTGGTTCTGGCGGTTTTGACCGCCGGAACCTGGTTGGCGGTAACGGGTGTCGTGGGGCCCCTGCAGTGCCCATGCCAATGGCATGGGCACTGCAGGGGCCCCCTAACAGGGCCCCACCAAGATTTTCAGTGTCTGCATAGCAGACACTGAAAATCGTGACGGGTGCAACTGCACCCATCGCACCCTTTCCACTCCGCCGGCTCCATTCGGAGCCGGCATCCTCGTGGAAGGGGGTTTCCCGCTGGGCTGGCGGGCGGCCTTCTGGCGGCCGCCCGCCAGCCCAGCGGGAAACTCAGAATTACCGCGGCGGTCTTTTGACCGCGCAGCGGTATTCTAACGGCGGTACTTTGGCGGGGGGCCTCCGCCGCCCGCCAAAGTCAGAATGAGGCCCCATGTGGCTTTAGTTTTGCATTCCGTACACTGACATTGGCGGAGGATATGCAGCATGATTGTTAGCTGATAACTGGCAGAACTCAGATGGCAAGTCAATGCCAGTTGTTACCCATCTTGTAGGTTTTGGATATGCTATGTGTGATGTGACCTTTGTAGGCTGGCCTGCCATGTACTTACTCAGGGACATTCAATGATCTGTATGGTGATATGTGACAAGTACAGTAGATGTATTGTCTGATTGACTTCTTGTGCCATTTCACACAATGCAGTTCCTAATGTAAATTATTAGCTTTTGTCTTCACAGCTGCAAAGATGACTCCCGACCAGGTCTGTGAGTTCCAGTGGCGGGCCATGAGATACCAGCACATCCTGCTGGTAGAGTCGGAGTTCAGGAGGATGGACCCTCGATACCGCCATGAACGGGCCTCCGGGGCATTGAGGGCCTTCCCACAGGGTGGCCCTACTTTGCCCACCACAGCCACTACCAGCACAAGCACCACTTCAACCGAGGTGGCCCCACCCACAGCTGGGACTGTTGTCCCTACGTCTGCTGTACTTCCAGGCCCCAGCATTGCAACAGCTGCAGGACAGCCCACGGGCCTTGGCTCCACACGTGCACAGACCTCCTCTGCCGGTACCCAGACTGCCCCAGCTCCATCAGTTGACCCTGCAGCATTCCACGAAATGGAACGGAAGATGGACCGCGTCTTGCGGAAGATAAGCAATCTGAGCCGGGATGTTCGCCACATTAACAGGCGTGTGAAGTCCATAAAGAGGCCCCCCCGGAGGGCCAACCTCTAGACTGTTGTGACAATGGACATGATTCCCTCCCCTCCCTCCTCTTTCCTTTTTCTCATACTAGTTAGTGTAGTCTGTTAGTTTAGTTAGTGTTAATGGGTGGCGGGTCCGGAATCTTTCTATTTTTACTTATTAAGTGTGTGTGTGGGTAGGTGGGGGGCTATGTTGGGGTTCTTGTGTGTTTAATAAAAAAAAATAAAAAAAAATTACAAATATATATATATATATATATATTTGTTTAGGATAGTATAGTGTGTGTTTAGGTTAGTATGTGTTGTCCTCCATGTGTCCCGTCTCATAAGGGGGGGGGATTGATGTTTAGAACGTTTCGTTACATGTGATAAGTAAGTTTAGGTTAGGTTAGTTAGAGACAGTTGTGGGTAATGAGTAGTCAGGGTAGATTAGGGTAGGTAAGACTTTTCCCTCAGTTTCCTCTTCTGTGATTAGCATTTAATAAATATATAGTTAACCCTTTACAGTATGTGTTAAATGCTACTTGATCATGGCCTTGGAATTAGTGTACATGAATGTTGTTCTATTACATTTGAGTTCTATGCTACAAACAAATCCCAACTGAGCTGTAAGATTGGCAGCTACCCCAGAGCTACCTTGCAAAGTTTCCACCATTCGTTGCAACCACCAATCACAGTTAATATGGATCCCAACGTGTTTCTGTCGATAAGTATGTTTTCTAAGTCACAAACAGTGCTTCCAGACTTGGTATTGGGGGAACAGTTTTAGGTCTGACTGCAGTGTGATGTTCAAGGACACCCTTATAAGATGAGTTCTCGTGAATACTCTTGTATTCTTGTCTTCATGACTCACATTGATCATTTGCAACACAGTTCAGCATGATTACCTATGGATGTAAACTCAGACAGCTTCATTCATGCAGTTTTTGTAGTGTTTGCTTAGATTTATGTGCACTGTTATATGTGTTAGTATTGCATGGTGACAACATTTTGCTGCCACTATTTTATGACTTAGATATCCCTTGAGGAAGCATTATTCTGCCCAACACAGCATGATGGTGTATGGTTTCTCACTTCATCAGATATTACCCTCAGGAAGGGCAGAGTATGATGCAATCATTGCCGCTGTGCAGATTTATCTGACTACATAATATTAGGACAATTGTATGGACAAGCTACGTAATTTGACAGTGGGCACATTTCAATTATCTACTGCACAGTTGATATGTCACATTACCCAGAGACAGATTTGTTGTGTAAGTGCTATTTATTGAAAAGTGCTGTAGTGCTATATGTACATTGTCCATGATTGTGAGTCCATTATAGTGACATCTTACATTGTGATCCTACACAAGGGGTTAAGGAAATGCATTTGACATGCTAGGGTGATGTTTCAGACAGTGCAGAGGGACAGGATTTGCCAATGAGTAAGAGTGAGACAATCACTGGGCAGGCTAACAAGATATACAGTGGTAAGCAGAACAGTCATTAAGTAGAGTTGTTGTAAGACTGGCATGTTACAAAGCACAGGACCTTGGTAATAGTTGGCCATGTGGCAGGGACTAGTGCTTGTGGGTACTTTTCCGTGTGAATGTGATCTGTTCCATGTCTTCTTCTTCTGATGTGTGTGTTGCCTCCTCTGTTCTTGTTGGTGGTGGTTGTGAAGGGGAAACACGCACCTCAGTGTTAGAAGACGTGGAGTCAGACATCCCGGTCACTGCTACCTGTGAAGGTCTTAAGGGCAGTACTGCAGCAAGGAGGATCTGCTGATTCTTAAGAATAGCAGCCACATCACGATGGTAGGCAGCCAGGTCGGCCCTGAGAGGTTCAATGTTGCATTCGTGCACGCGTTGACAGGATTGCTGTTGTAGGTGTTGGGTCAACTGTTTTACAGCTGTGCTGATTTCCTTCAGGCTATTTTGATGTTCCTGCAAGATAGATGTTAGCGCTTGCATAGTTGCTGCCTGATTTGCAGATGACATAATGCACAAGCGCACCTCCTCAAGGCTGGCTGCCATAGTTTGCATCCCTACCCCCACCTCCTTGGCCAGCTCCCGCTGTACTCTGACTACAGTTCGCTCAAAGCTGGTGCCTGTGTCGTCTGAGTCCTCAGTTGTATTGGAGCTGGCAGGTCTTACAGTTGGGGTGGTGGGTGGGTCCTCTGTGATGGCTGCTTGTTCTGTGCTCCTCCTTGTGACTGAAGGTGGGGTCTGGAGGGTTCCAAGGACCTCTTGGATGGTCTCCTGGGGAATGTTTGTCAGCTCATCATCCATGTCCTCAGGGTATTCTGGGACAGGCATATCCGCAGGAGATCCATCTTCCTCTGCAATGAAATGGGGTACAATTAGTGTGTCTGTGCTGTGGCATTAGTGATGTGACATGCCTGCCTTGTGATGAATTCACACTGTGATCTTGTTTCGTGCTTATTGCTCCAGTCTTTCAGATGGGCATTCTCCCAGGCCTATGGCACACCTGTATGTCACATGTATAGTATTAAGTTATTGGACTTCTCAGCATCATCTCCTCTAGTCTTGTTTTAGGCCAAATAGTGAATTGACACCTTCTTGTCCTACTCAACCCTCCCCCTACTTCCATTCTCATGGTGAGGCCTTTCACTGGCTGTGGGTGTTCTGATGGCACTGGCAGCACACTTAACAATCTGGACGTGCCCCAGTCTCTGATCTTTCACATCCACTTAAATGTAGTTGACATGTAGCATATCCTATGCATAGCAATGTTATGGCATGATATTGATGTTAGCATTGGTAATGTGTACAGCTGATGTTGGGAATGTGTGTTACATTGGATTGCCCTGATAATCGTATCAGTGTCCTATTTCCTCCTCTGACTGTGCAGGTATATTTCAGTGACCAGTTACATGTGTCCTCCCCCTCAATGCTGTTGTCTGAGCAGTATGCCATTTGGGATGTTACATTGTGACCCAGGCACACGATGACCCCTGACCTATGCAGCATGGGTATGTCCTTAGTGCTGTGTAGCTCCTATTGTTGACATTGGCAGATGTTTGCGACAACTATGGGCATTGACATTTGACAGTACTGGGGCCTTTGTCATTTTTCAGGGGATTACTGGAGCTGTCATCCTCAACCCTCCAATTTAGGTGTGTATGATCCATGGGGAGGTTACTGCCATTGGCTACTTGAGCTGCACACAGAGCCGACGAAGTAGTGGCAACTGTTGTTGTAGTTACATTCTAGTTGTCGGTATGGCTAGAGGTTGTTAATAGGGCCCTAGTTAATGTAGGGGGTATGGTGGCTGACGTGTGCCGGGATGTCAGTTTGCTGTTGTGCCCTTCCCTCCTGGCGTGGCTTCCCTTTGCTCCATCGTTGGCATGGCAGCATGCCCCCATGGGACTGTTGTTGGTGTAGTGTAATGGTGTGCCCCAGTTTTCTGTCTGTGCAGGCCATGCCCCCATGCCATCCCCCTTTACCCATGCCACTCAATGTATATGATGACTTCCATGCATTTTGTAGTCAGTATCCCCCCCTGTTGTAGTTGACAGTGCATTTTAATTCCCCATGCGTCTTACCCTGCATGTGCATTGTCTCCTGGTAGTCTGCGCTGTCCTGTCCTTGAATCCCTGTGACGATTTCCTCAGGGATGACGGCTGCGACCATCTCCTCCATGTGGTCCAGGGCCTCCTGGTGTGCTGGACTCCCACCTCCAGTCTGCAGTGCTGCCTTCCTGTTCCTGGCCATCTTTTCCTTGGTCCTGCGCTTTCAGTCATGCCAGCGTTTCTTGCACTTGATGACTGTTCTGCGTACTTCTGCCACACTGTTGATCTTGTCGATAATTTGTTGCCATATAGCCTCTCTCCTAATAATTGGCAATTTTGAGGTGACAAACAGTTGGTGCTGGTGTTCCGTCACCTCTTTAACCAGAATTTCCTGCTCCTCTGCACTGAAGCGACACTTTCTTTTCTTCTTAAAAGTCTCCTGGTTCTTGTGTGGGTCCTCCTGGCTGGTTCCTGGTCTGTTGTCATCTTCCTGGGGTCTGTAGAGGCATCTGGGATCCATTTTGGCTCGCCTCTGCTGAAATGGCAGTGTTTGCGGGGTTTTTTGACGCTATTGCGTCAAAAAATGCTGCATATCCGGTTTGCGGGGTTGTAAATCGACCCACAGTCATTTCCGCCGCGTTAACGTCATTTTGCTTTACGACTTGACGCTGCGGTGTCCATCAAAATAAATGACTCACAGCTGTGGTTTGCGCCAAAGTATAAATTTGACACCCGCACGGCGCACCAAAAGGTCGTTAACCGGCGGTATTATTTTTGGCGCAAAACTGCGTCAAAAAGTATAAATATGGCCCTTACTCTTAAGACTTACATGCCATCGTGGTGGTGATAAAACTCTTCAATTTGTTTTTCACTACTGCAAGACCTAGCTCACCCATTGGCTAACAATAGAGTTTCATTGTTACATTTAATAAGCTGTATTTTCCAATGGGAACAGGTGACCAGTTCATGTTTGGTGTCTTTGGAATTGTACTGAAAAAAACCTAACTTAGGGTGAAGTCGGATTTTATATTACAATTTTGAAAATGCCGCTTTAGAAAGATGGCACTTTCCAGACTTCACTGTTTGGTGCCTGCAGCCTATTTCTGGGTCACAGGAATGGATCTAGTTGACAGTTAAGCTTTGTGTATATCCTCCTAGACAGCCACACACAATGGGGGGCTTAGGTGTGCCTGGATGGGCCCTCACTGGCAGGATGGTGGGCAGGAGCTGGGAAAAGCCCCACTTACACATCAATATGCTGTTTCCTGCCTCCACACAAAGGACGGCATACCTCCGGTAGTTAGTTTGGAGCTAAGGCAAGAAAGGCAGGTCACCTGTGCGCTTCCAACGCAAGCCTCTAGATTCTTCTACCACTTCAAAGTGGGTATAAATATTGGACCCCAGACACCAACTTTTCAATACACTTCTGGACCCGTGAGTACTCTGCCAGGAAGGAGGACTGCAGTGCTGCTGGAAGGACTGCCATTCTTCTGAACTTCTGTTCTGAAGAACTGCTGCCCTGCTGCCCTCTTGCTTGGGTGAGAAGAACTGGACCTGCATCTGTGGAACCCAGGACCCCAAAGTGACTATAGGACTAGTTGGCTGGCCCCCTGACTTAAGCCCCAGTGACTGAAGTCTCTAACAACCACAACCCCATCACCGAGATGCTGTCATCTGTGAGTCTACCCTGTCAAGTGGTGCCAGCACCAGTCCAGTCCTGGAACTTTGGAAGAGGCCTTAAAGTGTTCTGCAAGCCTCTGTGGAGCCCGCAGAACTAGTGCATCCTCTCTGTTGCATGGCACAACCCTGAGCAGAACCGACGCAGCTGCATGGATCTTCCGCATCACAAAGACTTGCATCACATCCCGCTGCCTCATTGGAACCACTGAAAACATGTTGCAGGCTCTCGCATCCCTCGTCAAAGCAGCCTCGATGACTCCACTGGTCTCCGAATCGCAACCTTGCAGCTTTTCAGAATCGAGGCATTGCCCCCACTGCAAAACACATCCTCAACACCAGGCCTTGCATCCCAAGACCTCATTGACTGGATCCTCAACAATGACTCAGGACCTCCCATTTCAGCCTCACCGTACCTCAGAACCAACCTATCGCTTCAGGTGTGAGATGCATCTTTGACATGTACTCTTGCAACGCTTCTCAAACCAGGATTTAAGATACTTTGTTTAGCCGGCTTAACTGGGTACTTGTAACTGGCCAATGCACCATCACGGTTGGCCTGTACTTGTGACTTTGTCCTGGTCTGGTGCGACCAGATATCCACAGTTTTTGCTTTGTGCTTTTTGGTGCTATTTTCACTGAGATCTTTAAACTTGCATACTTCTGTTTCTACTGATTGGATCTTTGTCATTTGGCCTTGATTAATTTATTAAAAAGTACACTATTTCTCTAGCCTAGTGTTGGATCCTTTTTATGTGGTGTATTCACTTTATTACTATTTGAAGTGTTGCACAAATACTTTACGCATTGCCTCTAAATTAAGCCTGATTGCTCTGTGCCAAGCTACCAGAAGGTTGAGCACAGATTAAGTTAGGATTGGCTTGTGCCTCACCCTGGCAAGGATTGTGGTTGTTGCTTGATCAGGGCTCAAACCCCAGTCAACCAGCAACTCAGTTTCTTACAGATTTCTTCACAGATGTCTTCAGATAAGGAGTTCCAAAGAAAGAAGGATCTCTTCCCCACTTCTCAACTTAACGCACTAGTGATCATTTAAACCTTGTTTACTTCAAAAGGATTTCTGCACCTGCTAAGATGGTCACTGGAATTCATGCTATGCTTTCGAGTTACTGGGTCTGCAAGGGACTTCAGCTTAATGCAAGCCCATATGAGTTCTTAACCTTCTGTGTGTTTCCTTTCAAGCTTGGGGTAGAATATAGCTTTCACAAGACACCTAGAGACAGTATGTGAAACTGAAATCTTCAGGCAGAGGTTCCAAGAAAACACCTCTTCAAATTATGCATCTGACTACGCCACTGCAGGCTGATTATAATGCATATCATGCCCAATGTCTCAATTCTAAAAATCTCATTAAGCAGCTGAAAGCTGATTACCGAGATACGTTGTTCAGCCCATATCACATTTAGGATATAATTGTGTTTATTGCACTTATGAAACCAAAGATCCTAATTAATAGGCAAGATTTTATTAAGATGTGCAGTCTACAGCAAAGGCTGCTCACGTCGGAGCAGCAGAAAAGCCGACTGAAAGTGAACAAACCTGGATTTTTAATGTCATAATTGTTGCTTTAATGGCAAATTGAGAAACATAGGTTTGATAACTAGATCACAGGCAACCTCGACAACATGAACTTAAAGGAGGCCTGGCACTCTAGGGGTAAAATCCCCTTAGAGCTCTGCTTGTCCACAATTAGCTTAGTATTCTAGGAAAACCCATAGTGAGTTTATGGTTTTAAGGAACTTTGCAAGAATGTTCTGCAAAATGTGAGCTTACAACCGTTGTAGTCAACACAGCTGTAATACAGGCTAAGGGATTATGTCCAAAAGTTTAGGTGGACATTTTGGAAGGCAAGAACGAAAGGAATGGATATCATACATGGTGGTCTTGGGTCTGATATTTCATTTAGACCGGGAGTGAAGCGGAGTCTGCCCAAATATTTTGCTCCATCTTTCTCCATTCTTTAAATATAGAGTTTGAGGTTGAAATATTAGGATGGTACTTTTTTGTAAAAATAACCCATATCACCATTTAGCCATACTGCTCTTCTCCACACCACTCAGTTTTCTGTTTGGGCAGAAATGGTGATCCTGCACAAACTCTTTATCATTTGGGATCCGGTACTTGGGCCCAGATTTATACTTTTTTACGCAAAACTGCGCAAAAGCAGTTTTGCATCAAAAAGTATAGTGCCGGCTTGCGCCAATCCACAGTGCCAGCTGGGTGCCATCTTTAAGGAATGTGCAAGCCAGCGCTAAGGGTGGGATAGCGTCAAGTAAAATTACGTTAGCCGGGTGGGGGTGGCGGTATGAGGGAATGACGTTAGCCTGATAAGAGTAAATAAAAATGGCTTTAACCAGCCTAGGGTAATTTCTTGACGCAAAACCTACCATACCACATGACTCCTGTCTTATAAAATACAGGAGTCATGCCCACCAGCCCAATGGCCAGCACAGGGGACAAGGGCCCCCTGGGCATGGACAGTGCACCCAGTGCCATGTAAGGGGGCCATTTCAGGGCCCGCGGTGGCACTTTAAAAAATAAATACAAATACTTACATCTACTTACAAAGGATGGGGTCCCCATCCTCCGCTGTCCCTCTGGTGTGGGTGTACCTGGGGAAGGCACCTGTGGACATATTCCATGGTGTTCCACCATGGAAATAGGCCCACGGGTCCCCTAACGCCTGCCCTGACCCAGGTGTTAAATAATGGCGCTAAGCAAGCTTAGCGCCATTATTTAGGCCCACCTCCCTCATGGTCACCATTTTTGCACGGGAGGATAAATAAGGCACTAGGGACTTAGAGTCATTTTGTGCCTGGAAACGCCTACCTTGCATCTCATTGACGCAAGGTAGTTTCCTGCAGGCAAAAAATGACTTAAACTGCAAAACTTTGGTGATAGATGGGTCTAGCGACAAAGTATAAATTTGAAGTTAGATTTGTGCTGAATTAGGGATTGCAAGTTCTGGGGTGGAAGACTGATAACATTAAAGCCCGGATTGTGAAGGATGTGTCAGATACATTCGAGCAGGGTAAGGAGAAGGTGACCGGTTACAATATTAATCTGTCAGATGGAATAGTGAAGAACAGATATTCATGATCTTAGAGGATGCATAGAAGGAAAGGAGAAAGAGTAGGGCACCGGAATTCACTTTCAATCAGCAGAGGTGAGATCCGCAAAAGAAGACATTTGTTAAAGTAAAAAATGGAAAGTTTGAAGATCAGTAGTCTGGAAGCATCATGCAAAACAAAGATATAACTGTCTTGAGCGGCACAGTGAGTACAAAATTGATGGTCTGGAATGTTGCTCAAGTGAGATTAATTCAAGCATTCTTTCCAGCATTATGTAGTCTGTTGCAAAGGAAAATCTTCAGAAGCCCTTCTGCTTTTCACATTGCTGGCATACTGTGTTATAACAGGGGTGTCAATGGAGAGGGAGAAAGAAGCATAAATATTGGTTTGCACAAAAAAGTATGCCACAATTTAAAAAAAATTGAAATGTGAAAAAACAAACGCTTGGATGGACAATATGTCTAATGACACTGTTACTATTTGTTGGAGAACAGAATTCGGTAGGTGGTTTTCATGTTTGTAAATTACGAAAAGGTTATTTATAACATAATTTTATGGCATGCCACAAAGAAAACCCACAAAATTATACATCACAAACTGTTGATTTGTATTCAGTGAAGACATTTCTACAGGTAGACATGAGTAAATGGCAGGGGCAGTCCCTCCACTACATCAGAGGCGTGTCACCCCGCTGCTGAAACCAGAAAAAGAAAGTGTTTATAAAAGTATTTTATTATCAATTTATTTTTTGGCTTAGTTAGGGTGGGCAGGGCCAGCATCCTCCATGTTAGAAGGTGGAGGAGGAGTGGTATGTGCACTTCTAAGTATGCATGTCAGTGTGGACGGCTGTCTGAGGGTGGCCAAACTGACATGCACACTTAGAATGCTCAACCCTGCTGCGTTGCACAGTTGGGTAGAGACCAAGCGCAGTCTGTCCCTCCCTGAACGACATTTCAGTCCACGCAGGCCAATCCTGGCACTTTTACTCAGCATGGGAGAAGCGTCGGGATTGGGTGGGGAGAGGAGGAAGAAGATGAGAAGAACCGAGGCAGCGTGAGTGGGGTAACACTGAGGCGGCAGGTATATTTTTTTAATTGTTGCCCCCCTGTGCATTGCCAATCACCCTCCCACCCCTTTCTGGCAGAAGCCACTACTGGTATATGGAGCTTGGAACAAACAGGGTGGTGGTGGTGGGAGAGAATATAAAGAGAAAATATGGGAATTGTCTCAATACAGAAGAGCCATCTTTGGGATGATAGAAAAAATAAATGGAAAGATAAAGCAAAGAGAACACTATCATATCACCTTGTAGAATTCTGATGTTGAATGTCAAGAGTTCATAGGACTGCCCAGGAGAGGAAAAGATATAAAATATATAAATATAGAGAAGCATATGAGGTCTATGCCAGGAATATGTGTCTGTGGCAGCTTTAAAGAAAACATCAGACAAACAAGTGAAAGTCTAAGTTCTTTCCAGTTATTTTTATGGTTGCAAAAGATGTCAAAGGGCATATAGTATTTTTCTCTTTTCTCATTTGGGAATGTAACAGTGTGGCCAGGGTTGACTTCTATTCACTATTAATAAACCGATCAGCTTGACCTCACTAGGTAAGGGGTTGCAAGAGGGAATAGACCTCTGAGACCTTTGCTTCACTTCAGTAGGACAGGGACTCTTCCTATCACCAGTTGGCAACTACAAAGCTGTTAGATGTTTCAGTAGACCTTGGATCCTTGTCCAGTTATGCCTTTATTGACAGCTATGGTTACTAGCCTAAAGTGTTCTAGTTGTTTGTCTTGTCTGATGCCAAAGACATTAAGAGGATGATCCCATCAAGATTCTGCAGTTTTTTTGTGAAAGAAAGAGTGACCCAGGCAGCCATTGTACTTTTTTAGTTGCCTCCCACCTCCCCATGTGATCTATTATTTGTTTATGTATTCCTTGGAAGAACAGCTCCCCAATCTCAAATTCTCACTTGATGGCAATTAAACCTTAGTTCCCGGAACCTCTGGTCTGACACGGTTTTCCATACAGAGACGTGGCCGCCATCTTGATTATTCAATGATGATGATTGTGACTACCATCTGTGCTCTTCTTGCTCATTCCAGTTAACTCCTGGGGTCTGTGAGTAGGTTGGTAGACATGTCACTCGTCCTCATTGCCAGCGAGTCTGAGGTAGTTCCTCTCAGCGGTAGTAACGCCTCATGGGACTCATAGTTACGTCAGCCTCAGGGTTCCTTTGTTCTACACTCTCTCATATATGAGGGCAGTTCCCCATGGTATCTTAAGTGTTCACCCCACAGAAGACAACAAGTGCCTATATGCCATGGTCCATGACGTCATCTAGATATCGAACATCTAGGCAAATATACAGCTCGGTTTTTGTAGGGGAGGGATGTAGGTGTTTGTCATGGGCTTCCATAGTTCTGACTTCTGCCTCCTCCATTACCTAATGGTTCCTTATCATTCCTATGTATCTACAACCTGCTATACACCAGAGAATAAAGCGTAATAGGAAAGTCAAGGGACCTCCTCCTGATTTGTATAGGAGCAGACTTAGAAAATAGATAACGGAAATGCTGAGTCAGATTCTGCACCCCAAAGTGGTAAGTTAAAGGGTGAATCAGACAAGAATATAGTATAGATTTAACACAAAGATCACAAAAACGTCTTCTGAACTATGAAGCATGTAGAACAGAGGTCTTCAAACTTTTTGATATCGAGACAGCTCTGTCAAAAAACTTTACGCGTAAGGACCCACTCCTGACAAACATTTCTAAAACCTAGTACTCATCATCGACAACTATAAACGCCCCCAGTTACCACAGCTAATCATTTTTACAGAGGGGAAATAATATTAAACATTGTTTAACAAACCGAAGGTTAGTGGGTGACTGTGGCTGGGTGTCTGAGGCTTACCACACAGCTAAACAAAAACTCTCCAAAAAGAATTAACCAAAAATGCACAATGGTACTTTATTTTTCACAAACAAAACATAATTTGACAAAACGTATTTGAATGATGACACTTTTCTGATCCAATGTGATTGGTGTGCCTACTTTTCTCCAGAGAGACAGTGAATATGTGGTTGCAGCTCATTACTACCAGTTTAACATCCAAATATAGCAATAAGCAACAAAAAGGTGACTAGTCCAGCTTTGCAAAGGGCCTTCTACTTCACGGCAACATGTTTCATTGTTTTTTGTAACTTTTGAACCGTTTGAGCTATAAACACATTTTTTTGGTCAAATCAGAAGATTACTCAGCAGATGAAGGATTATGTGGCAAATGCAGCAAATCTATAATAATGCAAAAATCACAGCAGCCGCACAATCGCATAATTCCACTGGCCTTGGGTATTATGTCTGAAATGCGTGGGCTGCAACTTTAGTGCACAGCATCCAAGGAGAACCAAACTCTGTTTCATGGGATGCTGACAGCTTGGCTTTTAGAGCTTAATGGAACTGGAGGTTGTTGAACATCATTCATCATAATTAAAACATACAGTTTACAAGCTACCACTGTTTTATTGATGAACTGTAAGGTCCAAGTAGGATGCTTTCTCTAATTCCAGGGGAAGAAGTGGTCCCTTAATCTTCTTTCACACTGTTTTTCTAAAAAAGTGTTTATTTTTAACATTATGAAAATAGACACTTCTATTTTAGCAAAAACTGACTCCTGGTTATATTAGTTTTCTGCTGTTGTTGAATTCAGTTTTTAGGTCTTTCACCGCCAGGTAGCTACATATAAAGTAACAGTTAGCTTAAATGAAAAGTAAATTTAAAAAGCTGTTATTCATTGGGAATATGGTACATTATGAAACCTCTATTAGTTAATGCACTGCAGAGGTCTGTGTGTAACCTGAGAGCCACATAATAAAATCTTGGTTGGTGCAGTGGAGAATAGCGACTTGTCTATTTTTAGTGCCAGGAGGTCACAGACTGTGACAGAAAGCAATGTGAATAAGTAAGTCATTCATTTATATTTGCATTACACTCAGTATAAGGTAGACTGCTACAAAATGTGCCGAAAGGTTTACAGTAAAATAGTTCTTCCAAAATATAGATGTTATTAATACCCAGACCATAAGTAATACAATTAGTTTTACATAACTGTCCCTTCAACACCACTTTAGGGGTAGTAAGTGCTATATAAACACAGTTTTAATTAAATGCACACACTTCACAGCTCAGTTGTTAACTCTTTTCACTACCACTCAAAAATAATAAATCTTTGTCATCACAAAGCTTCAAGTGATTATATCAATTAGAGGCAGAACCAGCTCCCAAGCATCCTTTACATTTGCAGATTGCCCTTTATATTTGCAGATTAACTCTTAGTGCACATTTGCATTTCTTTCAGGCAAGCAGGCACCCTGGTAGGAAGACTGTTCAGCTGTCTGCTCGGCTTCGGTTTCACTGCACAGGATATTAACCGTTGTCTTTTTCCAAAACAGAGACATTTTGGATTCCATGCCGAAGTGAGGCTCTGGAATGCTTGCCCCTCTTCCCATGACTCTACAGCCCCCATAGATGTGGTTCCCCACAGATTGAAGACATTTGGCTTAGAACAACACTTGATAGCCCTGAAAGAAGATAAGAGAAACAGAGAGGCTCCCATTGTTGGGAGGGTGGCAAGGGTTGACCAAGCCAGTGTACTTACTTAAGTGTTAATATAGAAACAGTATGCCTGTCTGGTTCAGTAACTTCTACCCTCTATACAAAGATTACAGCTAGTTATACAAATTCTGTACAGAGGACATATTGCATGAGCATGAAAAGTCGAAAATTGATGACTGGTATTCCGGCAAAACACTTGCTTAATTTTGGAATGTTTATATGCAATGTAGAATTGCCTGCTCCATTTACCTTTAAGTGTTATTAGACCACAAAAAGACTGTATCAGGGTGTAGTAAAACAATTAACTATTCAGTTTCATTCTATATATATATGTGTATGAATGGAAGAACCCTACATCAGAAATGAAGTTTTGTGGTTCAAGCCATACCATGGGAAATTACTGAAATAATTTTTGTAGAAAGTGATTAATCATTATGGTCATTTTTTTTAAAACAAATTAGTTTAAACTCTCTTGAATACGATTTCTAGCACTGATGATGGGTCTTCACTTATCTTTTACGCCAGTGGTTCTTCACCTGTGGTCAGGAGCCTACTCAGCAACTGCTTAGAAAATTTAATAGTACTAACATATTAATACAATATATACAAATAAAGAAGCAAATTGAATAATTTAAAAAGTTCTGTAGATGTGAAGGAATTTGAAATTGGAGACTACAATTTAAGTTAGTGTCCTCAGAGTGAGTCACAGGAGCAGTGCATCAAACTGAATATAGTATGGGCAACCAGTGGCCTCAATGGAATTTAGAAAAGCTCCAACCTTCTCATTAAAATTAAACGTTTTACTTTTTTATATTTACTTGTGAATTAAATAAAATATTTCATAATTTGTGCAATTGTCTGATGAATGCTTGTTTCTATATATTTTTTATTCGTTTAGTAGTTCAAATCATCGAAAAAATGCTTAGGCTGGCATCCTTGACTTCCAGCAATGATTCAGTGGGAGTCCCCAGATTCCTATAAATATTCAGTGGGAGTCCCCAGATTCCTATAATTATTCAGTGGTGGTCCCCAGGTTCCTGTAAAGAGTAAGTTGGGCAGGGTCAGCTTTAGCAGTGATGACGCCCTGTGCACCACCCACCCAATGACCACCTCCTCTGATTGCCTCATTACCACCGGGTAAATGTGCCCCTCATCCCTCCATAGCCCCCCCTTTCACATGCATTCATTTGTTTTAAGACGCTTAATCCACTCAACTATCCACATATAGTTATGTTCTTTGCAGAAGGCACATTAACCCTCTGTGCTACCTTATGGCTGCTAGACAAAACTCCCATCTCTCTCCCAACATTAATCACAAGAGTTACCTTGGCATTTTTATTGCTTCCAGATGGCTGGATACACAAGGAACTTTTCAGCTGATGCTTTCAAATCACAAGTTTCTAAGTTGTTGTTGCTAAACACAGCGCCCCCTGAGGTCAGTGCTCCCAATTCAGGTCAGCACCCGGAGCAACCGCACCGCTGGCACCGCCCTAAAGCCGGCCCTGAGTGTGGGTCCGCAGAAGGCTAAAGGTTAGGAACCACTGCTTTACGCTCAGATGTCATGTTTGTTAATAAGTTATATGAACTCGAAATATGCAGTGAAATTTTATTTCTGGTGTATTGTTCTTCCATTCATACTCATGCTTGAAGATGTGTATATAGAATTAAAGATGGGTTTTGTCTTTTTGTGGATGGAAAGAATTACGTGTAACTGATTGCATGTAATTGATTTGGGTGTGCCTAGCCTCTGCTTTACATGGACAAAGCCCCATCAGTCAACCTAATTTTGGAACGTGGCATTTGTTGATCGATAATATTGCAGTCGATGCACATAGTTATATTAAATTGACATCTTTGCGGGAGATGAGCGCTCTCTCACATTATTTTATTTAATTACATGATTGCTGTAAGTGATAGTTAAATGTGATGTTATTGTGTAGTGTGTTTTAGTGATATTGCTATTTGTTTCCTTTTTAAAAATATACCTACACTATCTCTTTAAAATGGCACATTATCCAATTTTCAAAACCACTATGGTGGAGGAGCATCAACCCCCCTCGCCAGCAGCACCAGCAAAACAGGAAAAATAAAACGATAATAAACCATGTTTATTATTGTTTTGTTTTTCTAGGGGGGGGCCATGGGTAATTACAAGCACGAGGGATAGTGGTGTGAATTGTTGTCAGTGTGCATGTGGGTTTGGCTGGCTGTCTCAGGACCGCCAAACCCACGTGAGCACTGAGCTATCTCCAACCCGAGCTGCGTTGCTGAGTTGGAGACAGCTGGCACAGGCTCTGAGTCTGTCTGGGAGTGGAAACCGAGGGCGCTCAGGCCAATCCTGACCTTGATCTCATGTTACTTGCAGCATGAGAGCAACATTAGGATTGGCAGCAGGGCAGTCCGGAGCCTGTGCCTTCAGTAAGTGGAGCCAGAAGAGCAGCAATGCGGCGGGCGGCAGGTAAGTTTTTTTTGTTTTCTTTTGTATTTGTATTTTTGTTGTGTTTTTGTTTTGTGCCTCTCCCTCCCACCACTCTGCCACGACACCAGCCGCGACTGCATTCACTATCAAACCTATGCAAACGTGAGCTTCTCATGCATCAGCTTACTTACTACAGAGGGGGGGAATCCTTAAATCCGGGGACCAAATAAACTTCATAAAGAGGGCTACACACAGTTACCTATGGGACAATAACCCCCAGAATTTTCATTAATGCTATCAGATCTCGCTTCCTGGGTGCTGCAGCGTTTAACGAAACCTCCAAAGTCTGAAGCTTAAAAAAGATAAAGACAACATTGTGCTTCTAACTTGTACTTACTAGGAAATGTTTCTGAGAAAAGTGAGAGTGGCTTAACATCACAGCAGCCAGAAAACGTTGATACTTCCGCTTGTGTCTTGTGTGTGGGGCGCGAAGGCTTCTGTGCAGGATATTAACATTGAAGGAGTGGTGATATTATTTACTGCATGGGGAAAATACCAGGGAATCACTGTGACCTTTTATATCGACCTGAAGTTAGAAAAATATCCACAAAGGGGCGACAAAGACAGACAAGTGGAAAATATTTATGAAAAGTAACACTGAGGTCCATGCGCTTGACATACAAAATGCTGTGGACTTGGCAGACAATACCTGATGCTCCTTTTGGAGGGGGCATGGGGCAGTGGCTTAAGTGGGATGAAAGTGTTGGGGAGGGTCTTTAAAACGGGCATGGCTATAAAGAAACATAACTAGCAATCCTTTCCAATAGAGGTTAGGGGTGTGGCTTATAACATGTAAACTAAAGCCCTGTAATTGGGTGCCTCACTATGAGTATTCAGTTATTGCTTCCAGACATGTCCAACAAACACCTATTTCTAAAAACAAAATAGCCAGGTCTAGTGGCCTAAGGAGTGTCTCATATACTCTTGTTCTAACCTTCTCACCCCTCTTTTCTGAATTCTCGCCCTCTGTTAGACACGTATACTCTTTTTTTCCTACATCTTTCTGAAAACCTCCATTGGCATATCGCACACTTTCCAACAATTACTATTGGCACAAATGCAACTATTGGTCTGTGTGCCCTTGCAGAGACACCAAGGAATGGATGTGTATTTAGTTTGCACATCTTTGTGACCCACTGACAGGCACTGTGAGAAATTCACACTGACTTAATTTCAAAGTTCTCAGTTGTGTGTTTCAAACTCCTGCCAACAACCTGATCTCATCCAGACACCTGGAGGTATCCCAGTTTAAAGTATGCAAAATGCAGGAGTCACGTGTTGCATGAAAAGGGACTAAAGAAACACGACACCTTGAAAACAGCAATTAGTCTTGGGGAATGCTAGATGAATTAAAACATGTTGTAAGAAACTGGGTAGTTAGTTGACGGTGTGAACACCCACCTCAAGCCACAAACACAGTCCTTGTCAGGGTGAAGCACTAAAGTTGGTATATTGACCTGAGCTCAACCCCCTGGTAGTTCTAGCACAGGGAATGTAGGCTTAACTCAGAGGCAATTTGTAAAGTATATATGCAATACCAAAAAGTCAAAGCATAACACAAGAAAACTCAGACGAATAGAGTACATTTTTATAAATAAAATCTCGCTAAGACAACCAAAAATCAAATAAGGGTAACAGGAAATATGAATTTAAGTGTTAAGTGCCAACCACAGTCAACTGGTCATGATAGACTGGAACCTATGCATGATTTGAGGCCGACCACAATTGAGCGCGGGTCAGATGCAGGAACCAGGTTCGACCCAGTCAGAGGTTTTACCTTGGTGCTTTGACTCAAAACCAGAAGTACAAATTCGTCCGCAGGGCAAGCTTTAGCCTTAGAGTGCTCCACGAGTTTGGACTGCTATCAGACAAGGTGTCATCGACGTTGTTGGTTTTTAGCTGGAAAGCTTGGAACAGAAGAAATTCAAATTTCATTCCCAGAGAAGGTTCCTGGCCAAATACATTTGGCGCCTTCATCCAACTGAGAGTCCTCTATTCGTACTTAGCCACTTTTTTGGAGATCAGCTTCCTCCAGCAAGGCAAGGCTGCGCACCATAGCTAAAGAGGGCTCCTTAAGGCAGGATACAGCCTCCGCAAGGTAATGCGACAAGGAGCTGCTGCTGCAGAGTTAGAGAAACTTGAATCTTCAGTCCAGTAGCAACACACCTTGGACAGATCAACTTGGCTGGTTTGTCCTGGTCCTCCGGAGGATTTAGAGCCAACATGTTTCCAAGTTCCAGGTATTTGAGAATGTTAAGAAGAATACACACAGAGACAGCCCAGGTTTGCAAGTCCTCAGGAACAGCACTTGGGGGTCAGGACACACTCCAGCAGAGGTACCCAGGACCTCAGGGGAGGCACTTAGAGACACACATTGTGTGAGACAGAGGTCCACAACAGGGTCCAGGGCAGATCCAGTTAGAAATGATCAGCTGTACAGTTGCCACAAAAGACCTCTCAATGTTTGTTGTGTACCTGTAGCTTGGACATGAGGTCAGCCTTATGACCCCGGGGACCCACTGTTAGGCCTGGGTATAAGACAGCGCACGTTCAATCATTCAGAGCATTTCCTAGGTCTCAGACAGGAGGTTAATTCCTCTTGTGGTCTTGTCAGACCCAGGAGTGTTCTGAGGGGGGCACTGGGAATACAATGTTTATGCCTGGCATCAGCTTGTGGGTGAGGGTGACTCCTGGCTCCTCCCTAATGAATGGGGTAAAGGTCCCCAGGGGTAATGTGCACATCATTTTATGTGTGCCCTACTGCAAACAACCCCACAGTTGCCATCTCTGACTAGATCTAAGATGTGCTCCCCTTGTGCAGAGCCTGTGTTCCCATCCTAGAGGTGTGACCAGGGAAATGATTAACACCTTCTCTGTAGTCACTCCAAGCTACTTCTGAGGGCAGCTCCCTCCCCACTTAGATTGGTGCCTGGTTGACTTGGGGGAACACAAACGAAGGGGCCCGTTCAGGTGTCATCTGTTGTCTGCCTGTGTGATTCCTTTTTTAGTGATTCACTCAATAATTTCAAGTTTCTTTAATTCACGTTGCATAGATGCTAGAGACAAGTTTAACCCATGCATGTTGATGTTTCAATTTTTTTTTCTTTGTCTGTGATGCCTAAGATTCAACCTGTTTTGGCACTTTTTCATCCACATGTGACTCTATGGGACACCTTTAAAAAGCCTGGTCAGTCATCCTTGCCCTAAGCTTACTGTCCTGAAGATAGCCTCATCTACTGATTAACCAAGAGTCCAAAACATCGATCTGTGTTCTGCTTCTTGCTTTTGATGCATTGACCGTTCAGTCATCAAAAACACACAAGTATAAGGAGTGGATAACTGATAAAGAGTATACAATATGTGAGAGTGGATTAGCATATATGTTCCTCGCGCCACAGCACTGCACCTTACAAGACTTTTTTTCATCCTTTGGACATAATATACCTGCTATGTGCTACAAATTAACCCCTTTGGAGAAAACATTGAATAGAATTGAACCCCTGTGTTTTTTGCTCTAGAAAAGTAATTGAATTGAACATAAATTAAGTATATTTCATGTGTACGCCTCTTTTCATTTTTCTCTTTAATTATCTCTTTATTTCTTTTAATGACATATTTTATTTATTTTGTTGCAAATGCCACATACATCTTGGCCAACATGACTAACATTACACTGTATGTTACTAGAGAGAAAAAACAAAAAAAGCTTAATTATAACAAACATAAAAATCTAAATAGGCCTGTCCCATTACCCCCACCACCCGTATCTCTCCCGTTCTCTGCCAGTGTAAGAAATCGGAAACTGCAACCCGTCATCCCACCCCTACGTGGCCAGCCCCACTCCCCAGAATGTTGAAGTGTCCACCATCAGGCAAGTTGTCTGCACGGCCCCAGGTCTATTCCCAGTATTCAGCCCATCTCTTACATGTCTTGTGATGTTGAAGAGAGGAACCCTGTGCTTTCTACCTACCGCTATCTCCATCCCCATACAGTGATACATCTCCTTCTTCCACCACGTCAAGGAGGGTGGGGATTGCAGCCTGCCATTCCCTGGCAACATCACATTTTTGCCAGTGTGAGACCCAGACAGAGCAAGGCCAATTTGTACCGTTTCCCACCTAGGTCATCTGTAAGATGAAGAAGGGTGATACAGGGCTCTCTCTGGATCAGCCAGGACAAGACCCTACTCAGGCATGTCAACGCCCCCTGCCAAAATTTGTGTAATTCGGGACAGCTCCAAACTGTATGAGAAAAGGTGCCCTCCATCTCGCCCCACAGTGAAGGCAAGCTGGTGAGGCAATCACCCCATGCTCCATAACATATGTTGCATGTAATACACCCTGTGTGTGTTTTTAAATTTAATTAATCTCAACTTAACCTCCACTGCTGCTGTACGGGTCATTCTCAGAATTTCCATACGTTCTTCATTTTCCAACTCCCCCAGGTCAGCCTCCCATGCTGCATGGAGGAGTCCGAACATGTCAGGTTGACTAGAGATCAAGGACTGATAAAGTTTGGAGATTTGATGATCCCCAAGGTCACCCATAATGAGTTTACCCTCCAATGGGTTGAACTCCTGGAGGTCTGTGAGTGTGGCAACATATGGGGGCAGCGCATGACGGAGCTGAAGATATTTATGGAATTGGCTGCAGTGCAGTTGGAGCTCTGCCTGAAGGGACTGGAATGTCTTAAGGTCCATGCTCTGCATCACATCCCTCAAGGTGGAGATGCCAATAAGGTCCCACTTCTAAAATACCTCCAGTGCGGCTACTTGAAGGAGCAAATAGCCCTGCCACAAGGGAGTCTGCTCTGTCACTCTACCCCAGCACTTCATACAACAGAAGGAGGAACACCACAGGTTGAACACCACTCTGGTGGCAAATCTCTTCATTTGCCCCCACCATGTAAGAAACTCTCAAGTGGGGTACTCTCATCGCCCACCTCTCCAAGGAATATTCCGGGTCCCCACCATGCCGCACCACTGTTAACTGATAATAAGAAGGTGAGCTGCATAATAATATGATTCTACATGGGCCACTGCAATGCCGCCAAAATCTGTGGACCGAAAACACTTCCCATGGGACACTCAGGGAGTCCCCCCTCCAAGAGGAAGGATTGAATTTAGCCTGTGAAACTACTGCTGTGAAATATCAAATGGAAAGTTTTGCAGTTGGTAGAGGAGCCTGGGGAGAGAAACCATCTTAAACATAACAGACTGTCCAGTCAAGGACAGTGGGATGCAGGTGAGCACCAGCTCCACATTAGCTGCCCATGCCACCATCTTGTCAGGGGAAATATACCCTTCCAGGTATTGGAATTTGTGGGTGGTGACCCTCAGTCAGGACACTCACTTGAGTACCCAAGGACCAGTGAATACAATGTGGAGTTGGAAGTGTTAATTTAAAGGCCCATTGTCTCCCAGCAGATGTGCATGATTTGTAATAGCCTAGGCTACGTAAGGTTGGGTGTAGTGAGAAAGAAAATAATTTTGTCTGCAGAATGGGCAATCCTGCCAGAGAACCCATCTCTCCATTCAAAGCCCCACGCCTAGGCGTCCATTCTTACCCAGACAGCCAACGGCTCCATGGCAAGGGTGAAGAGCAGGGGGTACAGGGGAGACCCCCTGTCGAGTCCCCTACTGCAGGGAGAAAGTGTATGATCTAGCACACGCCATCTGCACCAACGCCGGTAAGCTTATATACAGCCACCTGAGGTAGGAAAAAAAACACAGACTGAATTGTAGGCTCTTGGGGAGGATGAATATATACTCCTAGCTGACTGAGTCAAACACCCTATGCACGTCTGCCAGGAGGATGGCCGACAGTTTGTGTAGTTTATCAGCCAGTGTGTTGTAGACTTGCTGGATATTGTGATGGGTTGCCCAATGGGGGCATAAAGCCGGCCTGGTCTGGGTGCACCAGATCTGGGATGTATCTTATCAGCCTATTTGCTAGGGCCTTAGCAAAGATATTGACCTGATGGTTGAGCAGGGAGATTGGGCGATGAGATGAATATACCCCAATCTCGGCATGATGCCCGTCTGGGGCAGGATGGCAATGACCCAACTCAAGTGGATCACCCCAGTGGTCACAGAGCCCCAGCACAAAGGCTTTAAAAAATATGCTTGAGAAACCATTAGAAAAGAGCACACATTCATGTGAAAGTCATTAAAAATTATTAAACATTAGAGCAGGAGTTCCTGCAAATGAATTAATCATCAGATCAAATATTTTTATTTAGACAGTTACTTTTCTGTCAAGGTTATCATAATGATATATTATGCACCAGTACTCCAATACAGGAAAAACATTTATTGTAATTCACCATACACTTTAAACAGAATATTTTTCAAAGGACACCCACACATAGTGCAACAAAAGTGCTACCCAAGTGAACAAACACCACAAAGAACTTTACTGACATTAAATATTCATTGGTGTGATAATATTTGACCATCCAGACAGCCTCCATTTAATTTTGTACAAATACATCCATAGGGAAGTTTGTTTATGGAATGAAGAAAACATCAGGTCTGTCTTATTGGTTGTCGATGACGTTTCGACCCTTGTAGGGAGTGTTAGGGTTTCATCAGGACAGACAATAACCTGTGGAATGATTGCAATAAGGCAGTAGTATAAGCACTGGCCACCTGGAAATTTGATGCTTCTTAGTCCAGAAAAATTCTAAAACAACTCAATCGGTGGTGAATGAAATTAAGGAATATTATACATGCTCTCATAGGCCTCTTATAATTGTTATGTAGTCCTAGTGCGCTTAAGGCACTTTCAAAAATAAGGAGTGCCTGTGGCTCTCTAGTCGCCAGTCCTCCCGATCAGAGGGACAATTGGGAAACTATTAGGCCCGGGGCCCTGACTGTGGATATCCCCGCCAATGCCACAGAGAGGTCATTAGCAGTAAGTTCAGCATCCAAGGATGCATGGTCGGTCAGGGAAGAGGGTCTTGAGAGATAGTGCCTGTACAAATTCCTCTAGCTGTGCTCTAGTCTGTGCTTCCAACCTAGTGTACACCTCCTCAAAACAGGAAGCAAAGCTGTTTGCGATCCTCCTTGAGTGTCTAAACAGGGCACTCAACGAGTCCCTGATGGCTAGGAAAGGGGGTGAGTGGGGCTGGCCCTGACATGGTCTATGGAGCTTCTGACTTGACTTATCGCCCCATTGGTAAATGCAGCTCTAATCAGCTAGATCTCATGCCCTACGCAGTCACTCCCCAAAGCAGAAGCTAATGTCAACCCACCACAAAGTGGGCTTCAATACCTCCCACAGCGTCACTGGGGACTGCACCAAACCCACATTATGAGTGAAATAATCATCAAGAGTGCTCAAAACATTCATGGTACTTTGAGCTCTGGAGGGTCCATGGTGAAAGATGCCAATGGAAGGCTTAGTGTTGGGGCCCAACCTGGAGTCAAAGCGCCACTGGTGAGTGGTCTGACAGACCCCTTGGATTACCTGAACATCCGACACCTTATGCATATATAAATGTGGAAGCAAAAAGTAATTAAGGGGGGAAAAGGAGCCATGTGTAGAAGAGAAGAATGTATAGCCCCATCAATAGCATGGTAGGAACACCAAACATCCATCAATCCCAGAGCCGTAAAGAAGGAGAACAAATGGGTAGGCCCGAAATCTATGGACCTCCAAGGTTGACACCACCTATCCATCTCTGTAACACCACCCCATTCCAGTCCCCCACCCTGCACAGTGAAACCCCCCCGGAAGGTCCCCTCAAAGCCCTGTTATGAGGTCTATGTAGGTCTATGTAGGATTGTCTGAGTGGTGGAGGGGCATATACACACATGAACGTAAGGCTCTTCTCATAGAGCGTACCCGTGATGGCAATGTATCTAGCACTTCTATCAGACCATGTCTTGGTTGGATGGAAAGGGATTGTATTTTTAACCAATATACTGGTGCCCCTAGACCACCTCTCAACCCTGCGTGGTAGATTTGCGTATATCCATATCTGTCCAGGCACGGGCGCTTATTTCCAATAAGGTGGGCCTCCTGTAACAAGAGAACGTCTTCCCCTATTCGCTTGGCCTGCTTGAGGACTACTTCCCTCTTGATTTTATCCAGCAGACCATTAACATTCCACGATATTACCTGGAGGGTGCCCATGGAACCAGGCTGTGAGTGAGCACTCATGTGGGGTCGAAATGGGAACAAACCACTGAGGGACCGATTTAGGGGCTGGCAGTATGCAGGACAGAATAACTCCGAATTGAATATTGATCATGCAAGCACATGATACGTAGATAAACGCCACCTTTTTGGTTGAATAAACAAACAGAAATACTCCCCCCATACTTTGGAAACTAGATGTACCTATCGCGGGATAGCCCGAGACTAGGCCCCATTGGCAGATGCCACCCGACCACCTCAATGGATCCGCTCACCCAACATTGAAATCAAGAACTAATCTAATAGGGGTTGCCATCTATGTAGATATATGTCTTGCAACCGCTAGAGGTCCCACCACATGTTGGGATCACTAGCTTTGTCAACAGGATGGTTCTCCACCAAATATCAGGGAGGGCAGAGACGCTCCCTCTCCATCATATTTGTCTGTGGATCGCTTGGTGGTCCCGCAAGTTTGAGCTGGATCTGTTGTGGTGCTTTGCCATGGTCTTGGGGGGCCTGCCCCTGTGTTTCCTTCAAGGGGAGCAAGAGTCCATACATGGGGAGTGTGAGGTCGGACCTGAATCTATTCATCCACCCACTGAAATACCTCCTCCGGGGATTCAATGAAAAACAACCTAGTCTGGTATATTATTTTCATTTTTGCTGGAAAGAGAAGCATATACTGTATGTTCAGTTCATGCAGTCATTGTTTGGCTGCTTGAAAGGACTGATGCTGTAAATGCCCCAAACAAGTGTAGTCCAGAAAGATCATGGGATTGGTACGTGGAGCCGAGTATGTTTAAGGATGGCGTCATGTTCCAAATAATTCAACAGCTTAGCAATGATAGGGTGGGTTCTGTCCCCTGGGGGAGGACACTTCACCAAGGCCCGGTACGCCTGCTCAAGCACAAAACATGGGGAGAGGACCTCCTGGGGCATAATCTCATGGAGCCTTAAGTCGAGGAAATGTTCCACGGAAGAGGCCTTACACCCCTCAGGAAAACTGATGAAGTGGAGGTTTTTGCGGTGCACCCTGCTCTCATCGTCCTCCACATGGGCTGCCAGCACCTTTGTCGCAGGGGTAAGTTTGGACACTGTTAGCTTCAGGGCCGCTACAGAGTTTTCACCCCCAGAGACCTGGGTTTCAGCCTCTGTGGTGCAATCCACAGTATTGGGTAAGTGTTGGTGGAGCAAGGTGACCTCTGATCCCATCATGCCAATCTTGGCTTTCAGAACATCCCAGGAATGTGTGATAGCTGCCAAGAGAGCAGTGTTGTCCGGGAGCAACTGCGGCTGACCCTCCGCTCCTGCAGATGAAGTGGGTCCCCCATGCTGAGCATACTTGTCCAGGATGCTTTGTTTAGTGCATGGGGGTCCGCCTCCAACAAGACTAATCCCCTCCATCGCGTTACCCCAGGGAGCCCGCTCACTGCAATGCAGGCCCCAGCCACTTGGGTCCCCACCACACAAGAGGGACCGGTGGGGGCCAGGGGCACAAGTCATCCCTGCTGTACTCCCCATTCACTAAGGTCACTGTCTCCTCACCTCAATGGCCTGGCACAATCCTGGGAGGGCCTCCCTCTGCCTGTGGTCCCTCCCTCCCTCCATCACCGCCTCGATTCCAGCCACTCTCTCTGCCTCCGGCCCTGCTCCTGAGATCTGGGACTTCCAGAAGGCGCCAAGTCGTGCCTGGGCTGCCAGGATCCCAGCGCGGTCAATCTCTCCTAAGAAAATGCAGAGATCGTCAGTGGCCAGTCAAGGCAGACCAGCTCCCGTCCACTGCCTGCTGGGCCCTGAGAATCCGGGGACTGCGCCTCCCTATGCTGCCACCCTTGTCTCGCCTACAGCTGCTGGGAAACCTCGTGGCTGCACTCCGCTGGGGTAGTAGGCTGCATTTCTTTTTTGGTGCTTTTCTGGGGCCCCCGCACTTCAGGGGTGCGCCCCCAGTACAGATCCGCACCACCCAGCAACGGGAGATAGGATTATCAGGCCCCCGGAGTCGCCCAGGTCAGGATTTCGGCAGATTGGATGGCGGCAGCCAGGAGCTCCTTTAGGAAGCGGCTGTCATGATCGGCGTCCAAGCCATGCCCCTAATTATCTCTTTATTAAGTGCTATTTGAATGTGAGAGTACACCTTTACTTGCTGATGCACTGTAATTATTTAACTTATCTTGTTTCTAAATTATGTCACTAAATAAAGTAATCTCCTATTACTCACCAACTTTGAGCTTGCCTTTGACCATGCACAACGCTTCACTCCCTTTTGGCTAGGTTTGCACCATAGTAATGCCAAATATACATACATACATACATAGATTCATATATTATCCTCTTGTTTCCATTTTTTTTGTCGTACATCTATATACTATGTATGCATCAAGTGAAAAACGAGCAAATGTATGGGTTACAGTTTCCTAAAGTTAGTGTATTCACGGTACAGGGTCAGCAATGGTTGACATTGAGTTAACAAGTTTCTTCTCAAGATCTCCATGAAAGGTCAATAGCAGTGAGGTTATGGGGAGGTTTGTAAAATGTATAAATGTAAGGGGAGCACCTGTGGCCACTTAAATATAGAGCACGTATAGGCTCAAGAATGCCTAACCATGGAAACAAAGGTTTAGGTGTATAGGCGGGTGCAGGTTTAAAACTGCCCCTCTCGTGGCATCAGTCCGGATGTAACAAATAAGGCAAACAAACCTCAATCAAGAGAAAGATATTATTTATTAGAGCACACACAACCGTGAATCTCCACTCATGAACAAGCAACAAAGTAACATACACACACTAATGTGTTCAAAGTGACCTATAGAGGTTTTAAATCAAATCTAACACATATTCTATTCCCTAGTTAATCGTGGCAACAGATTCAAACTGTTTCCAGGATGGATTTTCGGCATATATTCACATAAAGAATCAATTCACCTTTATTGTGAAATCCTAATTGCAGGCAGTTATGATGCCGCCCCTGATCGTAAGCCTTGCATACTGTTTTGCGAAATTCCTAAATATTCTTCAGGCAGAAGGAAAAGGAATATACTTGAAATTATTTTTAGGAGCTCTATTTACAACACATGTGGGTCAATACATTTCAACATGTGAGCTATAAATCTTCCATCAGGAAAGGCCCGGACAGAGGGATTCTATTGTGGTGACCAAACTGTTAGGCTGTGGTCCTGAAATAACTGATATATCTTGGCTTATGTAAATTCTAACTTTAAATGCCGAGAACATCTATTGCGGATCTCTGAATCAAAGAAGTCTGCATCAGGGATCAGTGCCTGCATGTCAACAAAAACAGGCTCTGGAATTGAAATGAGGAGGTTGAGGCATTATGTGCACTAGACTAGATCACCCCCATACTGCATTGGTTCTTTCAAAACTCTTTACTTGTTACTGATGATGGAAATTTGGATTTCAGTGCTACAACTGACTTAACAGTTTCATTTTCATTACTTTCACAAATAGCGGGCACTTGCTAGAGGGTTGGCGGAAAATGATCCTATAGCATGGGACATGGTACTGCAGTGAGCTTCAATCGTTATGCCAAGCGCCACCTGAGAAAAATGTTTAGAAGGCGGTCACCCCCATATTTTCCAAGGGGATGGATGAAGCCAATGGTTAGGAGGCTTAATAAATCATCAGCACTGGGAAATGCACTGGGGGCAAGCCCCATCCAGGACTCCCATCAAAAAGGCATCAAGAATTCCTCTGCAAAGCAGTACCATGACACTTCTGTACAGAGTCCTCTGCTTAAAGTGTAAATTTCCACCCAAACTTTAACAGCAAAGCTCTCACCTACAAACCTGTGCAAAGCCCCATTCAGAGCCACTGCAATCTCCCTCATTTCCTCTGCTACGTATCACCCAGACCCCAAATGCAAAGACCTAGCCAGATTCACTTACACAAAGCACCATTCAGACATATTTTATAAAGTCCATCCGTGCACCTCTCAACAGCACCATCTTTAGGCCACCTCTTTAATACCTCCTCCAGAACCCTTTTTCAAACTCTCATGCAAGTCTCCTGTTAACAGCCCTGTATAAAAAGCCCTCTGATGCTGGTGAATAAACCAAGGTAGCTGGGAACCCTTTCTGTGTTCACAGGTTAATCCCAAGCATCACAGCAGTGACTGGCCTCTAAACACAAATATTTCAGCACACTCATCAACTCACCTACAGCTCAGCTCTGTCACGCTGGTGCCAAGCTGTTGATGGGGGGAATGGATTGTTGGTGCATGAAGGCAGAGGGTGAGAGAGATGAGGTTTAAGTGGTGTTAGAAATGGTGACTCCAGCATCTAACAAATGATTAAAAGTAGTTTAGAAACTACGACCCCTGCCTACACAGGGGGTCTCCTTTGCTAAAATGTTCTGGCACATATTAGGCTGGGGAGCGACATGACTAGGTTTGGGCAACTCCACTGTGTTCGTTCTTTAGACTGTTCATTGCTGTGGTTTTGATTGCAAGTGCCATGTTGGCGTTTGCTACTGATATGTTCTTTGCTTTTCTTTCTATTCTGTGTGAAACAAATAAAGAAATAAAAAAAACGGGAGTCAAGTGCAAGGGCTATTACTGTTTGCAGGTCTTACCACAGACTGCTTCTTGTGCCCTGTGAAGGTTGGCATACTGGGTGCACCATAGTGTAGCTATTGATCACTATCTTTATAGCCTTACATGTTGAAAGTACTTGAAAGGCCAGTTAATACCCACTTAACTTACTTCTTGGGCAGTAATAATTTACTGGATGAGACGCACACATGCTTTAGAGGCAGAAACAGAATGGAGTCCACCTTGCTGGCAGTGCTAGATAGCATTAGATCTGAAGGGGACCAGGGGAAGGCTGAGGTTCTGATCCTGTTGGATCTGTCCGCAGTCTTTGACATGGTTTCTCGTAACCTGCTGATAAAAAGATTACTTGAGACTGTGATACATGTGAAAACCTTGCAATGGGTGGGATCATTTTTTTAATAAAAGAACTCAGTCAGTTCAAATGGCAACGTTTAGATCCACTCCCTAAAACTCTAAGGCCCATATTTGTACTCTTTTTGCGTCGCATTTGTGCCATTTTTTTATGCAAAAGTGGTGCAAACTTACAAAATACAATAATATTTTGTAAGTTTGCGCCGCTTTTGCGTAAAAAAATGACGCAAATGTGGCACAAAAAAGTATAAATATGGGCCTAAATGTGGGGTTACGCAAGGTTCCTCTCTCAGCCCTACGCTATTTAATGTATATGTCTCCTCCTTGGATGGTATAATTAAAGCTTGGGGCTTTGAGATCTGCTTCTACTCTGCCGATACTCAGCTTATTATTTCCATTGGGGAGAGGCAAGGGAGACCCAAGAGAATCTCATTGGACATTTGGCAGAAGTAGCTACCTGGTGCATTGTTTAACGCTTAATGCAGAAAAGACGGAGAGCTCACTCTTTGGCAGAGCTCGCAGTATATAGGATGATTTGTGGTTGCCAACGTCCTTGAGCACTGCACAGAACCAAGGAGATTAGCAAAGATTCCTACCTGGGATTCCTAATAATAGATGATTCCCTTTCCATACAGGACCAGGTAAATATCACCTGTGGCAAATGCTTTGGTCGCTTTAATTTTTTGCATCAGATCTTCCACTAGATTCCAGTGGAATGGCAAAGGACAGTGATCCAGGCACTGAATATGAGCAGGCTTTATTATCTTGATGCACTAAATTTGGGAACAGCAGATTTTTTATTTTACAGTCTGCAGTCCATTCAAAATGCAGCCACAAGACTCATCAATAACATTGCATGAAACAGCTCAGCTTCTCTCTGCCTAAGCTCACTTCACTGGCAGCCTATTCGCAAAAGAGCTAAATTTAAGTTGTTATGTCATGTCCACAACGCTTTATATGACACCGGAATGACTTTTCTGCGCAGTTGAGTGGCTATAAGCTTCCCTCAGCTAATTTAGCATTTGTCAACGCTAAAAGCATTAGAACAATCAGATTGGGTGGCTGCTTTTTCACCTATTTGTCTGCTGTGTACTGGAATTCATTGCCTGTTGATCTTCAACAGACCTTGGCCCATACTAGGTTCTGTAAGAGAATGAAGCCCTGGTTATTTCCCCATAACTGAGTGTGAGGGAGGAGGCAAGGTAGTGGACCTTCTAGCACCGTGATATACCTTTGGGGATGAATGTTGCGCTATAAATAAATTAAATTTAATTAAGGTTGCCTGCATTGGGGCTTGGCCGCACACAATGAGCCACTGTTAGGAAGCAGCAGGAATGCACCGCATCTTAATTGATATGGCGTATTGTTTCTGTCTCCCTTGCCTGCAACGCAGCACAGCAACTTTGCTTGCTGCCATGCGTTGGGTGCAAAATGAATCAATCTTCCCCTTAATTCTTGCTTCCACTGGCAGTGCAGGCTTGATGCGGCCTCTTTTTTTTTGGATGAAAGCTAAACCTGCTGATTGGGTTTGAATTCAAGAAATCTTGTGGGTGATATTCTTGGGTGAACTTGGTGTAGATCATACTACAGTGATCTTCCTCATGAAGGGCAACCTTCTGTACGACAGAGCACTACTTAGTGGCCTGCATGAAAGCGTAGGAGTCACTCGCACAGTCACACTTGGAACTGGTCCTTTACAACTGCTTTAATGTGAGGGACCGATGGCGTGAGGCGTGAGTCAGAAAAGAAGTTTTTTCTTAGATTGTCTCTGATTTTCATTCATATCATTTGTTTACCAATGTTCTTGTCTAATCCTACATCTGATTCAGAAAGGGTCTTAGCTTGTTTAGAGGCTAAAGCTGCTCTGCCAGATTTTCACAAGATTGCACTTTGTATACTACTTGGGGAGCTTTGCACCAGGAAAAAAGGCCACTGAGGTGTCTAGCAAATTACATAGTGCCATGACATTGTTTCTTTGTTTAGCACATTTCCTCTCTGTATAGAATACACACTCGAGGAGTCAGCAGCAAACAGTATCTGTTGCCTATCACAGCCTCATCGCACTTGAGGTCATGTCACTCGTACCTAGCTGTTTTCACTGCCAGTTTTGTGGTAACTGTGCTGAACCTACTTTAAGTTATGGGTTTCTTTACTCGCATTTCGGAAGCATGTGTTTTTTAAAATAATCTGTGCTCACTGCGGAATCAAGCAAATGGTGGATTGGTGCTGGGCGGTAGTGCCCACTCCAAAAAGAAATCCCATTTGTGTTTCTGCCATTTGATTTTGGATTTTTAGGAAAACATCTGGAAGGGTACAGGTCAACGCCTTTAGCAACAAAATATATACAAGACACCCTAACACACGTTATAGGCCATTCACATCCACCCTAGGCCATTTTTGAAAAACAACCATATATTTTGATGAGAACATGAATGGAGCGGGGCCTCTACCAATGATTTCTGACATGTACACGGCTACTCCACTTCCACGTGTGACATTACTTTAACTATTTGCTTGGTTTACATGTCTCATTATCAGCGCTCAGTGCCCTGATTCTATTGTACTATGCCTCATTCCGTTAACAAGTCCTCCCCTTTTGAGCTTCTGCGGGGAAGGAAACCATATTCAAAAAGTTTGTCCTCCTTGGATGTTTAAGTGGGTAAAGGAGATGTGTCCACCGGTAAATTGGATGAGATTGTGAGAGCTAATGTCAATGAAGCTCTTGACAGAACAAAATCCATATCTGATAGCAAGAAAAGCACAAAAGCAATAACATTAAAACTAGGGGAGGTGGTCCACATTCATAAACCAGGTCATGTCAGACAGGGTGAGTGCAAGTTTGGGGATCCTGTTTAGATTGATAATGGAAGAGCGTAGTTTAAATAATACATATATTAAAATGAAATGCTCATATCAATGCTTAACAATATTGCATAGAAGACGACAATAATAGTGATTTTGCTTAAACGTGCGTTTGAATTATGACTATAATATGTGTGGCCACAAATGTTATATGCAAACTAATAACTCATAAATAAAATTATTAATGCTATGGTTAATCAAGTTATATTAACGATTACGATATTGCATTTATATTGAAAATTTTATAGGCCTTAAGTTAGCGTGAGCTGTGGGTTTTAGCCGCCTGGCTTTCATATTAAAAGCATTTTTCTGTTTTTCCAGTGTGCTGACTCGCAAAGGGCCATGACCCTGCAAGTGTTCTTTTTCTTCAATTTGGAAGATGAATGTATCAATACAATCCTGTTCTCATCCGCATGCTTGCTGCTTTAGTATGAATTTTATACACAAGATTGAAACAAATGTAGATTAATGTAATATACAAGGACGTTTAAACCATGGACAAAAGAACTCATGACCCGAGAAGACGTGCCAAGATGTGAAGTAACCCCCGGATGTGCCACCTCCGAAGATGTCAATTATGAAGACCAATCAAAGTGTTATGAATAAATGTGGGGTGACAATTAGAATTGCCTAACGTATAATTTGATAGGTTAAAGATAGTGGGGTATAGTAAATGTCCAATAGAATTTTTGGGGGAGGTATTACGAAAAAGGGATAAAAACCCATGTCACAGATGGGTCAGAAGAACTAGATAGGGAATGCTATTGATTTGATCCAGAAACTCTGTCACTCTGTTTGGTGACTTTGAGACTTATTAAAACCATCTTCACCCATAGACTGCCCCTATACACTTCTCCTCCTTATGAGGGAAGTGTCCCCTGTCCTTTAGATGAAGTCTAGACTGATGGCGTTTTGACTGATGTCCTGAAGACGAAGACTGATCCTGTGTGCTGACCTAATCCTTGGAGGGTAATTATGACAATGCAATTTGTAATTTGTCTGTTTGCTTTTCCTTTCTAGGTACCAACTGCTCAATTTGGTAGAGACCTTAGTTAGATGTTTTCCAAATTGGTGTTCTAAATTGTTTTTGCATGAAGCCCAACATGCTGATGCTAATTAGTGGTTAGTACAGGAGTTCACTTCGACTGATGCAAATAGACAAATGACTGACGTTACGCTATGCTGAACTGAGACGTATATGACATTTGCTATATTCTGATCTATGTTCACGCCGTGCTATGTTCTTATGTTTGTGATTCTTGCATTAATGAAATCTTATCACAGTTGCCATATCGTGACTATGCTCTTATGTTTTCTGATATTGAGATTAACTCTTTTGCTCATAGATTGTAATCAATAGGGAATACAATTCATAATATTCAATCAAAGGTGTGGTTATTCACGGCTGAAGGGTCATGGTTGCGCCGACAATTTGATCAATGTCTTTATCCAAAGTAAAGTGCATCGTGGTGGTAAAGATTGATGACATTATTGACATATTGCTTGACATATTAATCAGTTATCTCATCCTACGGTGTCTCTCCACTGGGTCACAAGATTCATTGGCCTAAAACGAGTCCTAATGTGTAATAAATTAACATAGAAGGACGCGTTAACAGTTCTGGTAGCAGAGCAACGGTTTTGGCCCTTGGGGGCCCTAGGACGGAGAATCATTGTTTAATTTGTTTTTCTGTGATAATGCAAATTGGAGGTATGATGGGTTTCTAAGTTCACCATGACTTTCCCGGGATCTCGGAGCCTGCCTAAGTGAGTTGGGGATGTTCTCGGCGCCATAATGTGTGTGGTTTAGGGTTTTTGCGCTTGCTTAGCTTATGCCTTTATGCAGGTGATTGTGAAATTTGTGTGTATTTAGGCCAAGTAAATGTTGTTTTAGTAGGAGTAGGCGTACTCCGCAGTATGAGAGTAGGGAAGTCGGCGTACTTAACATGAGTGTGGCGCTTGATGCTCAAAATTATCCATGTGGTTGGTTGTTTATGTATGGACCTGTTGTGGTCTAAGACTCCGGAGTATGTTGACAAGTGTAGGAGACACTTGGATTTATGTTGCAATCTGTGCGGTTTAATAGGTCAATCGGGCGTGGTTGACAAGTCAAGTTTGAGTTGAAATGTATGTGTGAAACCTTCGATGGAGATTTGGCAAATTCTAAAGTGCACTAGGATGAGCCATTGACAAGTCGAGAGTAGAAATTGCGGGTTGAATTCTACTTGCGTATGCAGGAGCTGATAAAGGGAAAGTAGCGGCTGAGGCTTCAAGTGAAATCTCTGTAAAGTTCTGAAGCAAATGAGTTACCCTTCCTGTAGTAAACCAGCAGATTTGTGTTGTCATTTAAGGTGCTCGCAATAATTTGCATTAGTTTGTGTGAATACAGTGAGGAGCGGACGAGCCGCAAGACTTTGTCATCTGCAGTGTGTGTGACGTCAGTGGTGCCGCGCTGATATAGGTCAGTCGTCAAGAGGGGTCTCGCACGGATTGACTGCCGTCCGGGAGAGGCAATAGGTTGAGAAAGGTGGGTGAAGAGTGTCCTGGGAACTAAGTCAACTCCGATTAAAAATACAAATTAGAAGAAAATTGCAAAATTAATTTTGTCAAGGCATTTAAGAGCGCTCTGAAAGGAGACGCATATATTGTAGCAACTGATGGGGAGCCTACACCACCCGAGGGTACTCCAGCTTATATAGTCATGGAAGAGAAAGGTGTCGCACCTTGTTTATGGATGAAACAGTGGCGCAAATTAACAGAGAAAGAGGGATGTTTAGCATTCCCAGAACGTGGGACATTCAATACGAGGGTGCTAGAGAATTTGAGGTGGATGTTAAGTATACAGAAACCACCTCCGAGGCCAGCTCAGTATGAAGCTTTAGCGGTTTGGGATCTAATGGCTCTTAAACAAAGGCAAGAAAAGTTTCAGAGAAGACTGAGAAGCGCAGAAAAATCCTATGCTGAGGCTAGATGGGATAACGAGAGTAAAATGTGGAGAAGGGGAATTGTTGACGGACTAAAATTGTTCCCAGCAATAGTACAGGGAGAAGACACACAAGGAAAGAAAGCCTCCTGTAAGACAGATAAAGACTCGAACAATTCTAAAGAAAATAAAAGACCTTGGGAAGAGGAAGATGATTCAGACGATGAGGAATTCATGGACAGATTATTACATTATCGCCCGCCACCTTATGCGGTGAGCGACAGTGCTCCAAGTACTAGCATGGATCCTGGGAACCAGACGTAGGAAAAGGGAGTTGCTGATACGGTACAGACTAGTGATACGGTTTCGATACAGAATGGTGTCAGTGTACCCACTGCACCAGACATACTGATACAGTTGAAGCCTCCACCGCAGATACAGAGAATCTACCCAGATGTTCCAGTACTTGAGACTACTACAAATCTGATAGTGCCGCCAGACCCGATATATACGAAATCAAAGTTAGTGCAGATTGAGTCGACTCCGAAGTTGCTGTCCCAGCCACAGCCACAACTGATACCAGGGTACAACCCAGTAGGAGTTACTGCTCCACGGAGTCTGGGACCAGGTCAGACACCCGCTGCCATATCATTACCAATTACTGTGGGTCCACCAGTGCCATTGTATGCGCAAGGCAAAACTGGCATATGTGAAAAGGGAGTAATGACCCAAGATATGATAAGAGGAGGGTCCATGGGAACTCCCCAGATAATGGCCCTAGGAGAACAAGCAGTTGAAAAGCCGAGGTCTTTAATAGACCTTAGTCCAGTGGGGGCACCCATAGAAGCAATGCATCAAGCAGGGCTAGGGGTTTTAACCCCACAGACAATGAGTACAAACACTTCACAGTCACCGATGATACATGCAGGGAACATCTCACTGCAGGGCTTCACAGTCCAACAGCTAAACAAATGGCTAGAAAGGACATATACTTCACAAAAGGCCGCAGTCACTACAGTTGAACCAGAACAGGAAAGGCAAGATGAGTACCTAAATTTTGTAAGGTTAGGGTCAGAAGCTGCTGAATTAGTGGAAGGTACAATGGAAGTAAATAGATTGGAGTCATACACAGAAGCAGAATTAAGATTCTTGTGCCCCAAGATTACCAAAGAAGTAGGCAAGGTGCATCAGAGATTAGCTAACCTGGCAGATAAATACAATATTGATGTCGGAAACACTAAAAACCTGAAAAGAAGTTACAGATTGGATTTTGACTCCAAAGACTTTGAGCACATGAGGTCTGTGGGAATGAAGGCACATTTGAAAGAATTGTTGCAAAGTGCGCAAGTTTGGGGTGCGCTGGAAAAATGGGAAGGCAGGTGGGCAAAGAAAAGAGATAAGGAAAAGGGTGACAGTCCAGGGTCAAATCAAGCCAAGGCCTCACCCGATCTGGAATCAGTAAAAATATTACCCATGAGAGAAACAGCTGGTGGTGTCTTAGTTCATGTACCATGGACCAGAGGAGACATCCTATCTTTTACCAATGACTATCCTAGATTGAGGGAAAAGCTGATCGAGTGGTACCAACAGACAGACAGGTTTGTGAAACTTGCTAAGTGTCTTTGGGAAGACTTGAATACTTTATTTGAAATAATTGTTCTGCCTGATTTGTGGCTTGAGTGCAAGAGAGGAGTAGATTGGCCGACGAAGGAGCCGGCAAGGGTTAAGGTGACCGGGGCACCCTCTGAAGAGGTGATGAAGTATTATCATAAGGTGATTGAGTTTTTGAAACAAAAGGTGTCGCTGAAGGTGACTGATTGGCAGAAGATCGACCGGACCTCTCAAGAGGTTAAGGAATCAATACATGCTTACTATGAGAGATTGTTAAAGGCATTCAAACACTACAGTGGTACTAAGAATACTGAACCGAAAGACATGAACCATCTCGTGTTTAGGTTCATCGAAGGGCTCAGACCAGAAGTTAGCCAGATGATTAAGAATCATTTGATTTGTTGGCAAGCAAAGCCGATTGATGAAGTGTTGCAGTATGCGAAATACTGTAGTGATGAGATTGAGGTGAAGCAGAAAAAGCTGAAAGAGAAAGTGATGGTGATGCAGATAAGGGCTGCACAGGCAGGAATACAGGGAAATGGAGTTCAACAGATGATACAGCAGCAACCGCAAATGAATGGGGCATTTCAGGCGCAGCCAAGAGGTCGAGGCCAAGGGTTTGTGAATCGCGGTCCGGACTTCAATACTGTTGTGGTTCAAAATGACGTACAATGGGCAAAAAGGATGTCACCATGTCACGGGGGTGGGGCACTGGAAACGGGAATGCCCGAATATGGTGCAGGATGGTATTGTTCAGCAAAGCGCTAATGTTGGTACATTGCAAAATGTAAGAGGCCCAAAAATAAGACATCAAAACCCGAATTTTCAGAACAATCTGGTACAAATGCAAGGGGCACAGCCCATGCAGCAGATGCAAATGCCACGTTCTCAGCCAGCGCAAATGCAACCAGTACAACAGCAGATTGCCATAGTACCTAGACAGCAAATGCAATTACCAATGGCTCCGATGGGACAGCAACAGGTGATGCTTCCTCAACAGGTCACAGGTCAGGTAATGAGCCAAAATAACACAGTACAACAGTTTCCATTACGAGGTGAAAATGGCATGAATGGAGAGTGGTCAGATGATAGCTCAGACAGCGAAGAATGCAGGCTTGCAGCATCCTTAGAGGTGGATCAGAGGGGTCCATATGTGGAAGGAAAGGTGATGGGTTACAAAGTCTCATTTTTGTCGATACCGGAGCTACACGCTCTACGGTCAGAAGTGCAGAGGTTCCAAAATTACCACTTTCGGGACGTACCATAAGGGCAGTCGGAGTAGCAAATCAGTATCTGACAAACCCGATTACAGATCCAGTACAGGTTGAGATCGGCAACTTCCAGGGACTACATAGGTTCGTAGTCTGTGATTCAAGTCCAGTATCCTTACTGGGAAGGGACTTACTGTGTAAGACAAAATGCTCGATTACCTGTTCCAATGATGGAATCGAAGTACAGACAAATAGTGACGATGAAGTAGAGGGTCAGTTCTCAGAAGAAGAGACAGAAACAACAAATGAGGACTATCCTTTAATTACCTTGTTCCCAATGCTTACCATGATCGATCTACCTGTTGAGTTACAGGGGACGGTAACAGAGAAAGTGTGGGATCTGACAGGAAAAGAAGTAGGGCTAATAAAAGGTGTGGAACCAGTTAGAGTCCAGGTAAAGCCGAATGCGGTGTTCCCTCAGGTGCCACAATATCATATGGCACAAGATGTCCTTATTGAAGTGTCACAGATGATTGCAGATTTTCTGAGACAGGGAGTCCTGTAAGAAGTTTTGAGCAGTCCATGTCACTCTCCCATAATGGGTCTGAAGAAGCCCTGTGGAAAGGTTCGAATTGTGCAAGATTTGAGAAAAATAAACGAAATTGTGGTAAAATGTTGCCCCGTGGTGCCCAATCCAGCAGTGATCATGTTTCAGGTTCCATGTGATGCTGAGTGGTTCACCGTTATAGATCTGTCACAAGCTTTCTTTTCAATACCTCTTCATGAGGACAGCCAATTCTTGTTCAGTTACAAATTCCTGGATAAGGTGTACAGTTGGTGCAGAATTCCACAAGGGTTTTCTGAATCACCGTCCATCTTTAACCAGATACTGAAAAAGGATTTGGAATCCTTAGTACTGCCTTTTAACTTGACTCTAGTGCAGTACATCGATGATTTGCTGATTGCATCTAAAACTAGGGAAAACTGTAAATACAATACCATTGCCTTGCTGAATCATTTGGGAAAGAACAGACACAAGGTGTCACCTAAGAAGCTGCAATACTGTCAGAAAGAGGTGAAATATCTAGGGCATCTAATCGAAAAAGGGTCCAGGAGAATATCAAAAGAAAGAATAACAGCCATTTTACAAATGAACCCTCCAACGACAAAAAGAGATGTCAGGATGTTTTTGGGAATGGTGGGCTACTGTCATCAGTGGATACCCAACTTCTCGATCATCTCGAAACCCTTAATAAGACTGACAGGAAAGGAAATCAAGGATGAGCCATACCACACCATAGCTTTGTCCAAAGAGGAGCTTGAGTCATTTATGGAATTGAGAGAATGCATGTGCAGGGCACCAGCGTTAGGCATGCCTGATTATACGAAGCCTTTTCTACTGTTTTGTCATGAACGTGATGCCTGTTCTTTGTCTGTCTTGACACAGGTCCATGGAGGTGCAAATCGCCCTGTAGCATATTTTTCAGCTACCTTGGACACCGTTACAGCAGCCTTACCGGGTTGTTTGCACGCAGTTGCAGCAGTTGGTCAGAGCCTTATGCAGTGTGAAGGCATAGTCATGGGATACCCCCTAACAGTAATGGTTCCGCATTCAGTTGAAATTTTGTTGACTCGAACTAAAACTCAGCACATGACAAATGCTCGTCTCACTAAGTACGAGACAATCATACTGGGGTCACCAAACGTCTCGCTAAAACGATGTACTGTATTGAACCCGGCAACTTTACTTCCTGTTGAAAACACTGAAACTAACAATGAGGAAGAGTTTGAACATGACTGTCTTGAGGTAACAGAACTATGTACCAAACCACGTCCAGATATTCAGGACACACAGTTGAAAGAAAATGACTGTATCATGTTTGTCAATGGGTCCTGTTTAAGAGATTCTGTTGGAACACTGAGAGCTGGTTATGCGGTATGTACCATAGCTGGTATCATTGAAGCCTCCTGGCTTGAAAAAGTGTTTTCCGCACAAGTGGCAGAATTAATTGCCCTTACCAAGGCATGCCACGCAGCTGTGAATCTGAGAGTCACCATCTATACTGACAGCAGATACGGATTTGGAATTGTACATGATTTTGGCCAACTATGGTCACAGAGGGGTTTCATGACCTCTTCTGGTTCTGTGAAAAATGGTGAACAAATAAAGGATTTGTTACATGCAATTCAGTTACCTCTTGAAATTGCCGTGGTGAAATGCAGTGCTCATGTTAAGTCGCAAGACTTTGTGTCCATGGGAAACGGTTATGCAGATCAGGTCGCAAGGTTTTGTGCTTTGAACTGTATATCGTTCAAGGAACAATGGGAATTGTTACCGCAAACAAAACATTACAAGGTCGTGCTAGCAAAGAGGAAAAACGTTCCTGGTAAAGAATGCAATGTGTACAGAGGGCTGATGATTTGTGGGTCTCAGAGGAAGGAAAATTAGTCTTGCCAAACAGTCTTCTGTCTCAGTTTGCCAGGCTGTATCATGGACAGGCTCACCTTGGGAGGGATGCAATGATCAGGTCATTTAAAATCGACTGGTTCAACCCAAAATTCACACATGCTGCCAAAGTTATTTGTCACAGGTGCATCATCTGTCAACAGATGAATGCTGGAAAGGGAACAGTGGTAACTTTGAGCCACATTGGGAGAGCTGGCGGTCCGTTCAGCAAAATGCAAATGGACTTCATTGAAATGCCTGTTTGTGGAGGATTGAAGTACGTGTTGGTGATTGTATGTGTTTTCAGTCACTGGATTGAGGCCTACCCCACACGTAGAAATGACAGTCTCACAGTTGCAAAGCTGCTACTTAGGGAGTTAATACCAAGGTTCGGGTTTCCGGTCTCTATAGAGTCAGATAGGGGCAGACACTCCGACAATGAAGTGAATAAACTCCTGTGTGCCGCACTCGACATCGAACAAAAGCTGCATTGTAGCTATCGCCCTGAAGCATCAGGACTAGTGGAGCAAATGAACGGTACTCTGAAATCCAGAATGGCAAAAATGTGCACAGCTACCAATATGAAATGGCCAGATGCATTGCCCTTAGTGCTGATGTCAATGAGAAACACCCCTGATAAGAAAACAGGATTATCCCCCCATGAGATCCTCATGGGTAGAGCTATGAGGTTGCCAGCAGTACCCGCAAATGCTCTAGTGAATATCACAGATGATATGGTGTTGGACTACTGCAAAGGTTTGGATGATGTGATTCGCTCTTTCTCTCACCAGGTAGAAGCTAACACATTGCCACTGATTGGAGATCTAGGCCACACCCTACAAGCTGGTGACTGGGTGGTTGTCAAGAAGCACGTGAGAAAATCGTGTCTGGAGCCACGCTGGAAAGGGCTGTATCAAGTAATTTTGACAACCACTACTGCCGTGAAGTGTGCAGGAATTCCAAATTGGATACATGCCAGTCACACAAAAAAGGTAACGTGTCCTGTTGAAGAGGAACTTGAAGTTTTCAGCACAACAGCTCCAGGAAGAGAAGTCTCAGAGTTAGAAAACAGTCAAGAAGGAACTGAGACTGCCAGAGGGCCCACTGAGAACAGCCTCGTCCCTCAAACAGTGAATGAGTTCGAGAGAGGTGACAGGGCGCCTATCTCAGTAGAGGCAGCAGGAGAACTAAATCAAGGAGAGGTTCTCCCAGAAGTAGACAGATACAGGTTAGAACTTGAACCCGGTACAGACCCAGAAGAAGAAGAAGAAGAAGGAGAAATAGTGGAAAGAGAACGGAGTGTGCCAGAATCTCCTGAACCAGCTGCAGCTCCATCAAGTGAAAACACCATATCACAAGAGGAGGGTGCTGTCCAGCGTTCTGAAAAGACACATCGAAAGAAGACACATAAGGGTGATAACTGGCCAGAAAAAACACTCTTAAGGATAAGAGACACACCAAATGAAACAATAACAGAGGAGAACGATACATCCCGAGTGGAAGACCTAAGTGAAGGAGAACAGCAAGGTGAACGAAGGCTGAAAAGAAAGAGAGTCGCAAACAGAAGATATACAGGTCCTGAATGGGCATATGCTACAACATCTGAGTGGCAACAAGAATTCCTAGCATTCCGTTTTGACCGAGAAGTACCAGGCCAATACTCCGGTACCTGAACAAATCAAAAGGAGAGACCTGGTTAAGATAGAAGAAAAAAAAATTGAAAACTGAGAAAAGAGACTTTATAAATTACCGAATGTGACATTAGAACCGGACTGACTTCGAGAAACCCGATTATGACAAGCTGCTAACCTGATTTGACAAAAGAGGGTCTTGAGTGAGTGAAGACGCTGTAGATACACACAGAGAGCAAAAGAAAATTCTAAATCATTCTCAAGTTGATTGTTAGTCTACTATCTGATTCTATACAGACATGGCTAATAATAGAGGTAGAAGCAAGGGAAGTAAGGTGTGTGGTTGGTTAGGTCTTATAATAGGTATTGTGTGTGCAATAATAATTGTGGGAGTGATTGTGGGAATGCCTTGGATAGAGAAAGAGACTATTAACGCAACTTCTAAACCTGAAACTACAACACTAACACCGTGGGAAAGATTTGAGCAAGATGCAAGACACTTGCACGAGGGAACTAATTCAAAAGGGGAACTTTCTACTAATGTCTTCTATCGCTTGCTGAATGAGTATGTGGAGACCATGGATGCGAAAGGCTGTTATGTGTGCACTAAAATTCCTTCATCTGTGCAGGAAGGAGTTACCTACCATAGCCTTCCTCTAACCTACGGGATCAGCTGTAGTTTGCTACTAACAAGGTTCTGTAATCAAGAGCATGTGAAATACTTTTATTCGAATCTGGATGTTGTGTTTTCTTTTGTGCCTGAACAAACTAGCTAAGGAACATGATATAAAAATAGAGGATTCTTTGAGCCAACGCTTACATTTGGAACTGCTTATGCACATCGCAATAATTTGACTTGCTTGCTATCACCTGTAGAGAAAAGCTTTTTAGATCATACTGACGATAGACGCAAAGCTTTGAAAGAAAGATTAGAAAAAGGATTAGAAAAACGCACATATGCAAATGATTATGCTTACACTGCAATCAAGACACAAGGCAAGCTAGCTATAGATGCATTACATGTAGGTAGGCTTTGTATATATAGGCCAAAATCTGAACAGGACAATTTGTTTGTGGGAACGAGTGAATGCAGACATGTGTTTTTGTTTCAGAGTAAATGGACATTTAAGTTGAATGGACAGGATCCAGCGGTCCCTGGGATCTATTACATTTGTGGGCTTAATGCTTATTACCGTCTCCCTAAGGGATGGTATGGGACATGTTATTTGGGAATAGTCTTCCCAAAGATATACCAGATTGATGACTTAAAACAAATACCTAAAACATCTGAATTACAACATGCTAGACAAAAATGAGAATCAGTGGCTGCTATCATTGGTGACATATTTGGAGCTATAATCCCTTCAGTGGGGGTTATCTTGAATTCTATGAAGATTCAAAAGTTGTATACTATTGTGGATAACATGCTGACAAATTTTACAGGGGCTATACTCCAGATGGATACTGAACTTGCTGCAGAAAGAGCTCTGACTCTTCAAAATCAGCTTGCCTTAGACATTCTTTTAGCAAAGAGTGGAGGGGTCTGCAAGATGCTCAACGAGTGCCATTGTTGCTCGTTCATTCCGGATAATAATAAAAAGATTAGAGGTATACTTACTAACATAACTAGAAATAGTGCAGATTTGAAGGATTTGAAGGAACCTGGAGTTTGGGAGAAATTTGGAAAGGGAATTGCCAGAGTAGGGAGCTGGTTTACCAACATTTGGAATGGGGTGCTTGCAAAAATACTAATGTGTCTATTAATTGTTCTGGCTTGTCTATTAGGATTATGGGGGGCATGCAAAATCAATGATATAGTTAAGAAAAATTGGACTAAAAGAACCAGAAGAAATGAAGAAAGTGAAAGAGAGAAAATGTTTAATGAAATTTGGGAAAGTTCACATAAAGGGCAAGATGTTGAAATGCGCATTATGCGCAAGGTGAAAAATTAAAAATGAAAGGTCAAAGGGAAAGGTTGTGTGATGACGAGCGTCATCAGAGGAGGGACTGAGAGAGCGTAGTTTAAATAATACATGTATTAAAATGAAATGCTCATATCAATGCTTAACGATATTGCATAGAAGACGACAATAATAGTGATTTTGCTTAAACATGCGTTTGAATTATGACTATAATATGTGTGGCCACAAATGTATATGCGAACTAATAACTCATAAATAAAATTATTAATGCTATGGTTAATCAAGTTATATTAACGATTACGATATTGCATTTATATTGAAAATCTTATAGGCCTTAAGTTAGCTTGAGCTGTGGGTTTTAGCCGCCTGGCTTTCAAATTAAAAGCATTTTTCTGTTTTCCAGTGTGCTGACTCGCAAAGGGCCATAACCCTGCAAGTGTTCTTTTTCTTCAACTTGGAAGATGAATGTATCATTACAATCCTGTTCTCATCCGCATGCTTGCTGCTTTAGTATGAATTCTATACACAAGATTGAAACAAATGTAGATTAATGTAATATACAAGGACGTTTAAACCATGGACAAAAGAACTCATGACCCGAGAAGACGTGCCAAGATGTGAAGTAACCCCCGGATGTCTCACCTCCGAAGACCGTCAATTATGAAGACCAATCAAAGTGTTATGAATAAATGTGGGGTGACTATTAGAATTACCTAACGTATAATTTGATAGGTTAAAGATAGTGGGGTATAGTAAATGTCCAATAGAATTTTGGGGGGAGGTATTACGAAAAAGGGATAAAAACCCATGTCACAGAAGGGTCAGAAGAACTAGATAGGGAATGCTATTGATTTTATCCAGAAACTCTGTCACTCTGTTTGGTGACTTAGAGACTTATTAAAACCATCTTCACCCATAGACTGCCCCTATACACTTCTCCTCCTTATGAGGGAAGTGTCCCCTGTCCTTTAGATGAAGTCTAGACTGATGGCGTTTTGACTGATGTCCTGAAGACGAAGACTGATCCTGTGTGCTGGCCTAATCCTTGGAGGGTAATTATGACAATGCAATTTGTAATTTGTCTGTTTGCTTTTCCTTTCTAGGTACCAACTGCTCAATTTGGTAGAGACCTTAGTTAGATGTTTTCCAAATTGGTGTTCTAAATTGTTTTTGCATGAAGCCCAACATGCTGATGCTAATTAGTGGTTAGTACAGGAGTTCACTTCGACTGACGCAAATAGACAAATGACTGACGTTACGCTATGCTGAACTGAGACGTATATGACATTTGCTGTATTCTGATCTATGTTCACGCCGTGCTATGTTCTTATGTTTGTGATTCTTGCATTAATGAAATCTTATCACAGTTGCCATATCGTGACTATGCTCTTATGTTTTCTGATATTGAGATTAACTCTTTTGCTCGTAGATTGTAATCAATAGGGAATAAAATTCATAATATTCAATCAAAGGTGTGGTTATTCGCGGCTGAAGGGTCATGGTTGCGCCGACAATTTGATCAATGTCTTTATCCAAAGTAAAGTGCATCGTGGTTGTAAATATTGATGACCTTATTGATATATTGCTTGACATATTAATCAGTTATCTCGTCCTACTGTGTCTCTCCACTGGGTCACAAGATTCATTGGCCTAAAACGAGTCCTAATGTGTAATAAATGAACATAGAAGGACGCGTTAACAAACACATTTGTAGGAATACTGTCAGGATAAAGGGGACGACTCTTGTGGAATGTGGCGAGAGTCGTCAAAGTGAACCAAAATCAGCACAAAGACTCAAGTTCTCGACCCACTGGAAATGAAGGTGTGTGAAAATTTGTGGAAGTGAGTGGTGAGAGAACCAGCACCCTCTCCGTAGGAGATTCCGTGTACGTCATCTACCCTTTTAAACTGAGCGATTATTTTCACTAAGCCTTAGAGTTTTGAGGGAAGGCATGTGCTGTGTCTTTGTTTACTGTTCTTCAGAGTTTATTTTGTGCTTCATGCAGAGGTTGGGCGATTTTAGTATTAGAGGTATGCCTATTAGCTAGTATTGTTAGAACATTGGGTCAGATGTAGAAAGGCTTTTACCGGTTGACCAGTAAAAATATCTTTTGGCATGTACCAACCCCAATTTGCAAGTCAGTAACCTATTACTGACTTGCAAAATGTGTTTGCAACTCGCTATTAGGAAGGGGTGTGCCAAGGGCGTCCCTTCCTAATTGCAACTCGCAGGGAGATGTAAGAATTTTATGCAACCGGGAATGCGGTTGCAAAACATTCGCAGTTACCACCAACCTCAAGTTGGTGGTAACCCATTCGCAAACGGGAAGGGGTCCCCGCTGGGACCCACTCCTTTTTGTGAATAGTAGCAACTCGCTATTGGGAAGGGGCATGCCAAGCGCGTCCGTTCCTAATTGCGACTCGCAGGGGGATGTAAGAATGTTTTGCGACTGGGAAAGCGGTCACAAAACATTCTCAGTTATCACAAACTTCAAGTTGGTGGTAACCCATTCACAAACGGGGAGGGGTCCTTATTGGGTCCCACTCCTTTTTGTGAATGGTAGATAAAAAAAAAAATCAGAGCAGGCAGTGGTCCCGCGGACCACTGCCTACTCTGAACAAAATGAAAACAAAACTTTTCATTTGTATTTTTGAAACACATCGCGTTTTCCCATTAAGGAAAAGAGGCTGCATTTCAAAAAGAAAAAGTGCTTTATTCAAAAAGCAGTCACAGACATGGTGGTCTCGTGACTCCAATAGGCCACCATCGCTGCGAGTGCGGCCATTCCCAAATGGGTCGCAAATTGCGACCTGCCTCATGAATATTAATGAGGCCGGTTCCTTGTGACCCATTTAAGAATCACAAACAGTGTGATTAACACTGTTGTACATTTTGTTTTGCAACTTGCAATTTGCGGTTCGCCAACAAATTGTGAGTTGCAAAACAAAATGTTGTACATCCGGCCCATCAGGTCAGATGTACAAAGGCTTTTACTGGTCGCAAATGGCACATCGGGGCATTTGCGACTAGTAAAAATGCCTTTTGGCATGTACCATCCCCATTTTGTGAGTCGGTAGCCTATTACCGACTCGCACAATTAGGAAGGGGTGTGCCAAGGGCGTCCCCTGCTAATTGCAACTTGCAGGGAGTATGTAAGAATGGCTGGCGAACAGGAATGCGGTTGCAAAACATTTGCATTTACCACAAACTTCAAGTTAGTGGTAACCCATTTGCAAACAGGAAGGGGTCCCCACTGTGAATGTTCAATATAAGCAGTTAGTGAGGAAGCACATTTGTAACCTGTAGTCTGCTTCTTGTGGCCTTGGAGATGTTTCTATCTAAAGAAATTAAGCACAAACGCATTTGTGTACAGTAGCTGAACCCTCACTCGACCCTTGCGACCCCTGACACAGACTTTGCAACCTCGGGTCTCAGAAGTGGCAATATCAGTGCCTAGAACACACAGGTGCAGCTCTGCATTGCTTTTTTTCAGCCCATTTTTCTGTATAATAATTGTGAATAATATTCTAGTATTCACTGTTAGTGTAATAAAAAAGGAGCACAAGAAGGGGCATATTTAAGAGCCCTTAGCGCCACCTTAGTGACACCATAGCATCATTGTTTTGATGCTAAGATGGCACTAAAGTGCTTTTTCCCTGTGCCATATTTACAAAGTGATGCAATGCATACATTGCACCACTTTGTAAACCCTTGCACCACATTATGCCTGCGCCACGCATAATGTATGCAAGGGAGGCGTTCTGGCACTAGGAGGCCTGCAAAAAGGACGCAGTGAAATTTGTCCTAATACCCTAATAATGTGAACCTAATCTCTAACCTAAAGAGAGATAGGTGTATTAAACCTAATCTGCCAATACCATGTCCATGAGAAGAGCCCCCCAACCCTCGTTACCTTGGAATGAGGTCTCTAGCTCAGACTCCTTAGGGACATGAAGACTGGGTGAGCGTCAAGGTGACGTGCTGCATTGATAGCAGAGATTGCATCTGGTCGGATTCCCTCTGACTATCTTCTAAGTGAGGTGTATTTATACATATCTGCTCAGACCCCTGATGTAGTTCTGTTCCCAAACAATAGATAACAAGACATGCTTGGGACGGCAATTCATGTAAACAATTCCCTCAAAGGCATCAAGAGGGGAAAGTACCTAATGTGAATACCTACAGTTTGTTTATCTTTGTCACTTGATAGTGGTGCCTTAGTGCAGTGGCACTGATAACGTGAAACTAAAACATTGGCTTAACTAGAAACAATGCAGCCATCTTGGAAACATATAATTAAATAATTGTGCTAAAACAGAGCAAGCTAAGTAGGGAAAGAGTCACTAGGTGACGGGGGCACAGGTCTGCAAGCCAGAAGGCTAAGCTAACGCCCGTTTCCCATAAAAACAAGATAGGATTCACTACAGTAGGAAAAAAAACAGTCTAAAATGGTGGCTGTGAAGGTCCGATGGCAAATACACATCGATTTCACTAAGACTTTGATTTGGAAGCAGAAACTAAATACAAGCATTCATAATTGAACAAGTGTTGATTATGGAAATGCAACAACAAAAAACTTCAGCAGCAGAGCAGCAGGGAATTGAAGGAGACTATGGGGTCCCGCCAAGCGGAAACCGCCAATTGGCCGCTCTGCGGTCAAAAGACCACGGAGGCCATTCTGGCTTTCCCGCTGGGCCGGCGGGCGCCTGCCAAGGGACCGCCCGCCGGCCCAGCGGGAAAGGGGCCTGCAACACAGAAGCCGGCTCCGAATGGAGCCGGCGGTGTTGCAGGGGTGCGACGGGTGCAGTTGCACCGGTCGCGATTTTCACTGTCTGCTAAGCAGACAGTGAAAATCATGCTGGGGCCCTGTTAGGGGGCCCCTGCACTGCCCATGCCAGTGGCATGGGCAGTGCAGGGGCCCCCAGGGGCCCCACGATACCCGTTCCCGCCATCCTGTTCCTGGCGGTAAAAACCGCCAGGAACAGGGTGGCGAGAAGGGAGTCGGAATCTCCATGGCAGCGCTGCTTGCAGCGCCGCCATGGAGGTTCAGCCCAGCCGGGGGAAATCCGGCGGGAAACCGCCAGATCCCCTTTTCTGACCGCGGCTTTACCGCCGCGGTCAGAATGGGCAGGGAAGCACCGCCAGCCTGTTGGCGGTGCTTCCGTGGTCATCCACCCTGGCGGTCGATGACCGCCAGGGTTGGAATGACCCCCTATATACCATTTCACCTACTTTAATCTATCTCACAAATTACCACAGTTTGGCAATGGTCAAAGTGCATTAAAAAAGTTTGGGAACTGTGATGCTGTGTGCAAAGGCGTGGGGTCAGTGAGTGTGGGGGCTGGGTTAAAGGTGTGGCTAAAAAAACAAAATATTCTGTACTTTTTGGTCTTTCACCATTAGCTACCTACATATAAAATAAGGTGCAGCTTAAATGAAAAATAAATAAAAACAGTTATTTGGTGGAAAATGCACTATGGTACATTATGAAACCTCTATTAATTCATGCACTGCAGAGGTCTGTGTGTGACCAGCCAGCCATAGTATTAAATCTTGGTTGATGCAGTGGAGAATAGTGACTTGTGTATTTTTCATGCTAAGAGGTCCCGGCCTGTGACAGATAGCACTTTGAATATATGTGCCAATATTTTAATCTTGCATTGCACACATTGTAAGATACACTTCTACAAAATGCCCAAAATGGTTTAAGATAAAATGATGCTTTCAAAATATAGATTTTAGTACTACCCAGACTGTATGTAATGCAATTTGTTACATAACTGTCGTTTCAACACCTCGTCAGGGATAGAAAGCATTGTAGAATTACAATTAAAACTATGTACATCACAGCTCAGTTACTATTTGCACTACGACTCAAAATGAATAAATCCTCATTATCACATAGCTTTGAGTGATTCAATCAATTAAAGCCCATACTGGCTCCAAGCAGCCTTTATTTACATTTGCAGAATACTCTTTATTACCCTTTATGTTTACAGATTAACTTACAGCGCACATTTGCATTTCCTTCAGGCAAGCAGACATCCTGGCAGGAAGGCTTGTTTAGCTGTCTGCCCGGCTTCCGTTTCACAGCACAGAAGACTCACTGACTAACACCTCAGCTGAAGGTATAAACTATCGGAATAAACTGTCCTGGGACGGTTGTCTTTTCACAAAAAGTAGGGGAATGGTTTTTCATGAATCAAAAAAGTATGGGCACGGTGTGCCCCTCCAATCCCGCCCACTTCAACCACTGCGGTTTGGTATTACGGTAGGTATTCAGACAGAAAAGTCACACAGGTGGAATTTTGTTTTTTTCTCGGATAACATTGTGTGCATGCAGTGCCACATTGTTCCACTAGATGGTGCAGTTGAACAGTAGAAAATCTACAGTCTGAGGGCCTGATTCTAACTTTGGAGGACGGTGTTAAACCGTCCCAAAAGTGGCGGATATACCACCTACCGTATTACGAGTCCATTATATCCTATGGAACTCGTAATATGGTAGGTGGTATATCCGCCACTTTTGGGACGGTTTAACACCGTCCTCCAAAGTTAGAATCAGGCCCTGAGTCTTTCCAGTACGTTAGTTGTTGCAGAATGTCTAAAAAAAACCTACATTGTTGGTCATAAGACGTACATAGCAAAACAGGCGGAATAGATCATTAGAGAATTATGTTGTAAGGGTGTTTATTTATTTGGCTTTTATAGTATTTGAATTGCATGAGGTGGTAGCTGCAATTCATAAGAGCCCTAGCAATAAGGCCTTGGCCTGTACCCGGACCTGGTTGGGGTCCCATTAGCCCTATACAAGGATAAATGCCGGTGCTAGGTATGCACAGTTGCTCAGGGGTCAGGCCCCACACTCAACCCACCAACATAGAGAACCGCACCAGTACGCCACATCCAGGCCATGGGTAGGACTCCTGATTGCAGGAGAAATCTGCAGCGTCGTATTCTTGAACTGGGATCATAGGGGCCCCACTCCAGGACTTGCCTCGCTACACCACAGCAACGAGGCCCCCGTCTCCTGTATGCAAAATTGCAACGAGACAGGTTGCAGACACCAGTCCTCTTGTGCTTCCCACCCATCTAATTGAAAGCATGATGTCTCGTTGCAATTTTGCATACGGGGGGGGGGGGGGGGGCTCATTGCTATTATGTAGCGAGGTGAGTCCCGGAGAGGGGCGCCTATGGTCCTAGTTCAAGGAGACACATGCTGCAGGTTTCTCCTGCAATCAGGCCTCCTACCCTGCTGCCCGTAAAGAGGCAAGCAAGCTCCCATTGTCCTGCAGTTTAGTGCCCCAGCAGTTTCAACCCTCTGCGCCTAGAAGCAAACCTCACACCTTCACCCCTTTATGAGCTGTAAAAGAAGGCCCTCTAGGTGGCTTAGAGGGGGAAGCTGGAGCCTAGGATGGGTCTAGATAAAGCAACGTCAGGAACAGGGTCATCTATTGAGATGCAAACAGCCGTGAATATCTCATTTGTATGCAAATTAGTTTTCTTCACAGGGTCCCAAAGATCATAGAACTGCCTTTTAAAATATAATGTTGGGCTTTGGGCCTGCTGCTGACAAATTTGTCTAAGCGTGGCTTGTATAACTGGGCTGCCCAAATCTTGGGGCACCGCAATAATGGTGCCAGTATTTAAAAAGTGTAACCGTAAGAATCCCCGCTGCTACCACTCAAGAACTTTGTTTGACCAACCATAAAAATTGTGGGCAGGGTAGTACTTGAGAGGCTCAGAGTCTAATCTAATTTACAGAGTGCAGTATGGCCTACGGACTCTCAAGCAGTGTCTGAACCTACATCTCCTCATATTCAAGTATACTGTGGCCAAGCATAACCAATTTTATATGCCCTTTATGGATCTTTCATCAGATTTCAATAGTGTTAACAGGTCGAAGTTGTGGGAGATCCTGTGTGGTCTGGGAGTTGATAAAGGTTTGATGAAGTTTTTACAAGTGTTGCATTTTGCCCTCTCAGGATCCGTGTGTTATAGGAATACAGGGGAATGCACAAACTCCTTTGAGTTAGCGTGTGGGGTCTGACGAGGTTGCGTTTTGACCCTAATTTTGTCTTATTGTATACCAATGCCCTAGAGGCAGCCTAGCATGTTGCAGGGGAAGGCGTGCCAGTAGTTAATAATGGGTCTGTACCTGTATGCGGATGACGCAGTGATCATGATCAGAACCCCCAGTGGTTTAAAGGAGCTGCTTGGGGCCAGATGTATCAAGCATTTTTGCATTCGCAAACGGTGCGAATGGCCGTTTGCGAATGCAAAAATACCTTTCAGTATGTATGAAAGGCATTCGCTATGCAATTTTAAGGAATTGCTAAGATAGCGATTCCTTAAAATTGTGAACCCGTTTAGAGAATCGCAAATTGCGATTCTCTAAATAAGAAATCGCAAATAAGGAATCCTTATTTGCGATTTCTTAAGCACATGTATCAAGCTTTTCCTTAATGCGAATTGGGCATTAAGGAATCGCAATTACCACCAAGTAAAACTTGGTGGTAACCATGTGCAAATTTTAAAAATGCATGAAAAATGCATTTTTAAAATTGACATGTAATGCACACATGCCCCTTTGGCATGTGTGCGCCTTACATGCCCAGAAATATTTTTTTGGGGTGCAGCAGAGCGGGCCTTAGGCCCCCAGCACCCTGGGGTTTTGCATTCCCTAAATTGTGAATTCCAGTTAGAAATTTGCAATTTGTGAAATGCAAAAATTCGCAAATATGGCCCTACAGGCCCATAGGTGCGAATTGGCTCAAAATTGCTATTTGCGATTCGGTAATAGCATTTGCGATTTTTAAGAAATTGCTGTTACCGAATCGCAAATATGATACATACCATTTTGCGAATCAGAAATAGCGATTTCTTAAAAATCGCTATCAGAGATTCGCAAAGTGGATTCTTCATACATCTAGTCCTTGGTTCTTTTGTGTATTCCATGGAACAGGTTGCATTTCAAAAAATGCTAACTACTTTATTTAAAAAGCAGTCGCAGACATGGTGGTCTGCTGTCCCCAGCAGGCCACCAGCCCTGAGAGTGCGTCCATTCCCAATGGGGTTGCAGATTGCGACCTACCTCATGAATATTGATGAGCTAGGTAATTTGCAACGCCATTGGGAATCGCAAACAGTGTTAAACAATGTTATACATCCCAGTTTGAGACTTTTTAATAGTGAATCGCTAAGATTCACTATTAGGAAATCTCAAACCCAAACTTACACACATCTGGCCATTACTCAGACCTAAGAGAGGTGTCTCTTAAGTAGGCTGAGAACGGCCTCAAAAAGGTGGCATTTGTGTTTTCCTTTGGGTCAACATGATACCAAACGCATATGTTGTTGCCCTTGTGATTAATTCTCATAACATACTTTGCTACGCTTCCTGCTTTTTTAGTTCATTTTATGTGCCTTTCTCTAGGATGTATCTTTTCCCAATTTTAAAGAAACCCCGGATTGCTAGGTGTAGGCCAGTATTTCTTTATTTACTTATGCTCCCTTCCACAGAGGTCTAAGAGAATGTTGGCCGGACTCCTTCTTAAATCAGCTGGGCACCATCACAAAAGCTTGCTTTTTTTTTACTATGTTTCTTAGTGGTTAATCGCTATCATTCTTTTTTATTTTTATGATGAATTAATATTTTTAATGTCTAGTTAATATGTTTTAATGTGATGTTTTCAACGTTACTCTTTTGTAATCGTTTTTGAATGACTGAATAAAGATTCAAGATTTGGCTTAAGGAATAATGGTCTATAGAAATTATGTATGCCAGCTGAAATGTTAAATGTTCACGCAGTCACTCAACACTTTAGAAGCGCCACAGAAGTAAGAAAAATGCTAGTCCACGCATAAAGAGCAAACAAAACGATTTGATTAGAATCGTTTCTTCTATTTATCATTGCGTCACAGATACTTTTATCAGAGGTACATAATACATAAATTGATGAGGTTCTGCTCGCCCCACCCAAATGGTAATGCTTTTAACTGCTGGACATGATCACACTCAAACTTTCATAACTGTTTCCGCATGCAAGCTATTGGCTTTCAATTGTTATCATATTGAATAAAACACTGACAAAATGTTACTTTTATTTTAACTTCGATATAAACGTATACACTATAATGATATTCTCCAGTGTACTAGCTTCTGAGCTTTACAAAAGGGAATTTAATACATTCTTGTTCACAAGTATAACTTGGCAGGTTTTCTTTTTTAGTGTTACAATTTGTTGAAAAGGTTTAGAAAATTATGTATGAATAGGGAAAAATGTTACTCAACGATTGACACTACTGAGGGGTCCCTAAGGCTGATAGAAAGCTCAGACCATGCCTCGAGTGATAAGCAGGAAATGGGTAAACCCAATGACCTGTAAAACATGCTCAGGTGGACTCTCAACTTCACAAAAACTGCACTGTAGAAGTTGTGGTTCGCAGTCCATAGGAAGAAGGCCAGTTGGGGCGTGGTCCTGCTCCATTTACCCCCTCCCACCAGTCTCTGAAATTCGTCGGCTTCCTCCCCAAGCCACCCATTGTCTGAGGCAAAACTGGGTCCATGTCCATGCAGAACAGTGGTTTGCCCATGGTGCCACTGGAAACCCCATATGTCCTAGGATTATGCAAGTAGAGAGGAACTCCAGTTGTGCTAAGATGTTCTCGTCATACCCCCCCCCCCCACACGTGATCTGATTGAGTTAGCTAGACTTTTCCCATAACTACTCATATACTAACCACTTTTGCTGTTTGGCCTGAAGCTGCTTCCTCTCCATGTTAGCTCCTGTTTACCTAACCTTCACTTACCTACTGCCACTTCTGTCCCTTGTACTCCCAATTCTCTTAGATCTAGCCAGCGCACAACAAACCCTCGGCCCTCCTTCAAATGTCTAACCCAGTATGGAACCCACCCACCAACTACACAGTAACCACAATAAAACCCACTAAATGAGTTTTCATTATCCTACGCATCTCCTTTTTCTTACCCACAAGATGCCACTTAACCTGTACCTCCTTCCTTTCAGCAAAGCCCTAAGCCTCCCAGATTAGTCAGATTCCTATTGCACCCATATCCACATTTCCACTCTGGCACTGTCCTACTTGTTTACCCTGCATAATAGCTTCATTCGGACTCATTCCACACCAAATAGAAAAGCTACAGCTCCCACTTCAACCTCCCACTCTGCTTCTGGAGTATTAAGTCCATAAATCTAGGAATGGCTGGTCCATTCTATCTGACATTCACTCCAAGAAAGATCACCTTGGAAAAGGTAAGTATACTTTAGTGTATTACAAGTGATTTTATGTAGTTCTTCATAACCCTGACTAGGAACTAAAGCACATTAGTGAACATGGTACACATTGTCACAATGCTTGGTTGGAAGAGTGTTGAATTGTAGTTTGATGTGTAAGGACTTTGTTCAAGTGTTGCTCTGACACAGCAGACTTAGGTTGCTGCACCTAAGTATGTTGTGGAGGAATATAACTATGGGAGTAGATTACTTGCACTTCACTTTAATTTATTGTTGTGCTTGGCTGAGAAGGTTTCATTAGGGGATCACCCATAAACCACTGACGAGCAGCTCATGGCATGCACTCAATATGAGGCTGTCATAGCAGATATCTTTGTAGTCAGCCCAGGAGTGAGAGGTGAGTGACTTACATGCATGTGCTGAATACAGGCAGTTTGGGTAGAATGCTCTAAAGTAGGCTTCTCCAATGAGTAGCTCGTGAGTTACTGGTAGCTTTCCAGGTACTTGTAAGTAGCTCTCCTATGTGCAGCCAAGCCAACTAAATTAAAGGCTTTTCCTTGGTTGAATTAAAATAAGTATGTAAACAATTGCAAAAACGTATATTAGAGATGAACATGTGTGTATTTGCAGAACGTTTATGCTTATGTTTGGTGATAAATGTTAGAATTTCACAAATAAATTTAAAGCTATATGAGTGATGCATCATGTGGTGCTGGGGTGACGTATTACTCATATTATAACCTTGGTGCCAAAGGCTTTGCAACTAGGGCTGTTATGCATTACCTATGTATTGGCATTCCAAATCGATACATCCTTTTTTTCGTTACTACTGGTAACCCTGCCTGATGCACAGAGGTGACCACTATTGACAGTCTTTTGTAAGGTGGTTGTTTATGTAATCTTGTCTGATGTGGTCACTATACAAGACTAATGAAATTAGTAGCTTAGCATGATTTTCATTAAACATAAGTAGATCTTATTACAAAAAAAGGTTGGTGACTCCTGCTCTAAATGGTTCACCCTGCAGGAAAAAGTGAATAACGCAGAGGCATGCACGAGATACAGGCAACCTTGATAAATAACCCAAAGAGTCCTGCCCTAGGCACAAAAGCAAAACAGCGATAATAAAAACTCTATGATTAGCTTGGAACGACAGAGAAGCAACCTGCTGTCATCCAATTATTGGCGGTCGCTAAGGTAAACGATGTACAGAGCCCATTGAGCAGTGCGGTAGGCTTAACCCTCAGGAATGTAGTAATATTACAGACATAGTAAAAGCTCATGAGAGACTCCACCTAAGTGAAAGACAGAGTCAGACTGGGGCAGAAAATAGACCAAAACAAGCGACCCCCTTAAGTGAATCAGAAAGCTAAAAAATGGCCCACATTTTCACATCAGTACAGTTTTGATAAATAAACATTGTACAGAATTTGTGCAAGCTATGTGACTCTGTATGTATAGGTGCTTCCTAGAGCGATTTCTGTGCTAATATCAGTGATAGAAACAGTAAACATTGGCCCACCAGACCATAAAACAGGCCCACAAGCAAACAACCACACACTAAAACATTGCTCTAAAGGCCACTCCGACCCTGGTAACAGATGTGCAATACACAGGAAGGCCCTGGATAGAGGCAACCATCCAATAGATGATCTAAAGAGTTAATCAAGGAGACACAGATGGGTAGCTCACTTGTATAAAATAAGCACAGGCATAAAAAATGTTCCTTAAGGACTACCCGGAACCCAAAGAGGAGCAACCCTGAAGCATACACTAATGCTGGCAGACTGCTGTTCTGAGACACTGTCTCAGCAACTTAAGGGGGCTATTCCCAGTGTCTAAATTTGTGGAACATGTGTGCACTTTCCACCAAAATGTATCTAGTGAAATGGCTTCACTCTTGGCAGATGCAGTCATTTTGGTGGAAAAGCTGCAGCTTTCCCTTTGTGGAAAAAACTGAATGTGCTGGGTTTTTAAACACTACCTTTGGAATGGTTGTAAGTCTGCCATAATGGCAAATGAATAATTAATTTACCAAACTCAAAATTGGGATTCTGGACACTAGCTAACCATCCCTTGACCTAAATAACCTCAATTACTCTTACGTAAATTAGATAGAGAAGGACAATCTAACTACTCTTCCTTATTTTCACAGAGACTGAGCCTGATTCACAGTTTTCAGGTTTTGCTTGACAGACGTGTTCTGCATAATTATTGTTACCAGTTTTAGTACTTTAAAATATACATAGAGATGGATTTGGCTCCACCTGGAGGAGTATTTCTCTCTCACCACATGGTTTTGGCTGTTTAACAATATCATTCCATCTCTTTGGATTTGCTACTGTGAAATGCATCAGGAAGTATTGTACAACTCAGAAGTTCACTTAAAAAAAGTAATCACACATTATATTACTTACATCATAAAGGCGCTGTATGCCGAATGTACTTATTATGTCTACTAACTCCTGGGGTATAGGCCCTCCACCAGGACTCTTCAGCCACCTCTGTCTTGGGCTTTCTTTCAATTTGACTCCAGGTGTATGTAGTCATCCTCGAGGCCTCGGCACCAGGAGTTTTTTGCCTTCCTCTATTCAATTTCTCTTGAGGGTTCCAGGTCCAGTCTTGCATGGTGATGTTTGATACAGACTTGCAAAGGGTGTGACCTATCCTGCCCACTGTCTTTTCATGATTTCTTCATGATCCGGGGAGTTGGGAGGTCTGCTGCCATAGGACGTTGTTGCTGATGGTGTTTGGTGAGTGGATTTTTCCTCAGGCAGGTGTTCATGAAAGTCTGGACTTTGTTGGTGGTGGTCACTGTTGTCCTCCAAGTTTCTGCTCCATACAGCAGGACCATTTTTATGTTGGTGTTAAAAAGCCTGATCTTAGTTTGCAGCGTTAGGTCCTTGGAGAGCCAGATCATCTTTGGCTGAATGAAGGCAGCTCTTGCTTTGCCAATTCTTGCCTTGATGACGGTGTGTATGCTGACCTGCTTGTCTATGACACTGCCCAGGTAGGAGAAAGACTCAACCTCTTCCAGTTCATCACTTGTAAGGATGATATTCCAGGTCATCACTTGTAAGGGTGACTACAGATGTACTGGACGAGTTAGCCTTCAGGATCTTGTTTTTTTTCCCCTGTGAGTGTTGAGGTCAAATTGTTCTGATGTGGCTACCACCTTGTTTGTCTTCTCTTGCATCTGCAGACAGGTAGGGGAGAGTAGGGCCATGTCATCTGCAAAGTCTAGGTCGCCGAGCTGAGTTCAATGTGTCCACTGGATCTCATTTCTTCTCCTTGCTGTAGATGTATTCAAGATCCAGTCTCTGGCCAGCAAGAAGAGAATAGGTGAGAACAAACAACCCTGAAAGACTCCGTTTGTTCCCTGAAAGGTTTCTGTGAGTTGGCCTGCATGGACTATCTTGTACGTCATTCCCTCATAAGAGTTCCTGATGATTCTTACAAGTTTATCTGGCACACCATAGTGGCAGAAGAGTTTCCAAAGGGTCTCTCTATCTATGTTGTGGAATGCCTTCTCATAGTTGATGAAGCTGACATAGAGGGGCTGAGTTCCATTCTGTCGACTGCTCAATGATGATGTACAGTATTGTAATTTGGTCTGTACAGGATCTATCTTTGCGGAAGCCAACTTGCTGATCTTGCAAGTGAGAACCAACCTGTTCCTTCATTCTGTTCAAGATGACTCAGTTGAGCACTTTGCCTGGGGTTGAAGGAAGAGTTACCCCTCTGTAGTTTGCACAGTTACCCAGGTCACCTTTCTTGGGGATCTTGATGAGATATCCTTCCTTCCAGTCTGATGGCACCTTTTCCTCTTCTCAGATTTTTCCAAATATGGGGTAGATCATGTCTACTGATGTTTCAATGTCTGCCCTCCCTGCCTCTGCAGGAAGGTTGTAGGGTCCTGCTACCTTCCCATTTTTCAGATTTTTGATGGTTTGCCATAATTCTTCCTTGGTTGGTCTGCTTCAGTCAGTTGGCAAGTCCTTGTCAGCTGGCTATATATCTGGTGGATACTGCAGCATGGGCTAGTTCACCGGTTCTTCAACAAAGTGCTCCACCCATATACGTTGTTGGGCTTCATAACCCATTATGTTCTTTCCAGGTATTTCTGGCTTGCTGTATTTGTCTGAGAGTTTCCTTGTTATGTTGTGTGTTGAAAGCATTTATGTTTTCTTTTCCTCTGCAGGAGGCTTTTTTAAATATTTTAGCCAGGGCTGAAAATTTGAGCCAGACATATTGGTGTTGTCAATGCAAGTTTTATAATTCTACAAAAAAGAATTTGGAGCAAAAAATAGCTTTTTCTGATATAACATAGAATTCAATGAATGCAGGAGTGAATGAAATCATTCACCTTTTCAGACATCTGGGGCCAGTATAAGTGCTGAACAACCTGTCCCATGTTTTGGTCTGCCCCAAATGTCCGGCCAAGGGGATGTCATGGTATACGTCCAGGAGGTTCCCTGTGACTCTGAGGAACTTTCAATCTCCTGGGTGCTCCAGGTTTTTAGGCAGTAGCCTCACTGTACAGGACACCCTCTTCTCAGGAGGAAAAGTATCTCCTTTTTCTTGAGCTTTAACCTGGCACCAGAAGAATTTAAGAGGTGGAAACTCTTTCCACGCTTGGTAGAACTCCTCCCAAGAGGGTCCACTTGTCCTGTGTAACTCAGAGATTTGAAACAAGTCTACCAGAATAGGCACCTCTTCCCCTTTATGCTCCAGAACTGTCTGGAGACCAGGGCCCGTATTTATACTTTTTTTGCGCCGCATTTGCGTCATTTTTTGACGCAAAAACGGCGCAAACTTGCAAAATGCCATTGTATTTTGTAGGTTTGCGCCGTTTTGCGTCAAAAAGCGGCGCAAATGCGGCGCTAAAAAAAGTATAAATACGGGCCCAGATTCCTTTGGGGCCATGTGAACCTTTGAGGTTGGTTTCCAGTGCCCTTTGCCCTTCCTCTTGACTATGGGAACATGGGCCATTGTAACAGACCCCAGGCTCCCTTGACTAGCTTAATGAGTTGTTTTGGCCTTTTTGGCCATGCACACTCACTCAGGCAGATCCAGCATTTCATCTTGAATCCTCCTTTCCACATCTGCCCAAGCAGAGGTTTCCAGAGTGTTTCACCACAGGCACTCCACTGGTAAAACAGCTAATTTCTTAGGGCCAGTTACCACTTCCCACTCAAAATTGACCATTGCCGCAGGGTGGAATCTCACCTCATTGTCAACACTGAATAACCTAAAGAGACTATCTTGTATGACCTGCTGTGGGGACACCAGGCTGTCCACTACTATAATCATACTGGCTCCGTTATTGCTCAATGTGTCTACTTTGGTGTCGTCAACTGTAGGCCATTGTCTGTACTTCATTAAGATGGGAGGCAAGGCTGCCATGTTATGAACATCCACCCCATGCACTGAAAATTAAGTGGCTTCAGTCCAACCACCAGTTTCCCCCGGGCTAATTTCCATCCAAATTCCTAAACTAGCAATTCCTTGTGAGTGCCCACGTATGCTAAGGCTTCTTAAAACAGACTGAGTCTCCCTTATTGTGTCCTGGCTTGTGGTAGTCCAGGCATACCCCAGTCTTGGAAGCATCAAGAGTTTCTTCACCTTGTACTTTAACTTTGTGAACTGACCTATTAGTACATAGATCAGCTTGCAAAATTCCACACTTGTTGCAAATACACTGGGCACAGTTTGTGACCAGTATATTGTGAACAGTGTTTGTACATTTTGCCCCTAGCGTACAATTTGTGCATAGGAAATGATTTCTATTAATCTATGAAATGAGGCTTAGCACAACTTCAGTTAAAGTATTTTGTGCTTTACCTATTGACAGAAAATAATTAGAAAGGTAAAAAATGTTGGAACTAAGGGGCATATTTATACTCTGGTTGCGCCGGAATTGCGTCGTTTTTTTTAACGCAAATCCGACGCAAAACTAACTCCATATTTATACTTTGGCGTTAGACCCGTCTAGCGCCAAAGATCTTGGAGTTTGCGTCATTTTTTAGCGTGGACACCTTCCTTGCATTAATGATATGCAAGGTAGGCGTTCCCGTCTAAAAAATGACTCCGAGGCATGTGCGGCGTATTTATACTCCCGGGCAAAAATGACGCCCGGGAGTGGGTGGGTCAAAAAAAATGACGTCCAGCCGCTTTAGCATCATTTTTTAGCGCCTGGTCAGGGCAGGCGTTAAGGGACCTGTGGGCTCTTAAGGAGCCCAGAGGTGCCCTCCCATGCCCCCAGGGACACCCCTTGCCGCCCTTGCCCACCCCAGGAGGACACCAAAGGATGGAGGGACCCATCCCAGGGAACTTAAGGTAAGTTCAGGTAAGTATTTTTTTCTTTTTTTTTTTGTGGCATAGGGGGGCCTGATTTGTGCCCCCCTACATGCCACTATGCCCAATGACCATGCCCAGGGGACAGAAGTCCCCTGGGCATGGCCATTGGGCAAGAGGGCATGACTCCTGTCTTTGCTAAGACAGGAGTCATGTCAATGGAGGGTGGGAGTAAAAAAAAAATGGCGCAACTCGGGTTGGGCAGATTTTTTGCCTCAGACCGACTTGCCCCATTTTTTGACGCCCAAGCTCCATTTTCCCCTACGCCGGCGCTGCCTGGTGTAAGTCATTTTTTTTTACGCACACCAGGCAGCTCCGCCGGCTAACGTCATTCCATAAATAAGGCGCCCGCATGGCGCTTTGGAATGGCGTTAGCCGTCGTTAAATTTTTTGACGCACAACTGCGTTGGCGCAGTTGTGCGCCAAAAAGTATAAATACGGCCCTAAATATGTGCAAATGTTTTTGAAAAATAGAACAGTGAACCCATCTGGTTCAGGGGCTTTATCATTTAGTAATCTATAGAAAACATTGTAAAATTATTTGATGCCCAAATCTTCCTCTATTAGAACTAAAATCAATATTGGTTTCATTTACAATATCTAATCCTTCAAAATAACTATTAAATTGTCCCTTTATAGGGGAAGCATCAAGAGAGCAGATATGTCTGTAATCCTCTGCAAAACAACTTTATCTATCAGTGTCTCTAAATATCTTCACCCTTATTATCTATGTTTTTAACCTTAGCTTTTTCAATGGTAGGCTTCCCCTGGTGAATCCCCCCTCCTCCCCGACGCCCATTTCTAAGCCATTTTTTTGGCGATTCGGGATAGTTCATGATAAACCTCCATAACTTTTTTTCCACATAGCTATCTATGCCAAAATTGTGTCCGTTTTTCCCAAAAACCTGGGGTAAAGGTTTGTGGATCCCCCTGAGGGGAGTGAGAAATTAGTCAATATATAGCTAAATGTAGGGTGATTGTGGAGAAATGGGGAAAAGTGCTGCAGAAGAAAGTGTCTAATTATTTTTCTGCAAATAGCATCAATGAAAGGTATGTGGTGCTAAAATGACCATCTTCCCAGCTTTCAGGAACAGGCAGACCTGATTCAGAAAAACAATTGTTATACCCCAGTTTTGATATTTTACTGAAAGATAGCTCATTTTTCTTATTTTTGTGTGCTTTTAACCTCCTTCCAGTTTGTGGCGGAAACAGGTGTGAAACCCATGGTGGATCCTGGAAAGCTATATATTTTTGAAAACTAGACAAAATTCTGTATTCAGCATGGGGTTAGTTGTGTAGATCCTATTTTTATTTTCATAGTCTGAAGGCTCTGCTTTAATAAGCCCTGTCCTCTGCACCGGTTCCAGTTTAGGGAACGCAGAGCAGGGGTAGGTGCCGGCTGACGCTATGATCCACAACCAAGTAAGTGCCTTTTTACCAGCCCCTAGCCAACATTTGAAACATGAATGATAATTACACTTGAGGGCCTCATGAACTACCGCCACCATTCTTTGGTAACTGTTAGGACTTACGGCATGATAGCCACCTGATTATGGAACTTATTGATGCTTACACATGCATTACATGTACGTACCTTGGTGGGAGCTCTCATTTATCTAACAGTAGAATACTTGATTTTTGGCATGATTGTTAATATCACCTGAGTTCTCTAACATGCATTTGTATTACTTATGTATTACCATCACCCTTTGATGATAATAGCCATGATTAACGGCATTACAGCTACCCGATTACTGGACTTATTTATGTCAATGAGTGTTCTTTGTGTATGTCCCCTGGTGGGGGCTGTCAACCTGTTCAAGAGGGTACACTGGATACATTAATGCACACTGACACTCCATGAGTCATAATAACTAGTAAACCAATTGGCAGGAGTTGTTAGTTTTGCTATTAAGTAGTTTTAGGCATAAGTATGTCCACTTTTACACATACTAGTAGCATTATCCCCACAGACGTCACGCCTATACAGTATGTGGAGTGCACATTTATCATCGATGTTTTATCAGTCCTTATTACAGTGACGAATAGAAACCATTTCAACCGGGGTTAACTACGTTATCATCATTTTGTCTAACTATGTATTACCAGCTGGACTATAGCACATGCTAGGGACAGTACCACATATTATTTTTTGTCAGACCATTTGGTATTTCTTGACAGATTATGGCATTAAGATATAGGATTATCCAATTTCCATAACGATCCCATGAGATTTCTATGCAGACATCCAATGACTATATATTCTTCCTTTGACTGTAGACGTGCTGATTATTACATTGGCTGGATCACTAATGCTCGCCGCTATTCCCTTTGGGGCCCATCCCTTAATTTGAGGAGGGAAAGAATTTCAGCTCTTTTTAATTAGAAGTGTTCATCCACATGTCACCACTTTTTTGAGAGCACCTGTAGGGATTCTCACTAGTGTGTTTTGACTGACACTGGCATGTATTTCTTTGCACCATATGTTACTAGACTATTGTGTGCTTAATGATCTTTTTCTTTTTTTAGGTTCCTGTTTTGCACATTTAACTTAGTTTACTACAACAGTGAGGATTAGGTATGGCTATTTTGAGGTCCTGACAAATCGCACCAAGATCTTTATAAGACTTACTTAGAGAGAAACATGTTGAACTTTTTCAATTTAGGCAGTGTAGGGATATCCAACTCTGCCATTCACATACTATGGCAGTCATTACAACATTGGCGGTAAAAGCCGCTTACCGCCGTGCAGAAGACCACCAACACAGCGCCGTGGAATTCAGCCACAGCTATTATGACCCACATTTCGGAATCCGCCAAAATTCAGACACCCACACAAGTCCGCCACACCAAAGGTCAGTGATAAACTGGCGAAAACAAAACCTCCACCGTCACGCCAACAGAAAAACGCCCACACTATCACGACACACGAATCCACGTGGCGGTCTTTCAGCCACGGTATTCCATTGGCGGTACACACCGCTGCGCTCAAAATACACACACTCTTACAAAACACAGCCACATTGGACAATTCAAAATACACACACCTGATACACATACACACACCACTCCCACACATCCAATACAATATAAAACACACACCCACATCACCCACAAACCCCTACGACAAAAAATTCAGAAAGAAGGCCAGAGAGAGACAACACCAGCAAGAACAACAGCATCCCCAGGCACACAGCACCATCACCCACAGAACTTCCACGCACCTCACACAACACACCACTACATATCAGCACACTTATCACCAGACACTCCACCCCACACATCACCTACACCACCCCATGGCATGGCAAAGACACCCCAGGTTCTCGGAGGAGGAGCTCAGGGTCATGGTGGAGGAAATCGTCCGGGTAGAGCCACAGCTATTCGGAGCACAGGTGCAGCACACCTCCATTGCAAGGAAGATGGAGCTATGGCGAAGAATAGTGGACAGGGTCAACGCAGTGGGACAGCACCCAAGAAATCGGGAGGACATCAGGAAGAGGTGGAACGACCTACGGGGGATGGTGCGTTCCGTGGTCTCAAGACACCACCGGGCAGTTCAGCGGACTGGCGGCGGACCCCCACCTCCTCCCCCACAACTAACAACATGGGAGGAGCAGGTCTTGGCGATACTGCATCCTGAGGGCCTCGCAGGAGTAAGTGGAGGAATGGACTCTGGTAAGACAAATCTTAATTATTACTTCCCCCACCCTACCTGCATGCCAGCACATACCCCCACCCTCACCCTCACCCCCAGCACCCCAACTCCTCAAATATATCCCAACATCACAAACCACCCATCCCAACACCAAGCCCTGCATGCAACAACAAAGCATGGACACCCCTCACTAAAGCATGCCCACTGCACATACCCATACAACCCCCTAAACCATCATCACACAAGGTCCCACACAGGAATGCAAGCACTGGAGTACACGGTCACCCACCCATTGCACACCATGGCACACACAGATGTAATAACCATCCTTTTACACCCATGCAGGACTGCTACCCAACGTCACCGGACAGGAGGGTCCACACATGTCCACACCACCAACAGAAGAGTCCCACAGTGATGACAGCACCTCTGTCCTACTGGATCTAGATGACCAGCCCGGCCCATCGGGGACCTCGGGACAGTCGGTTCCCCTCATCCAGTCACAGGCCACCACAGACCTTCACCCCTCAGGAAACACCAGCACAGCACCCACCCAGCGGGCCCATTCCTCCGTCCCCAGGACACGTCAATCAGCTGTGTGTCCACCACTACAGGGAACCCAGGATAACCCACCACCCCAACATCAACAGGGACGTGGGGGCAGTGGCAGTGGGCACACGGTCCAGGGGACGGAGGCCCAGGAACACAGGGGAACTGGGAGGGCTGCTGTGCGACAGGGGGCGGACAGGCCAAGGGAACCCACTCTCCATGAGAGTAAACAAATATTGCCATTCAAGGGCCCATCACTTTCATACACCCACAGGACTGACGCAGCAATCACACGCCCTGATGGACTGGTGTTTGGCTGGCAATGTGTGTGTAGTGACCAATAGCAAGTCACCACTCACACACCATAAGCCAAAATGCCAGCTCACACACACCACCAGCCAAACACCAGTCCACGCACCCGGCCAACGAAGAGTCAGTTCACGCACACCACCAGCCAAGTGCCTGTCCACACACCCACCGCCATCCAAGCACCAGTCCGGTCACACCTTCAGACGAGCACCAGTCCGGTTACACCTTCAGCCAAGCACCAGTCATAACACACACCCAGCTAAGCACTAGTCCACACGCACTGCCAGCCAAGCGCCAGTCCACCTATAACGCCAGGCAAATGCCAGTCCACACTCTGCCAGCCAAGCACCCGTCCACGCTCACACACACACACACTGCAATCACATTTTTTTAACAAAAATGAAAACATAAACTAATTTGAAGGAGATGAAAAACCAACTATGACTATAAACAGAACAAGTCTAGCTGAATACATCAAACTACCACCAACCGCATCAAAAAATATAAAATGATACAGACCGGTCAGTTTACTTTTACTCTCACGGTTGCTCCCAATACTTGAGTTGTGTGTGGTATGATTTAAAACAAGAGGGAATGCATAGCCCAGGATTAGGACACTTAGGCAGAACACAAATCTCTCCTTTCACACACCTCTTTGGAAACAGACTCTACATATCCTATTGGGAGCTTTTTTTGGGGTGTTGGAGGAATATAGTCTGGAAAGTGGCGATCTTTCAATCTAGTCATGTCCTCCACCTCTCCAACTGTAGGAACACTTGCCTGCTCCCCTACAACAAGGCTGCATATTGCTGACTACTGAAACTGAATCATTGTTGAATTTGGAAAACAATCCTTAAATACAACAAAAACAATGAAGGTTGAAAATGAAACAAATTGACAGCCAACTTCTTTCACCAAATGTATAACTTACACACAGCACTGTAGGGCTCCAGCCTCTGACCTACTCTGTCTACACCACCCAAGTGCTTGTTGTAGTCTAAAATGCACACAAGTTTGCACAATTCAGCAACCTTACCCCAAACAGTCACAGGTGAAGTAATTTCATCAAGAAAGGTTGTCAGCATGTGGACATCTCTCCTGTCTGAACATTCCACAGCTAGACGTTCATCACTAAGCAAGGCACCGCATTGTCTCCCTGGATGTTTTTTACATACAAGCTCTTTAAGGTAATTTTTATTGTTAGAGCAGACTGTGTCACATGCAACAGTGTCCACTTTGAATAATTCATTGAACAATTGCACGCCAGTGTGTAAGTTATCTTAGGATAAATTGTGACATTTCAAAAAAACCTCCTCTACCAAGTTCCCACACAACTTTCCCACTGATTCCAAAAGTGGAGGGACAACTGAAAGAAATTTATGGGCAACATTTTTTCAGTATTGACCCAACACCCTGTGACACCATTAAAGGCAGGCAACATGGGCTGTGCCATGTTTGGGGCAGCACAGAGTTCAATTCTTCCAATAGGAAGCCTTCCACCCCTAGACTGCAATTCAGATTTCTCTTGTTACACTATGGGCATATCAGTGTCCTCCTCCAAAAGAGGCACTTCCTCCACACTGATATTGCCTTTATTATCAGATGATTCCTCTCCAAAAGAATATTCACTGCCAGAATCTTGGACTTTGTCCTCAACCTCAGATGCAGAGTCAGTCTCAAACCATGGTCAGAGGAACATTCAAAAAGCAAACCAAAAACCTGCTAAGCGGTCAACCTGGGGTTAGGCATAATCCTTGCTTATGAAAATAACATAACACTTAAGTCAACAATAACCAAAACTGCGTAAAATAAGTACAAATCTTATTGTGTATCAAACAGAAAGTAAAACTACTGACATATAGTAATCTGGAAGGAAAATTCAATCAATACAAACCACACAAAGATCTATGGGCCAGATGTATCAAGATTTCGGTTTGCACATCACAAATAGCGAATTTTAAGAAATCGCTATTTTCGACATGCAAAATGGGATGTATCAAAATTACGAGTCGGAAATAGCAATTTCTTAAAATTCGCTAACAAAATTTGCGAGGTCCAAATACCGAATCGCAAAAGAAATAGCGATTCGGTATCTGAAAATCGCAAATTGCGAAAACGACAAACCGGAACTGCCTGATGACATCACAACCAGGAAGTGAGTCAGCTCATGCTGTTTCCAGAAGCTACACTCACAGGAGCAGGCAGGGAGACACAACCCAGCACCAGGGAGCCAGCTTAATGAGCCTGCCAGGATCAAACTGCACCATGGCCAATGATGGGAAGGAGAAGGACAAGGGAGACAGAAAGCGCAAGATCAAATTCGGTGAGCAGGAACTGAAGGTGCTCATTGAAGAGGTTGTCAGGAACCATGACAGACTGTTTGGAAAGAGCTCACTACAGCTGCCAGAAAGTGAGAAAAGGAAACTCTGGTTGGAAATACAGACAAAAATATGCACAGTGGGTACTGCGCAACGCTCTGTGGAGGAGATTCGCAAGAGGTGGTATGACTTGCGTTCCCGTGCCAAAGAAAGGGTAGCCAGCAGGCTTCAGGAGGCAAGGAGCACTGGAGGAAGACCACCCACCCACCCACCATCTTCACCACTCGAGGACATGGAGGAGTCCACACTGCTCCCTGAAGCTGTCAGTGGGGTCACTGACATTGACACCTCAGGCACACCCAGCACAAGCAAAGGTAAGGATAGTAATGATGTGTATCCCCATATGTGTATGTACAAATGCCCCTTAGAAAATAGCTATCAGTGCAATGCAATGTAGTGCAAGCCACATCTTACATACAATGCACCAATGCCTTATGGGAGTGTTGGTCCACAACCCTAACCTGCAAATAACACATAGATAGCAAGTAAGTGTACAGCCACCCAGAGGAACAACACACACAACTCACAGTGATACGATGTAAGTGTACATATATTAAAATTGTGCAACATTTTGTGGTAATCCATAAATGACATGCTGCACATTGTCGTTGCAGATGTCTCAGGCCCTACCGCAGCAGAATGTGGATATGTGGGGGATGTTGAAACACAGCCACTGTCCAACTCTAACACCAGTGAGTCATTGAGCATTAGACCAACTAGGCGCAGGGCAAGGGTGTTACCTCTCCCAGAGTTGAACATGGACTCAGACGAAATGCTGGATGAAGTCCACACACTACCCCAGAAGCTACATCCACAGGAAGACAGCAATCCCTTCCCCAGCGTCAGTCAACTCCCCTCAGGAGGCGTGACGAAGCAGGCAGACAGTGCACAGATGAAGGAGAGGGCCCATCAATCTTTGGCGACCTTGAAGCGTCCATGCTGAAAGTGCAGTGCCTGCAATGCAAACCCATGAGGTTAATGCACAGGCAGTTGGTGTCAATTGATCATAACATGGGTGCAGTGCACAGGCAGTTGGAGTCTCATAATGACAATATGGGAGTACTGCACAAGCAGTTGCAGTTGGAGTTTGAGTTGGAACACTAAGGAGTTGACAAACGCCATTAAGGAACTCCGCACTGAGATGAAGCATGAGCGTGTCAACCATCGCAGGTGCCATCACCAATTCATGGGAATGTTGAATGGGTTCTGCAGATCCATCAATCAGCTTGCGAGTTCAACTGCCTTGATATCACGGCGTGCTGTGGCTGCACAGGTGGAGACGGCACATTGCATTCGGGATGTTGTACAGGCATTGATGCAGATAACCAATATTCTGGATGCAATGCAGACAGCACGCAATGCTACAACCAGCGAACTGGGTGTTGGGGATAGTGAGGAGTCCTCCAGCCTCAGCAGTCTAACAGTTCCTGTGATGGATCCTAGGCGTCGCAGTGCCAGACACAGTACTGCCTTTGACCCCGCTACAGGAGGTGCCAGCGAGGGCACTGCACACCCAGGTGGAATGCGTGGACGTAAGAAGTGACATTGAGGGCTACAGGGGACTACCTTCACATGTAGCAATACAGTTATACTATGATGTTAATAGTGTGACACATATGTTACCTGAGGTCAAGGTAATAAAGATGGTGACTACCGGAATACATATTATTGAGGTTGTATTTTCATTACTTACTTCAGAAATGGTTGCGCATGATGTCAGCACGCCTTTGCCTGCCCTCTGCTGCACTGATCCTGTCTGCTGGGTGAAGGGGTGGTATGGGATCATCATCCTCATCTGAGTCTGGCTCTGTTAATTCCACTGGTAGGCCCCTGGTGGTTGCTATATTGTGCAAGATCGCACATGGCCACTATTTTACATGTTGTCTCTGGGCTGTACTCTAGTGCGCCTCCGCTTTTGTGAATACACCTGATGCGGCTCTTCAGCAGCCCGAAAGTGCGCTACACCACATTGCAGGTTGCCCTCTGTGCTGAATTTAACCTCCGCTCTGCTGGTGTTGCAGGGTTCAGGTAGGGCGTCATCATATAGGTGCGCACTGCGTAGGCACTGTCTCCTAGAAGGAACAGAGAGTAAAATGAGCACTTGTGCCATCTGACACCACACTGACATCAATGCAACATTGTAAAGTGGCAATTTACCTAATAGATAGCCTTCACCAAATTCCCCAGCTAGCAGCCTTGCGTGAATCCCGCTGTGGCAGAATATGTACGAATCATGTGTGCTCCCTGGGTACCTGGCGACGAGATCCGTAATGATGTAGGAGCCATTGCATGTTCATTGAATGTTGGTTTTTACGGTTGCGGTACACATACTCTGTGGCCGATGGTGGACAGATTGCAACATGTGTCCCATCTATGGCACCTAGGACATGAGGGAACTGTGCTATCTGGTAGAATGTAATTTTAGTGTGCTGTAATTCCTGTGGGGTGTGGGGGAATCTGATGTACTGGTGTATTCTGCTAAGCATGGCATTAAGAAATGCGTTGAAAAATCTAGAGAGGGCACTCTGTGATACCCCTCCAGCTGCTGCTATGATCCCTTGATAGCTCCCTGAGGCTAGTAGGTGCAGGGAGCATAATGCCTGCACATGGGTGGGTATCCTATTGGTCCTGTGTGTTGTGTGCTGCAGCATGGGTTGTAGCTCAGCTATCAGGTCAAGTATCATGGCCAAGCTCAACCTGTACTTCTCATAAATGTCCTCCTCTGTCTGGTCAAAAAAGGTTATGCGCACTCTGTAAATGCGCTCCTGTCTCCTCCTCCCTCTCCTCAAACCTGCCAGGATCCTCATTCTCCTCGCCATCACGTAGAGTGCAGCCATTGTGGAAAAGAGGCTGAGTCATTCTGGGCCTCTTTTTATAGTTTGCACCTGGTTACCACCTGGTTTCAATTCGTGGTAAATTGCATGTGCAAAATGCCATTCTGCGAATAATCGAAATTTGCAAATTTTTGATGCATCGCATTGCGACATGGTTTTGCGTGTCACAATTAGCGTTTTGCAAATAGCAACATGATTAACAGAATCGCTATTTGCGAGTTGCTAGTCTAGCTCGCAATTTGCGATGTGCAAATAGCGATTTGGTATTTCATGACGCTATTTGCGAAACGCAGATTGCGACACGCAAAACCACGTCCCATTCGCTAAAAATCACAATTTTTGCGAATCCTTATTTTCACGCTACAAATGCCTTTGATACATCGCAAAAGGCATTTTTGCACTCGCAAACGGCCTATTTTTGTGATTTGCACCATTTGCGAATGCAAAAACACTTGATACATCTGGCCCTATATACTCAAAAACGATACCACTCACTTGCCAGAGACAGCTTGACTGAGAGTCACATGCACCTACTTTGCACAGACACAGCAAGCACCAATGATATCCCACTAGAAAGGAAAAACAAAAGAAAATTACCCACTAGCCAACACGATACACATCTTGCACAAATGCAAAGAGAATCTGACAGAATAAAATAGAAACTGAATATGCTGCAATTATTACACCAATGTTAGAAAACACATTAATGCAGGGTAATGATACTCATTTGAAATAAACAGTACAATGTATTTTTCTTACCAAACAGATGCAACTACACAAACTACAGATCTACTAGTACTGAAACCGGAAGCAGGAGTCACCACTAAGAAAATCAAAAGATTTACACTGGAATAACCAGGAGAAATAAAGCATTAAGATTGCAAATGCAAATTATGACAAGAAATAAAACAGTTGATGTTATAAAACACTATGAAGTTTACCCTTTGGGGGCAGATCAGCATCACATATGACTGATTTGCCCCCAAGGGTGGCACAAAGCAAAGGGAAGAAATTAACATCTTAGAGGGGAGTGACCCTAACCCCAGCCAAACACCAGTTCACATACAACCATCCAAATACCAGTCACACACCTCACCAGCCAGAAGCCAGTCCACACACACCACCAACAAAATCACCAGTTCAAACACACCATCAGCCAAACACCAGTTCACACACACAGCCAGCCAAATGGCAGTACATGCAGACAAGCAGTCAAACTCCAGTTTGCACACACACAGAAACTTATTCTCTGATGTGTAGTGGTCTTCTGCCAGATAGGACTAAAAATGGCTGATCTGCCCCAAGGACGGGGGGTGGCAGAAAATGGTCAAAACACTTCTTCAATAATAGGGAGTGGCCCATGACCAAGGGGCGCCTCCCAGTATATAAATAAACTAATCCTTGGTGTCTAGTGATTTTCTGCCCTCAATGGGGGATAGATGGGCCTAAAAATATAGCCAATCTGCTCGGGGCAGAAAATGGCCAAAATAACCACCAAGTAACGGGGAGCGACCCTTGCCCAAGGGAACACTCCCTAACATTTAAAATAATTGTATCCCTGGTGTCTAGTGGCTTTCTGCTCTCTCCACCGCCTTAGGGGCAGATTGGCCTAAAAATATGGCCAACCTACCTCCGGCAGGGGTGGAGGGGCAGAAAACAGTGAAAACAATGCCCCATTAAGGCGGAACAGCCCATGTCCAAGGGGCCACTCCCTGACATTTAAATAACATAATTCCTGGTGTCTAGTAGTTTTCTGACTCCCTTGGGACAGATCAGCCTAAAAATATGGCAGATCTACCCCCACAGGGGCAGAAAATGGCCAAAATATTGCCCCAATAATTGGCAACGACCCTTGACCAAGGGGTCACTCCCTGCAGGAAATTAAAATCCTTGGTGGCTAGTGCGTGCATTTCTGCTGTGTGATCCCGCCCCCACCCATGATTCTGCAGCAGGAATGCACTGCAGAGAGCTACTGAGGAAAAGGAAAAACTTGTTCCTTTCACCCAGTGCCTCTCTGCCCTCTCTGGTCCCTCTCGAAGAAAAAACTTACCTCCTTCTGGACTGCGCTGGAAGCAAGCAGTGTCTAGTGCATCCCTGGCATACTTTGATGGCATCAGCGCATGACATGCATGCTGATGCCATCAGATTGCCAGGGAAGGAGTCACGGGTGGCAGCAGAAGAGCTTTTACTGCCATCCCTGGTGAGGGCATGTGGCAGGGGTCCCCATGTGGGAACCGCAAGAGCGTCCCTCATCGGTGTGTGCTAGGCCTTGAGCCATCATCCGCACATGCCTACTGTGGCTCAAGGCCATCCTCAGCATGGAAAAGGTTAAAGTAATTAGCCAACAGTAATGTACCCAAACTTTTTCCCATCTTAAAATGTGACATGAATCTTCAACAGGAAACAAGAGGCACTTTCTGTAGACTTTTTATTAAACTTAATCTTTATTGTGATAAGCTATCTCAAACATTTCTTATTATCGTTAGTACTAAGGAAAGTGTGTTCTGTTTATTATTTTTTTTTATCTATGATGACTAATGGGTCTTTTTCAGATAAAACCCCTGGCAGCCACTTTAAATGTATCCCAAACAAGACTCAATTAAAGTATTATGTTAAATTGAATCTTCTAGAAATTCCTCACATCTTGTCACAAAAATATTAGCCTTTAATAAAGAATTGTTAAATCACTATCTGGTTGATGTTACTTTATGGTGAAGAACATCCATATCTATGTTATCGGAGGGTGATTTGAAATTCGAATGGCACAAATCTTAGCATTTACAAAAGACTGGGTAAGATCTTTATTCAGGAAAATATAATCAATCAGGTGTTGGAGAATGGCAAGGTGATGGTGACTGATTAATCAGCATGGTGTTTTACCACCTTCGATCATGTGTCTTTGTATCATCAAGTCAGACAGCATGAATTATCACAAGATCTCAAAGGCTTCATACTGCCAATGGGAATGTACAAGTTCAAAAGTATGCTGTTTGGAATAATGTCTGTGGTATTAATGTTGCAGAGAACCTTGGGAAATATTGATGGGATGAAATCTTTCCAGTACATTTTTATGTTCTATGGAAGAAGGCTCCAGGAAAGTACAATGAATTCACCTTAACCTTGAAGTAAGAAAAGTGTTGTTTTGGAAAAAAAGACAAATGTTATTTGGAACATTATAAGGCACTGAGTGTTAAGCCTAAAAAAGAGTTGATAGAAACCATCTAGAGATTAGAGGCTCCTAGTGACAATGAGGGGGTTCTGTCACTTCTAGGGATGGTGGAATGTCATAGATTTCAGAGAAAACTGCTGCTATGAGGAAGTTGCTGAAGAAAATTGTGGAGTATAGTTGAAACAAAGAGTGTCATGGTGAATTTGAAACAGTGAAAGAAGATACGGAGTAGGCTCCAGACTTGTAGACTTTTGTATTGGGAAAAGAGACTATGGTAGTAATAAGTGACAGTGGGAAGGGGCGGGGCACTTTGTTACTGTAGGATACAGATGAAGGTGAAAGGACTATAGCTTTTGGATCAAAGTTGCGGGGGAGGCTAAAATAAACTGGTTATAGAGAAAGTGGCACATAGGCTTTATTGGGCAGTAAACATGTTTAGGCAATTTGTCTGGGGTGGAATAGACACAATAAGTGATACATTATTAGCAAAAAAAATCAAGGTTTTTTGCCAGTCAGAATTAGCAAGTGGGTGGTGAGCTTGCAGGAGCACATATTCTGCGTGAAGTATATTACAGGCATTTTGAAGAAAACAGCCAACTGTTTCTCCGGACTGATTACACATGAGATTATTGATTATGAGGATTTAGAGATGAGGAGAAAGCAACAGCTGAGTGGATGTTTTCCAATATAATGTGTTTTAACCAGATGTGCCATCTCAGAGAACAAGGAGAAGGATCTAGTATTGAAGATAGTATGGAGGAAGTTGAGCAAAGTTGCATGAGTTGTAAACCTGCAGAGGGGAATTTATAATCATTTTTAGTTGTGAAAGAAGAGTTGGCTGAGAAAAATAGGTCATTTTTTGCAGTGCCAGTCTAGTTCCTCTGATGTCCTTGAGCAAGTATTTAGTAGACATGGCACATAAAGGTTAGGGTAGGTATATGTAACATTAAAGAAGGAGCTTGTTCAGACTTTTGGTGTCCAGGTTTAGATCTACTGGTAGGGAGTGCTATTGGAAAGTTTGTGAAATACCGTGAGAGTAATAAAATACTGTGTAATTTCACCTAACTGACTCACTCAAATTGCTTGAAAAAGAGGTGATGTGAAGAAGTAGCTTAAGATTTGGTGGAGCCAGTATCTGGTGGATGATTCACCTTCTACATTTCGGTGATGATTCATCTATACCTTAGATGGCTGGAAGAAAAATGTGTGCAGGATATCAGTTCTAGAGATATAATTAGGTTCATGAATAATGTTCACCACAGAAGAGTTTTCTAAGTCATTTTTGATCGACAATGGGGTTCAGATTTGCTCAAAGGAAATTAATCTTATTTCGGGAAGAATTGATTTGTTCATAAGAAATGTGCTTTATATAATTCCAAGACTACAAAGGTTTTTGGAATTTGTAATTCAACTAGCAAAAGCAAACGAATTGAATTGGAAGGATTAGATGGAGAAAAGGTTGTTGGTGTATGCATTGTCTCCTTTTGAATAGTTTAGGGGAAGAAAAACAGACAGCAAACTGGTACAGGGGTGTATGAGGTGGAAGAAGGGGTGGATGGCAGTGTCTTTGAATGGAGATTGGAGAGAAAGCGAATTGAAGAATTGTAGCTATTCTGAATTGCTCAAACTATACCAAACCGAAGAAGGTGGTAAACTTTACTCAAATGCTCTCTGGTTAAGCTTGAGGCTGCCTTTTATCCTTGAGCCCAAAAAGATCCAAGCCTTCATGTGGCTTCTGACTGTCACCCACACTCTAACTTCATGCCCCAAAAATTAATTGCAAAACATTAACTTAGGTGTAAAATGAGATAACAAAAGAGATACCCCTCTAGTAGCTGAATTGCACAATGTGGACCAGAGAACCTGGAATCAGTGCCATCTTCCCTTTTTGACCAAACTATGCCATCCTAGCTAATTATTTTACTTCATCCTGTATCCTTCCTCTTCATTATCATATATGAGAGTAACTTAACTAATACATTCATTCATGAAGTCTGCTGTACAAAATCTTCTCTTGTGTTTGATTTACTAGACCATAATATTGTTCCATGTGTAATTACAACCTAGGCCACATAGAGGCTGACCATGCCTGTATGCCCCCTGAACCTCGAAACCACAATATCAATGGCACACAATATTGAAGACAGAATATTGAAAATACAATATTGATGTCTAGATTTTCTGTATCTAACTCCACAAATACATACCTACATGGTACATATTTTCAATGTACGTCGATGTGGAGTTAGAAATAGTAAATCTATACTATCCTATATACACTTACCTTTTGATATTTTGTCCCTAAATATTTTGCCATAGATATTTTAGTACCACAATATTGTTAGTGCCAATATTCAATAGTACATCAAACTGACTTACCTCTAGGTTCACTGTAGGAGGCTGACCTGGCTTGCAGTGGGCACCAATGGTACTTACAGCTTATGCCAGGTCCAGTTATTCTTTATTAGTAGAGTGTAGTAGTGTTCTAGCAGCTTAGGCTGATAGAGGTAGCTATAGCAGAGCAGCCAAGGCTGAACTAGGAGACATACACAGCTCATGCAATACCACTTATATCATATAGGTACTATATCATAAGAAAGACAATACTCATAGTTACTAAAAATAAAGGTACTTTATTTTAGTGACAATGTGGCAAAAATATCTCAGAGGATAAACTCCCTTAGGAGGTAAGTAACATACACAAAATATACACAACTAACCAAATCAGGTAAGTAAAACAGTCAGAAAGTAGTGCAAACACAGTAAAACACAATAGGATGCAATAGGCCTAGGGGCAACACAAACCATATACTAAGAAAGTGGAATGCGAACCATGAATGCACCCCTAGGCAAGTGTAGTTTGTAGAGGGTCGCTGGGAGTGTGAGAAAACACCAAGGGTGTAAAGGAGACCCCAACCCAGGACCCTGGAAAGTGGGAGTAAAGTACTAGTATTTCCCCCAAAACACACTAAAGTTGTGATGAAGGATTTTGCAAGGACCACAACAGACTGCAAAGCACTGAAGACGGATTCCTGGACCTGAAGACCTGCAAAGGAAGGGGACCAAGTCCAAGAGTCTCTAAAGTGTCCAGGGGGGGCAGGAGCGAACTAAACCCCGGATGAAGGTGCAAAATGGCTGCCTCCTGTTGGAAGAAGATGCTGGTTTTGCACCAACGAAAGGAGGTAGGAGGTTCTTCTTCATGCATAAGATGTCCCACGGCGTGCCGGAGGATGCAGAGTTGTTTCCTTGGCAAAATACTGCAAACAAGCCTTGCTACCTGCAAGAGTCGCGCTTAGAGAAAAAGGGTGGTGGCTCGGTCCAGGAAGGACCAGGATGTCGCCACTTGGGAGAGGTGACAGAGGCTGCCCTCAGCAACATAAAGAGCCCATGGACCAGAAGGAAGCACCCACAGAAGTCCTTGAACACGGGTTCAAGAAGACTGAACACAGCGGTTGTCTCAGCACTGCAAAGAGAGGTCCCACGACACCGGAGCTGAGCATCGCAGGATGGAGTGTTGGGGACCTAGCCTCGGCTATTCATGCAGGATTTCTTGGAAATTTGCACAGAAGCCCTTGTAGCTGCAGATCACATGGTGCACAGGATTACTGTCTGGGGAAGGGAGGCAAGGACTTACCTCCTCCAAATTCAGAAAGTTAGACCTCTGGACAGTCTGGGTCACTTGGGTCCACCACATGTATTCCAGGGGCCATGCTCGACAGGATGAGAGGGGACCCAGAGTACCGGTGAAGCTGAAGTTTGGTGCCTGCTGAAGCAGGGGGAAGATTCCGTCGACCCACAGGAGATTTCTTTGTGGCTTCCAGTGCAGGGTAAAGGCAGGCAGCCCCCAGAGCATGCACCACCAGGAAACAGTCGAGAAAGCCGGCAGGATTAGGCGCTACAATGTCGTTGATAGTCTTCTGGCTACTTTGTTGCAGTTTTGCAGGCATCCTGGAGCAGTCAGCGGTCGATCCTTGGCACAAGTTGAAGAGAGAAGTGCAGAGGAGTCCTGCTGGATTCTTGCAAGTTGTAATCTGAGGAAAAGCCCACTGGAGAGACCTTAAATAGCCCTCAGAGGTGGATTGGCTACCTAGTCAGGTATGCACCTATCTGGAGGGGTCTCTGACGTCACCTGCTGGCACTGGCCACTCAGAGGCCTCCAGAGTGCACCCACACCTCTGAAAACAAGATGGCAGAGATCTGAGACACACTGGAGGAGCTCTGGGCACCACCCCTGGGGTGGTGATGGACAGGGGAGTGGTCACTCCCCTTTCCTTTGTCCAGTTTCACGCCAGAGCAGGGACTGGGGGTTCCCTAAACTGGTGTAGACTGGCTTATGCAAGGAGGGCACCATCTGTGCCCTTCAAAGCATTTCCAGAGGGTGGGAGAGGCTACCCATCCCCAGCCTTTAACACCTATTTCAAAAGAGAGAGGGTGTAACACCCTGCTCTCAGAGGAAATGCTTTGTTCTGCCTTCCTGGGACTGGGCTGCCCAGACCACAGGATGGCAGAACCTTGTCTGTGGGGTGGCAGCAACTGTAGCTGCAGAGAAAACCCTAGAGACCTGGTTTGGCAGTAGTGGGGGTCCATAGTGGAGCCCCCAGGATGCATGGAATTGGCTCCCCAATACCAGATTTCGAATGGGGGGACAATTCCATGATCCTAGACATGTTACATGGCCATATTCGGAGTTACCATTGTGAAGCTACATATAGGTATCGACCTATATGTCGTGCACGCGTGTAATGGTGTCCCCGCACTCACAAAGTCCGGGGAAATGGCCCTGAACTATGTGGGGGCACCTTTGCTAGTGTAAGGGTCCCCTCACACTTAGTAACTTTGCACCTAACCTTCAGAAAGTGAAGGTTAGACATAGAGGTGGCTTATAGGTTACTTAAGTGCAGTGACAATGGCTGTGAAATAACGTGTGCTTTATTTCAAGCAGGCTGCAAAGGCACTCCTGGGTAAGGGTTTGCCTGAGCTCCCTATGGGTGGCAAAAGAAATGCTGCAGCCCATATGGATCTCCTGGAACCCCAATGCCCTGGGTATCTAGGTACCATATACTAGGAACTTATAAGGGGGTGTCCAGTATGCCAAATTAAATTTGTAAATGTAGTCACTAGCCTATGGTGACAAATTTAAAGGCTGAGAGAGCATGAGCACTCAGGTTCTGATTAGCAGAGCCTCAGTGACACAGTTAGGCACTACACAGGCATACACATTTAGGCCACAAACTATGAGCACTGGGGTCCTGGCTAGCAGGATCCCAGTGAGAAAGGCAAAAACATACTGACATACATGTAAAATTGGGGGTAACATGCCAAGAAAGATGGTACTTTCCTACATTCACTAATTCCATTGTCATCAGAGTTGGGGATAGGCATGAGTGGTTCTAAGTTCATGTTTGAAAACGATCACTTATAATGAAGTCCACAACATTCAGTAATGTGATCTGATGTACTAAGGTGCAACACTTCCACATGTTGGAGAAATACACTTCTGCTTTTCAAATTGACTTTGTCATATTTTTATGTTGCACGATGTTTTAAAAAATCAAGGTGTTCCTAAAGATAGGAGGTGCAGGACACTTTCTGTTCTTTCTTTCCTTTAGTTTAGAAAATGTATAAATAAATCCTTGCCTGTTAGTTCAACATCTTTCTGAATGTTAGTGCTCAGTCAATTAAACAGCACCCTAGAGCTGATGTTCATCAGGACGCCACATGTAAAAGTCAGAACGGTCACGAGTGGCCCCTGAGCAGAACAGTGATTTTGCTGATTAGATGAGTAATGAGAGAGCCTAGAATTTGAGTTTAGTCTAGTATTGTTACAGTGGGGAAAGTCTGGAGAGGAAATCAGAAGAATAAGATAGATCTGACATCAATAGCCTTTGAGACAGATTAAGGGGAAGATTTAAGAGCCCCTAGTGCCACCTTAATGCCGCCATAGCATAATTTTGTTGACGCTAAGGCGGCGCTAAAGTGGCATTTTCTCCACACCATATTTACAAAGTGGTGCAATGCATGCACTGTGTCACTTTGTAAACCCATGCGCCTTATTATGCCCGTGCCAGGCATAACGTATGCAAGGGGGCGTTACCCCGTTAGGAGGGAGGGTGAATAAATCTCCTAGATTTCCTTGCGCCATTTTTTTTAGCACTTTTAATGCCTGCTCAGAGCAGGTGTTAAAAGGGGGCGGCTTCCATTATTTATAATGGGCCCCTATGTACTCTGCAGGAGTAGCGCCAAAATGTTGGCACTAATCTTGCAGAGTACATCAATAGCGTAAAAAGAAATTACGCTATTGCCCCCTACCCTGCACCATGGTGTGCTGTATTTCAAATACAGCGCACACATGGTGGCAGTAGGGGGCGCTAAGGGGCACAAGGAAAGTAATGCAGTGCCACTTTTCTTAAATCTGCCCAAAGTGTGGCATGGGCATTTTTCGAGTGGCGCAAGAAATGTTAGAGGTGATGCTGGTACAGACGGTGATGGGAGATTCTGAAACTTGCGTCAAGTCACCGTGTATCACTAAAGTGAGAAGGTCAGGAGAGGAAATCGGAGAAACGAGATGAAGCTGAAATGTCATTATCAATTGGAGCAGGCCAAGCAAGGCAGAGAAATGTATCGAGTATGTTAGATAAGTGAAAGAAAAAAAGAAAAATAAGGCTAACAAAGAATCAAAATCCTATCTACTCGTTTTACTATTTCGCTAAGTACGTACCTTATTGTTAGAGACACGCCTAGTCTGGTTTACCTGGTTCCTTTCCAAGGATGTCGGGCATTGCAATACCCTTTTATTTATGATATCCATCTCACCTCGTTCTAGAGGGTTGTGGAGGGAAAAATATAAATAATCGAAATATAATGAGTGGAAAAAATCCTGAGTTTAGTACTCTTTAAAACGAAGTTAAGTGTTAGCATTCACGAGTTCCTATGTGCCCACTTCCGTTTTAATAATCACAGCCCTGTAGAAGTCCGCCTCAGCCTGCACTTCCACGTCCTGTGCCAATAACTCGCCGGGGACTACCATGCTTCTCCTGGAGAGTGGAAGGAGCCGTGGACCGCTTGGGCCTCCTTCATACATGCCAACATTTTAGAAGAGGAAAGTGGGTGATTTAGAAAAAAATAATCGGGAGAACTTATTTCCTCCGCTGTCGTTTATTAAAGCAAAGGCAATTTCAGGCGAAAGTAAGCGAAAATAAAGTCATTTTTGGTTTAGAAAATCGTGAGTCTCCCGCGTGAATCAAGTGGAATGTGCGCTGTTTGGGACATCGGAAGCGTGGAGGCTGCAGGCTCGCCTTCCCATCCAACTGGACGTCTTCTCTGTCCCTGGGCTTCCCTCGAGAATGGAGGCAGTGGAAAACTATAGTGGGGTGTCCTCTTCCCTCAGGCAGCGTAGTGTCCTCCACGACACATTCTGGTGTTGCTACCCAGCCACCCCTTTAGGGCTGGACTTCACACCCACCCCACACTCCTCCAACATAGGCGTCACTGGTCAGGTGACCCAGCTAATAAAAGAGCCCGAGTGCACATGCTTGGGGCTAGTTAGGTACCCTATACCCTGGTATCCGTGTCCATTATTTATCCCAGCATGTGGGCCTAGGGCCCACGACATTACATTGGCGACGCGAAGTGTGACCTCCATATTCGTGCCACCTAGGAGGTCACCCTGTGATTGAGGAGGAAGAGATCGGGTCCGTATTGCCACCGCAGCCTGCCCGTGTGGCAGGGGCACGTCGCCCCAACAAGAGGATGACTTTAGGCCTGACCACGGGAGATGAGAATGGACACTGCTCATCTCCTATGCCCCACAGCTACTGCTGCTGTACGCCTGCTGCAAAGCTGAGTGGGCGAGCAGTGCAAAGAAGCCCATGTAGCACTGTGGAGAGGACATCGATTGAGGTAAGAGCCCTGGCACCTGCAAGTATGACCAGGCCTAGCCGGAGCCAGCTGCCATCTGTCCCGACAGGAAGAGGGCGAACAGTGCATGCCCCTAATGCATCCCTGCTGACACCGCTGTCCGTGCAAGGAGCCCTCTCCATTACCAAGACAGGCGCGGTGCAGCGACGCAGCAAGAGATGCCCCATCCTAGCAAGTGAACAGGAAAGAAATGGCACAGAAATAAAGGCCCTGTGGAGCTCCCAGCAACCTCCTGCCAGTGACACTGCTCCACGGATAGGGCCATTCCTACATTGGCAAAACCCCTACTTGCCGTCTTCTATCCTGGCGAGGAGAGAAGGGAGTGTTCGGTTAAAATAAAGGAGGGACGGTAGTACTGCATCAGCCAGGAGGCCCATAATCCACACTCAGAACACGAAGCTGAAGGGCACTCCCTGAATCAAAAAAACCTGTGTTATAATGCCAGCTGCTCCCCTGGCTCCATGACTGAATGAGGAAAGGCCTGCATGTTAGCCGAAGGCCGCTCCATACACTGAGATGTTGATGCCCACCTCTGCATCTCCCGTTGGCCAGGGAACTGTACTTCCCAGGAGCAGACGCCTACAGTACAAATGAAGCCCTGCCGCACTTGTAGCACACAACCCACACTACAACTTCCGCACAAACCTGCACCGGCATCTCCAGCTCCATGTGGCCTGCAATCTGGTGAAGACTGCCGCGGCCGGTAAATAGTAGCGCTGCAGCCCCACTTACCGGTGACTCAGTGAACAGCACTAGAACGAGCAAGTGACTCTGAGGAGTCACTTGCCTCAATAAAAAAACTGTCAGCAAGCAGGAGAGGCAGTTTTTTGCCAAGAGAGAGTCCCAAAGAGCACAAAGCTGCCCCAGCTCGGAAAGCTGCCAAGAGTCCTGCAAAGCCAGCATTACAAGGGACTAAAAAAAATCATATGGTGCTGGCAACAGATACTCACAGCTCTGCACAGCACACGAGTAAAACGAACCATCATATGCACCAGTACATAGAAGTGCCGAGGAGCACAGCACGCCCCTGGAGCCTTTAGACACCACTGCAAGGAAGAGAGAGAATACCTGCTATCTCCTGCAACAGCAATAAGAAAACTACCTTGCTCTGGCTCACCAGAGGTGGGAAGCGACCAGCACAGCTCCCCAGTTCCCATGCCCCACAAAATCAGGGCAGAAGGTGTGCACATGGCATGGAGTGACGAGAGACTGGGAACCAACACAAAGAACCGCAGGAAGCTGCAGCAAAGTCCAAGACAGCAAGCCACAAGGAGCGCTGTGTGGAGCCGCCACCACATTTCAGGAGACAACCAAATGTCCACCATTGCCCTGCCACTGATGGTATCATGTGGAGTGACCAACCATGCCAAACCTGCACAAACGTAGGCAGAACTATTGCCATGGCAATGCCTTGAGGCGCAAGCACTGCGCCCTCAAACAAAGAGAAGGCTTAAAGGGACACGACCAGCCATCACTGCCCACAGTGGGCCAGAGACTGATCAAGGAGTGTCCTTCCCTACACTGCCTCAAGATAGAGTCAGCAGTGACTCACAACAGGCAAGAGGAGAGTCGCACACCCCGGGTGACAAGCTGCCATCACTGCAAGACAGAGAAGACGTCTAGTCCTTGGACAGACCGGACCTGCAAGAGGTCTGCTCAAAAGGAAGACATGTGGCTGGAAGCCACATCATGGCAAACAGAGAGGGAGTGTGGCACAACGCCACACCTTGAATAAGGAAGGAAAGGGAGATGACAGAAGATCGTGTGACAGCACTCTGGAAGATGTGGCGACCATAAATGCCCAAGACCAAAAGATCCAGTGTGAAGAGATGGAGGGCTCGTGCCTCTAGAGAAGAGTGCACCTACTGACAAGACAGCCACTGGTGTGCAGTGACGTTACTGGAGATAGCTCAACGAGAGGACCGACAGTAAGCCGCCTGCATGCGCGAACCATGTACTTACCCCATGCTTCACAGTATGACTGTCCACCCACCTGTTATTGGCTACTTGAAGCATATGGCATCACTGCTAGCATCTGCACATGAGGAAATGTAAGACTGTACTAGCTATGCTGAAGTCCCTCCAGTCACCCTCACTCCAGCAACATCAACACCTGTCATCCAGGTCACCTGCTGGCAAACACTAGCATTGCTATGTGCATCACTTGACCCAACGGAGAAGCACCTTGACATCAGTGTGGAATCGTAACTTCACAAAACACCAAGGCCCAGATTCATACTTGCTTTGCGTTGAATTAGCACACAAGACATATACCACTCCAAAAACACATGGCCAGGGTAACACAGATGTGCAGGTAACAACACATATGCACCATGCTTCAGTACAGCACAATCAGTGCACACCACAAACACATACACCCATATGTACGTAACACACCCACAACTTGACAGGCACACCACGTGAAGGGAAGATTCAGATATATATCCTTTGCAAACAGAAGATGTACACAAACCACTACAAGTGCCCACAGGTTGCCTACTACGTACACTTCACACACACAGTACATCAAACAAAGAATAGCACAGCAATGTTAATGGCATACACCATGCTCATGTAACATAAGTCACACATAGGCACATATCCCTCAAATCATGCCGTACAAGTCTCTGCCAGAACAAACATTAAATGCCAGACAACTGGTGCCAATACCAACTATATCTCATCAACACATACTTGACTTACCAGTAGTGTGCATATACATCTGCCTGATGCATTGGGTCACATAGAAAATAGGAATACAACATTAATAGCCATCACATATCATGTGCCAGATTTGTGAGAAGTGGCACCACACCTATTGTAGTGCCACCTCATATGCACCACTTACTGACCCATAACACCATCATGTCTGTACTGTGAACAATAAATGTCCCACCATGGGGCAGAGTCACTGTTAGACAGTGCAGATCATGGATGCCATAGTGGGACCCTGTAGGAGTATTTAGGACATCACTGACCTTACATGAACTGTGCTAAGGGACACATTTGCTAAGTAGCTGAGTTTCATCCCATAGCCTACACTGTGCATGTGTGGACAGTATAAATGCCGATTCATGTTTTGGAAGATAGGAGAGAGCCTGGTAGTGATGTTGATCATCCTGAAACAATGGGATACTCACCCTTGGACACCTGATGGCTGGCACAAACATCAGCTGCCCCTCAGGATCACTAAGGGACCTATGCACTGTATGTACAAGTTTGCAGGTGACCACTCTTTTGTGACTTGAAGCCACATTGTAAATATGCCACCCTCCCACGCAGCACTTAGCGTGGAAGGGGCTTGCAATGTGTGTAGCTTCATGTCTGTCACCACAAGATACATTGCATTATGATGCTGACACAGATGTAGGTGTCACCTAAAACCTGAGGCAGTGCCAACATCAAACACCACCCCGGGGGTGCCGTTTGCAGGTTGCAATAAGGAAATAGACTGTGATTTGACCTCATATGAATGTGCCACCCATGCATGCTGCATACTGCTCCACACACAGAAAGAGCCAATTGCTCATCAAAAATGTATATGTATAGGAAGGTGTCCCTTCCTGCATAGATACATCCACCTCCACAGGTCAGCTAGCCAAGCACTCTGGTGCAAGGTTGTTAGTCTTGGTGCATGGCTGCATATAAGGCGCTGGTGCAGGGGACAACAAAGGGTTGCCTAGTAACATGTCACACATGGTTCATTCCTGCATAATGAAAATGTTGCAGCACAGTGCTGCCAATGTTAAGCTGTGTTGTGCATTGTCACTTACTCATTAAAATGGGTCTCAGTGTTGAACTTCATCTGTAATGACACATGTCAAAATTGCTGGGATGTCCAGGCTCTGTAGGGCCACCATGTTGTCACCACTTCTGACCCCATTGTGTTGTGAGGATATGTCAACTCCAGTGATAGCATACAGCGACAAAGATGCACTACACAACACATTGTACATACATATTGAGCATCAGTTAGGATTCCAAAATATGGCCTTCATTACAACCCTGGCGGTCGGTGATAAAGCGGGGGTAACACCACCAACAGGCCGGCGGTAAAAAAAATGGAATCATGACCATGGCGGAAACCTACAACACATACAGCCACTTTAACACACCGACCGCCACAGCGCTAGCAACAAACACCACAGCGGTAACCGCCAACAGCCAGGTGGAAGACAATGTACCGCCCACAGCATTACAACAGGCCTATCCACCAGCTTTTCCGGGGCGGTTCCAACGCCATCAAATGCACGGCGGAAACAGAACACTGAAGGGAAACGACTCACCTCTCGACACACAAGGGAGAACCACGACGCCATGGAGCCCGAGCTGCACTTTTTTCCAATGCTGGTGTACCTTCTCATACACCAGGAACACGAACGCCGGCAAAGACGACCACGGTGAGCACACAAGGAAGGGGGGAGGAAAAAAAGAGTAACACACACGCAGCACCCCCAACCCCAACACCGTACACACAAACAGATGCAACAACATTACATATACACCCCGTAAACCTCAGGAATAACGCAAGGACAAAGGAATGGAGTAAAATGAGTGTATTAGTATACAGTTTTAGATATATACGTCCTTAAACAATAAACTCTATGTGCAATATATACAAAAGGAGGGACAATGCCCACTCCAAAATGTCCGTGGCCCACGGGGCCATACCACATAGGCCAAGGACACACTTGACTCCTGCCTCAATACGGAGAGAACACTGCAGGGGCATCAGGGCGAAAAAACACAGGCACCTCAGGGGGACGGGGAATGGGAGGGCACTTCAGCCGGAAGATGGTACAGCCACTGGCCTGGAGGGGGCTCCATGCCCACTGTTTGGTCCTGGGGAGTGCAAAGCGACAGTCTCTCAAGTGGGTGGTTTGCCCACTGCTTGCTCCTGGGGAGTGCAAAGCGACAGTCTCTCAAGTGGGTGGTTTGCCCACTGCATGGTCCTGGGGAGTGCAAAGCCACAGTCTCTCAAGTGGATGGCTTCTTCACTGGTTCTGGAGGGGGCCTTGTGCCCAGTGTGCTTCATCCTGCCAAGGAGGGGCTGAGTGGATGGCTTCTTCCACTGGTGCTGGAGGGGGCCTTGTGCCCAGTGTGCTTAATACTGGCAAGGAAGGGAAGAGTGGATGGCTTCTTCCACTGGTGCTGGAGGGGGCCTGGTGCCCCGTGTGCTTCATACTGGCAAGGAGGGGCTGAGCGGATGCTTTCGTCCACTGGTGCTGGAGGGGGCCTTGTGCCCAGTGTGCTTCATCCTGGATGGGGCAAGGTCACAGTCTCTCACCTGGGTGTCACACCAATAGGTGTTGCAGGGGCCAGGACGCACTGCAGCCCATGTAGTCACTCCTACACACTGCTCGCCGGCGGTGACAGCTGCTCAGTGGATGCCAGTTGCGCTGCAGGTGGCGGTGCTGTCAGTGGGGGTGGTAGCCTCCAGGCCCCCCCCTGCAGCCTCGGACGGCTGCCAACTGGGGCTGATGCTGCTGGCAGTGGTGCTGCTGGCGGCGGGGCAGGTGGCGGTGCTGGCCGCGGTGCAGGTGGCGGTGCTGGCCGCGGTGGTGGTAGCCTCCAGGCCTTCACCTGCAGCCTCGGACGGCTGAGGTACCATGGCTGGTGTTTTGTGCCCCTTTCTGCCCTTGGCAGATGGTGGTGCCTCCTTGCTTCTGCTAGCTGGTGTCTTTTTCGTGCCCTTGCTGGCTGGTGGTGCCTCCTTCCCCTTGCTGGCTGGTGGTGCCTCTGTCCCCTTGCTGGCTGGTGTCCCCTTCTTGCCCTTGCTAGGTGACGGACCCTTCTTGGCCTTGGCAGGTGGTGCTGGCACACTGGCTGGGCTGACGGGTGCCTCCTTGGAGCCTCTCAAACCTGCAGTAGCTGCAGAAACCACAGTGGCTGTGGACTGGGTGGCCGAGGTGCTGGGCTGGGTTCTGGCCACCCTGGCCCGAAGTGAAGGACGGGGTGGTAGGGGTAGGGAATAGACCAATGGTAGAGAGGAAAAGCTTCTTAGGGACACTGGGGTGGGAAGAGGGTGAAGTTTTGGGTGTGGAGGAAGAGGGAGTGGTTGTAGGAGGTGTCAGTCTGCTGTGTTTGGGTGCAGGTGCATGGGCTGGATGCTCTTGTGAGGTGGATGGCTGTTGTGTGTCTGTGTGCTTGCGTTTGTGTACTTTGGGAAGAGGTATCACAGACACAGTGGGAGAGGACACAGGGGACAGGTGCATGGATGTGGGGGTGGTGACTGCCAGTGAGGGGCGTGTAGTGATAGGTGTGCTGGTGATGGAGGTAGTGGAATGTTGTGCATGCAGGTGTGAGTGGTGATGCTACTGGGAGGGAGGTGGACGAGGAGGAGGAGGTGGACACAGTGGAGGCAGTGGATGTTGGTGTGTCTGCATGTGGATGGTGCTTGTGTGAGTGCCTGTGAGATGAAGTGTGGTGCTTGTGTTTGCCTGAGCCACTTCTGTGTGTTGATTTGGGTGCTTGCTGGTCTGAAGGTGTGATTGGGATAGGCTGGGGTTGAGGGGATTGGGACTGGGTAGAGGAAGTTGGAGGGGGGAGGCTGGAGACAGGGACAATGGCTGCCATCAGTGAGTTGGCCAGAGCCTGGAATGCTCTCTGTTGGGCTGCCATGCCAGAGTGAATGCCCCCCATGTTTGTTGCAAATGCCATGCTAGACCCTGGATGGCATTCAGTATGGTTGACTGCCCAACAGAGAGGGATCTCAGGAGGTCAGTAGCCTCCTCACTGATGGCAGCAGGGCTGACTGGGGCAGGGCCTGAGGTGCCTGGGGCGAAGGAGATGTCCACCCTCCTTGGTGAGAGGGCACGGGAAACACACTGAGGGACTGCTGGGACAGCGGTGCTGGTACGGGGGTGGCGGCTGTACCTGTAGTTGGGGTGGCCACAGAGGTGTCCGCCACCACCAGGGAGCTTCCATCGGAGGAGGAGTCGCTGTCGGTACTGTTCCCTCCTGTCTCTGTTGTGGTGCTCTCCTCGCCCTCCATCTCACTGGTGCCCTCACCATCAGTGGATTCGGACTCCAGGCCCATGTGGAATACAGCTCCCTCCGTCGCCGGTGCCTCTGCTCCTCTGCCAGATAATGCTAATGCACACAAGGACAGGGTGACACAACAAAAAGGGGGGGAGAGACAGAGGATACACTTGGTCGATGCCAGCATCAACACTAACGTTGGCGTACACAACTCACAGGGATCAGCCCTATGCACTAGGCCATGCACTACCAGTTACAATGCTAGTCACCAGCCCATGAGGTACAATTCCTAACCCCATTAGCTGCACACCTGAAACCCACAAGACCCTGCCAAGTAGTAGATGCTGACTAACATTATTGGGGTTGGAGTGCATCTGAGCTTGCCCATCATTGAACATACCATGCCATGTTCGCCCTGGCCTAGGGGCACCCAAAGCCCACATCCCCCACCCAGGTAATACCTTAATGCGCGCAAAGTCATAATTCTTAATCTGTTCTCACCCCCTTGTGGCTGCTGTGATGCCTTCAGGCGCCCATCCAACACCGGATAGGCCACCGCCAGGATGCAGAACATCAGGGGGGTCAGGGTACGATGGGCACCCCTTCCTCGTTGAGAGGCCATCCCCAGCTGGGCCTGCGCCGTCTTCCTCGCCCAGTGACGCAGGTCCTCCCGCCATTTGCGTCAGTGGGTGCTCCGCCTGTCAAAGACCCTCAGTGTCTGCACCTCCTTGGCTATGGCACGCCAAACACCCTTTTTATGATGGGCGCTGACCTGCAGAAAAAATACAGCAGAAAAGGTATTAGTTATACCGTCCAGACTGTTATACTCATGGCCCACCATATCCCCCATCCTCTTACGCACATACATTGACCACCATACATGCAGCACTCTACCCAGGACCCCCTCAGATCCCCCCCACACAAAGCTTAAACACATAGCAATCCATACATTCATGCCCCACGCATTATGCTTACAGTGTACTCACCTGTTTGTCTGGAGGACCACAGAGTAAAGGCTACTAGGGTAGGACCCCATCCACCAGTCTCTCCAACTCCTCTGAATTGAAGGCAGGGCCCTTTCCCCAGACACTCGAGCCATTGTCGCTTCCAGACACAGGTCACAGCAGCCCTTGCAGTGTAGGTCCTCTCCTGTTGAAGGTCAGGTAGCAAGTGAGTGAACAGATAGAAAATGGCGGTCACATCCGCGGCAGTGCGTACTGTCACCGCTGGCGTACATCGCCATTGGCACCTGGAACCCATAGGCCCCAATGATAACCAATGCGGTGTTGCACGGCGGTCATCGACCGCCGACCGTAACGGCGCACAACGCCAGCGGAATTACCTCATTTCCACTTGTCCCTCCACACAGGTCAGACAGCCGCCATTTCAGGGGGGCACAGGCCATGGCACCCAACTGCGTCACAGCAGACATTGGCACATCAACTGACTTACAAATTCACATACTGTTTCTATAAAGCAAAAATTGCATATTAATCTGAGAATATGTTTGAATATGACCTTCTGCTCACTGTTTTTCACCCTAGAGTTCAACCACTGAGGATGAATAGGAGATGGAGACATCCCCCGTGTACAGACCCCTGGTGGACCTGGCAACAATGGAGGACAGGCACATTATCCTAACCTTCAGACTTGATAGGGCCACAATCCAAGAACCGTGTGCCCAATTGGAGCCGGACCTGACATCAGCTATCTGCCACCCAACAGGTATCCCCCCTCTAGTGCAGGTCCTGTCAGTGCCCCATTTCCTGGCAAGTGGTCCCTTCCAAGCGACAGTGGCCATGGTATCAGGGATGTCTCAGCCTATGTTGTCAAACGTGCTGACCAGAGTGTTGTCTACCCTGATGAAACACATGTGCAGCTACATCGTATTCCCCCAGGTGGAGGATTTGGCCACAGTGAAGGCTGACTTCTATGCACTGGGACATATCCCCAACATCATTGGGGCCATTGATGATACACATATTGCATTTGTACCCCCCCGGAGAAATTAACAAGTGTTCAGAAATAGAAAAAGCTTTCACTCTCTGAATGTGTAGATGGTGTGTTTGGCGGACCAGTACATCTCCCATGTCAATGCAAAGTATCCTGGCTCTGTGCATGATGCCTTTATCTTGAGGAATAGCAGCATCCTATATGTGATGTCTCAACTCCAGAGGCACAGGGTGTGGTTAATAGGTGAGCCCATGGTCCCCATCTAGTTGATGTAGGTATATGGATGTAGGGTTGGCCCTAAGGCTGAGTGTCTGGCTAACAGGTATCCCTCGATATTTGCAGGTGACTCTGGTTACCCCAACCTCTCATGGCTACTGACCCCAGTGAGGAATGCCAGGGCAAGGGCAGAGGAACCTTACAATGAGGCATATGGGCGAACAAGGAGGATCATTGAGCGAACCGGTGCCTTATCTGACAGGTGGATCCCTGTACTACTCACCCAAGAAGGTGTGCCAGATCATTGTTGCATGTTGCATGTTGCACAACCTGGCCTTGAGACGCCAGGTGCCTTTTCTGCAGGAGGATGAGCCTGGGGATGGTCGTGTGGCAGCAGTGGAGCCTGTGGACAGTGAGGAGGAGGCAGAGGAAGAGGACGTGGACAACAGAACTAAACTAATTCAACAGTACTTCCAGTGACACACAGGTAAGACACTGTAACTTCACCTTCCATTGCAGTTTTGTTTTGGACATTGAACATGGCAGCCTGATTTCCCTATTTCTATGGCCACTTACTGTACCCTGTGGCATCTCTATTTTCATATCTCTGTGCCCACTCTGGCTCATTATGTGTTTACTGCTGCCCACTACAGGTCATATCTATGTAATTATTGAATTGCAATGTTTACAGTTTGTAATACTAATACATATGTCAAACAATTGACAGACTCCATACTTGTAATAGTTCCAAGGGTGTTTATTTCAGTGCTGAAAAGTTAATGGGGATGTGCACTGGGCTGGGTTGATGATGGAGGAAAGTCCAGGATAGAGTTCAGTCTATTTGTATCACAGGTGCATTGTACAAGGGGAATAGGAAGTGGAGCAATGTCAGTTCAAGATGGACACAGTGACAGAGTGGGACAGAAGGGTGACAATCAGGAGAGTCATATTTCCTGGCAGGGGTCTTGGCAATGTTCTCTGGCTTCTGCCTGGATCGCAGGGACCGTTTGCGGGGTGGTTCTCCTTCTGCAGGGGGTGGGGTGCTGGTGGCGTGTTGTTCCTGTGGCGGGGCCTCCTGTCCACTAGCGTCAGCGGAGGTGGAAGGCTGTTCTTCGGTGTGGCTAGAGTTAGGGGCCCGTTGATGTGCCACTGCCTCCCTCATGGTGTTGGCCATGTCTGCCAGCACCCCTGCAATGGTGACCAGGGTGGTGTGGATATCCCTCAGGTCCTCCCTGATCCCCAGGTACTGTCCCTCCTGCAACCGCTGGGTCTCCTGCAGCTTGGCCAGTATCTGGCCCATGGTCTCCTGGGAATGATGGTATGTTCCCAGGATGTTTGTGAGTGCCTCGTGGAGAGTCAGTTCCATTGGCCTGTCCTCCCCCTGTCACACAGCAGTCCTCCCAGCTTCCCTGTTGTCCTGTGCCTCTGTCCCCTGAACCGTGTGCCCACTGCCACTGAACCCAGGTCCCTGATCGTCCTGTGTTTGTGGGGTTGCCTGGGTTCCCTGTAGTGGTGGACACACTGATGATTGACGTGTCCTGGGGACAGATTGATGGGCCCTCTGGGTGGGTGCTGTGGTGGTGTTTCTTGAGGGGGGGAGGCTCTGTGGTGGGTTGGGACTGTGTCTGGGTAACTGACTGTCCAGAGGTCCCTGATGGGTCAGGTTGGTCATCGTGATCCAGGCGTGCAGAGCTGCTGTCATCACTGTGGGCTTCTTCTGGGGGGGACTGGATGTGGCTGGCACCTCCTCTCCGGTGACGTTGAGTGGGGGTCCTGTGGGGATGTAAATGCAGTGTTATTGTTTCTGTGTGTGCCATCTTGTGCATGGGTATGTTTCCCTCTATGGCTGTTATTTGCAAGGCAGCTTTGGCTTGTGTGAGTTGTGATTTATTTGGCTAAGTGATTGTCACTAGTGTGCATGCTGTGGTGATGGGTGTCCATGCATTGGTGTTGCATGCAGGGCTTGGTATTGGGATGGGTGGGTTGTGATGGTGGGGTATATGTGAGGTGGTGTGGTGATGGGGGTGAGGGTAGGGGTTGTTGTTTGTGATGGCATGCAGGTAGGGTGGGGGATAAAGTAGTAAAAATTTGACTTACCAGAGTCCAGTCCTCCTGCTACTCCTGCCAGGCCCACAAGTTGCATGATCGCCAAGACTTGTTCCTCCCATGTTGTTAGTTGTGGGGGAGGAGGTGGGGGCCCACCGTCAGTCCTCTGTACAGCTATCTGGTGTCTTGCAACCATGGAACGTACATTCCTCCGTAGGTCGTTCCACCTCTTCCTGATGTCATCCCTTGCTCTTGGGTACTGTTCCACGGCATTGACCCTGGTCACGACTCTCCGCCATAGCTCCATCTTCCTTGCAATAAATGTCTGCTGCACCTGTGATCCAAATAGCTGTGGCTCTACCCGGATGATTTCCTCCACCATGACCCTTTGCTCCTCCTCAGAGAACCTGGGGTGTCTTTTTGGTGCCATGGGTGTAGTGTGAGTGGTGTATGTGAGGGTGTGTGGGGTGATGTGTTGGGGTGTGTGCTGTGAGGTGCGTAGATGGTGTATGGTTGATGGTGTTTTGTGGCTCAGATTCAGTGGGTGCTCCTGGCTTGTCTCTCTCTCACTTGCCAAATTCTTTGGTAATTGCAACAAGTTTAATCAAACTTTTGTGATCAAAACATATTCTTGGTGGAATGTCAGCAGAGTGTGTCGTCCACACTATGTACCAAAGATGTACACATGTCAGGCAAATATGCAGGCTTCACACACGTCTCCATAAACTCAAAATCTACATAGGGAGACAGTTGTCGAGTAATACTTCCTAGGTAGCAATGGTTCACCCATCATCAACAATGCCTGACCTGTGTATGTAGCTTTGAATATTATGTTCTGTATGACAACATCACACATCACAGACACAAACTCAGTACACAATCACAAATCAGAACTATTGCATTGTACTGAATGCCAAACATATGTGGATACACTGTTGTCACACATGCATATATATGCACGACGTGCAACAATTTGCATGCTGTTGATTCTGTAAAACACACATTGGTGGAACAGACCATTCACACCCTTATCACATTGTTGCATGGACTACCACATGTGGCCATGATACCCAATATGCTACACTGCAGCACAGCCCATGTCATATGTATGTTGATTCAGGGTGCATCTATGTACAATGCAAAAAAACATGCAATCAGGAATTGAGTCAAAAAATGTGACGCACATGCGTCTAAAACATCTGCAAATGCAAAGTAAACGACACATGGGACCTTAACGTGAATTCCACCTTCGCACTCCTCTCAATGCTGTCTTCAGTGAAATCGACACATAACTTTCATGGGTCAATATAAACGACGCACGTGCATTATGCGTCTAAAAAAAAACACGCAAATGTCAAATGCTTCAAATAAATACACACATAACTGAAAAACGGGACGCACAGGGACAGGAAGTGATGTAATAGGAAATCCTGTCTACAAGCATGGTACAGTGGGTGTAGTTTCACTTTCTCTTTACAGTCTGTGCCTTTCTGACTGTGTGGTTGTGGTTTGGAGCTGGTGGTTGTGTCTTGAATGAGTATTGAAGTTTGTGGTGTCCCTCCTGTGGTGTCCTGTTTTATATTGTGTGCATTTTGCCCCAGTAGTTGTGATTTTGTGTGTTTTTTGTCTATATTTGTATTTGTGCTGTTGGGTGTCTGTCCAGGGTAGTTTCTTTTCGCATTTGGGATAGTTGGCATTAGTTAGTGGGGTTACGTTTCTATTTATATTAATTTTTTATTGGTATTTGGGGTCAACCTTGACCATATATAACATGCCTGGTAGGGGGAGGTTGGCGAGGATGTCAGAGGATGAGCTAGCTTTATTTGTGTGGCTGGTATGCCACCACCTGCCTATGATGCTAGAGATGGGTGGCTGGGTCATCCAGGGACCTCAGACCGAGGCCAGGCGGCTGCGGTGGGGAGAGAGTGTACAGGAGTGGCAGGAATGAGCACCAGCTCAAGCATCGCTGGGCAGCCTACCATATTTTCCCTGGATTGTGTCAGCAAAGTTGGGCAATGCATGTATAGCGCAACTTTGTCATAACTTCATGCACATGACCCCTGCCCCAGCCATTATGTTATCAAAAGTGGCTTACCCGCCTTAAGGGGTAATGTATACAGGACATTTGATACCATTACACAACTTTGCCACATCGGTCATGGATTAATCAACACATGTACATTGCAGACTTAACATTGAGCGGTATGTCTATCATGTCTATCATAAAGCGCCTCTGGGTGCCTTGGAAGACAAGCTTACGTACCTGAGTCATATGTCTTGCAAAGCGCCAGGGTAGTGTCATGTTTTTTTACACAACTACCCCTTATACCATGTTGTTCCATCTTGTATAAATGGCCCACAAATGGTTGTTGCAGGATGTAGCACTACATGAGTCTCTGGCTCAGTGTTAGTGTTCAGACGTGTGGCTCTAACTCACCTGAGTGTCTGTGTCATTGTGCAATCATAGTGGTGTGTCTGTTGCACTGTTTTCCAGTAGGATAACTAGCTCACTCCTCTCAACTAGTTCACACTGAAATTTGTTGTCCACTCGCAGTGACTGTGATATGACACTAAGCATGGTTTTCCATTCATGTGGATCTGCCACCTACACGATTGTCAAAGTGGCGCAATTTGAGGACTCAGATGTATCCAGTAAGTGTGATAATGTGTGTCCTGTGAAGTAATCCAAGGTTTGGTGTGAGTGAGTCATGTGTGTTGAATACAATGCCAGATGTGATAAGCTGTCCAATGATCAGATATCAAAGTAGGCTGGATGCTGACATTATGGCCCATTTAAAGGATCCCCATGCACCAGCAGAGGGTCACATCTTATGAGGCTCGTGGTGCACAATGGCCAGCTTTGTGTACACAAGGTGATGACAAGCCACATGTAGGGCCATATTTGATTAAGAATGACAGAGTGCAACGTTGTGAGAATATTGGTGGTGGCACACTCCATCATTCTCACAACACAGGGATGCACCATATTGAACCCAATTTGGTGTATCCCTGTACTGTCATGAAGATGGAGGACTGGGATGGCAATTGTCCCCCAGCATGGCGGTCCGTCTTTTGCACTCCATGTATGTTACACTTATGTGGAATGTAATTGGCTTGCATGCAGGTGAAGGCCAAATGTGTGCTGGCATTGAAATGGGTGTGTAGGGAATAGTAGTGGCAGATCAGGTTTTGATTGGTGTCTACACCTGGACACATGAATGTAGATGTGATTGACCTACGGATACCAGCTTCCTAGTTGTTAGCCCTCCTGAGATGATGGATTGCATGGCCATCCCCACTTAGGATCAGGAATACCAAATTTGTAGGTAGATGTGATGCTCAAAGTGTAGGTGACAGTCATATTGATCAAGCTTCCATGTGTACCTATCAGCTCTGACCCCTTATGGTTACCAACAGCATCCCATCCTCCCAATAACATGTCCAGGTTCCTGGTGATATATGATTGTAAATAGACACAGGTGATGAGGAAGTTTGGGCCTGATCTATGCAAAGTTTGCGCTGCCTTTGTATTATTCTTTATTATGCAAAAGCGATGCACACTTCCATATGTTTGGTTCATTTTCTCGTTTTGCATTTCTTTAGTGTTAATAAAATGATGCTAAGGCAGCGTTGTCATTACATTTATCAGGGCCATTGTCTTTTCTGGAATGTGAGTTGGAGTGCATGTGTAATTAGATGTAGCAGTGTAAGCTACTAATCTGTACAGACTCCACACAGTGCAGACATTGGTGGTTGCCTGTCTCCATTTAACAGCTGCCAACATGAAGAATGATGAGCTATGCGCTTTTCAAAAGAGGGCAGCGAGGTACCGCCATATCCTGACAATGGAATCTGAGTTCCAAAAAATGGCTCGCTGGTACTGTGCAGAGAGGGCAACGGGGGAATGGCGTGCATTCCCACAAGGGGTCCCCACAGTGGCCAAGACGGCACAGAAGACATTCAGCTCCTCAGCAGTGCAGGGTGGCACAGCTGGCACCACACCAACAACCACTGCTGCAACAGCTTCACAGTCTGTGCAACACTCACACCACCTGCTGTGATTGACAGACAATTGCTGCAGGATCTGCAGAGGGACATTTCCCTGGTCCTAAAACGTCTAGACAGTTTGAAGAAGAAGGTGGCCGCTAACACAAAGAGGCTAAAGTTCATCAAGAAAAAACTGAAGAAGGCCACTTTGTGAATCATATCTGGACTGCCACCTCCAAGTTCTGTCCCCTCCCTTCTGATTTTAATTTATGTTTTATTGTGGGCTTCAGGGGTTAGTGTAGGTATGTAGTTTATATAGGATAAGTGGATTTGGGGGGTCATTTACTTATTACGTGTTAATTAGTGGGTGGGTGGGGTCATGTTGGGGTATCTATGTGTTTTCTATAAAAATATAATAAAAAAAAAATATATATATATATGTGTTTAGATGTAGTTAGTATATGTGTAGTGTTAGTACATGTTGTCCTACATGTGTCTTGTAACTTAAGAGGGTGAGAGGCCAATGTTTAGAGTGTGGTGCTAAAGGTGTTAGGTAAGTTTAGCATAGGGTAGTTAACTTTAGTTGTTGGTTAAGTATAGTTAGAATAGATTAGTGTAGTATATGGTAGGTTTTAGTAATGTTTTTAGTTTAGCTTGATACTTAATAAACATTTTTGCATTCTCCTATACATTTTGTGTCATATGCTTGTGTCTCAGGGTCTTCCCATGAGTGCACAGTGCAAATTGTGTGTTGGCCTAGGGATTCAGTCGTGCCTCCAAATCCCTCTCTTGACATGTGTATCACCTATTGACAACTGAGCTGTCCCATTGGCAGCAACAACACATCTACTTGTCCATGCATCTGCCATCCAGTGTACCCACCACTCAAGGTGACTATGTTTACTTTGTATTGGACAGGAAGGTGTGGTAATTCATCTGTCAGTGTTGGGGTCCTGTGTAGGAATGTTGGGAACTGTGGCACATCTGACAACAGCCTACATTTGAACTCTATCCTGCAAAACTGACTGGTGGCAATCACTAATGAGGTTAGGTACCTCTGTATCACACCAATGTGTTCTAGTGGTACTCCCAGCTGATGATATTGCCCAAGAACTGTTATACAGCCATTCGTGCTGTATGTAGTGAGTGAAGCATACATGGGTTCTTCATTTTTGACATACTCAGTGAATTTCTTGTAGGGGATGAGACCAGCATTGACATTTGTCATGCTGGGATCTTGTGTGTAGGTATGTGCCCCCATAGTCCAGCACTCTTGTACTGACACTCTGTGATTAATGACATGGTTACACACATCACAATTACTAAGCATATTAGAAGGATCACAATACACAAAGGCATGCTGTTTGTGTAGTAAGTGTTTATTTACAAGTGTCATAGTGAGATATTAACAATGTCCAGGTCAGTGACTCCATTTGTGAAATCCATATAATTGTGACACAACACAAGTCCAGTGTTGAGGGACATGTCATGGGACATGCTTGGGTGAAGTGTCGTTAAGTGCAGAGGAACAATAATTGCCAATTGGTGAGTAAGAGACAATGACAGTCCATAGCAGACAGGTCAACAGTGTGTGTGTCTGTGTGAAGTGTGCACATACCTAACTCTGCTAACACTGGCATGATCTCAAGCACAGGACAAAGGAGAACACTGCCCATGTGGCAGGGCTGGTGCTAACAGGAACTCTTACGAATGAAAATGATCTGTTCTACATCTTCATCCTCAGATGTGTGTGGTGTCTCCTCTGCCCTTGATGGTGGTGGTGGGGAGGTAGAGAGGGCCACACACACTTCAGTGGTTGTAGATGTAGACTCCCAATTCCCGGGAGCTGCCATCTGTGGAACAACATATGTCATCACTTCAGAAAGGAGGAGCTGCTGATTCCTCAGGATAGCAGCAACATCCTGGTGGTAGGCAGCCATGTCTGTCCCGAGGGAGGCCAGTTCCCGGTGCATGGAGTACATCTTGTTCTCAAGCACACTGCTGCCAGTTTGTGAGGGAAGTTGTTGTGGCATCTCCCTCATGGTGGCAGCTATGTCCCTCAGACACTGCTGGGCTCCATGCATTGGGGAATGTGTGCCTCATTTGGCTGCAGTCTGTTCAATGGCCGTGACAATGCAAATACCCATACCCTCTAGGCTGGCTGCCATAGTTTGCATCTCCACCCGCACCTCCTTGGCCAGCTCCCGCTGGGCTCCTACCACTGTCCTCTCGAAGCTGGTCCCTGGGTCCTCATAGTCCTCAGCTTGTTGAAGTAAGCCTCAGCAAGGCCTACTAGTGCAAGGGGTTCACCCTTTTCTGCACAAAGTCCTCAGACCATATAGGAAGAAGTTGGCACAGAAACTGAAATAAAAGACAAAATTTATTAAACCTCATGAGGTGGTACTACAGTTCAAACAGCACCCTTCGGAAATGTTTGAAGTAGCACACTGAACTGAGAGAGCATGGTCCTTTTATACCCACGCAGGGGCTAAAAGGAGGTGGTACAATTATAGAAGCAAGACTTCTATACATATAAGGTCATGTGGAAATGCACAGTCGACAGGTAGGAGGGGCTAACAGTTTTCAAGGACTAACAGCTGCAGACCTTACTGGGCATGTGCGAAAGTGGGAGATGCTAAATATAACTTGTCACTAGAAAGATTTTCAAGAGTAGTTAACAGGAAGGTAGGACAGAGCACATGGCGAGCACATGGCAGCATGTGGCAGAGAAAATGGCTGCCATGAATACAAAATGGATTCCACAAAATGTTCACAATAGTTGCTAAATACAAGATGTCTTCTGCTAATGCTTATTCTAATCGCTACTAAACTTCAACAGACGACCCTTTCAGCATTAGCTGAAGACATTCGTCTTTCTGGGATAATCTAAATATTCATCTTGTATATTTATGCTCATCATTTCAGCTATTTCCTTATCTAACATATGTTGTGCTTTCATTTCTGTAATATTTCTTTTAGTAGGCATACAAGCAGTAACACACATGGAGCAGAACATTGGACCACACTGAATACAGATACAGCATGTGAAAAATATTGCAATCATTACACACACCTGACCACCCAACAGGTAGTTGGTAATATCCATAGTTACCACAAACAAAATATGTATTATGTGAAGCTGTAAAACTACTATTATTTACACCCTCAATAGTTAAAATCAAGGCACAATCGCTTATCCCACTGGAATTCGCCCAATGCTACGTATACATAAATCTTCTTTAGTTTTTGTAACAGAAATCACAAATTGTTCTTTCTTGTCAGAGTCTCTTATATTTGTGAAGACATATGGTATTGAAACATTGTACGGTTGATACTCTTCCCATTCCCATTTAGTTCCTTTGGCTTGGGGATACCCATCTTTGCCTTGGTAGCATACTTTATTAAGGCGAAAAAAAAAGTCCGCCCTCTGTACGTTTTCCAGATGCAAACAAAAGCGTGTACCAAGCTTGACAAGAACCATTGTGTGAAAAAGGAAGAGGAATGAAAGGTGTTCCTCCTTTCATTTGATGTGCAGGTATCATTCCATATACCCAACAATTAGTAGTATTTGTAGCATCATGAGTATGATGCAACATCTGAATGAAAGTATTATTGAAGTACGATTGACGGTGCTTCTGCTCCTGATAGGGAAGCGTAAAGTAATAATGATCCTCTGGTACTGGAGTAGTGGCAACAAAAAACTCATGAGCAGGAGCCTTCTTTTCAACAAACCAGGTGATTATTACTATAACCACCAAAACAACAACAAACCCCATAGTACTAATGATCAGTTTGTTATTCATTTTAGCAACAGTGATAATCAACCCTTTTAGAAATTAATTAAAAACAATTGTTGGAGCTCTTATCCCTGGGCAGCCGCTGATTTCTTCACCACGGGCCAAGACGGGTGTCACTACTCTAATGTATGGCTGATCCCCCCCCCTTGCCACATTGGCTCTCCGTTTCACTAACCCAGGGCGGTAGCTCAACCAGTTTTCTCCAGCACTACGGGGTCTTTCCTTGGTCTCAAATTATATTGCGACACTCCAGAAATCGTATGGTCTGGGAAGACCTCCGCAGATTCGTCAGGTGATAAAGCACGGCCTTTCTCCGTAGTCAAAATCTCTCGATGATCGGTCAGCACAGCAGGTTCCACCAAGGTAGGTAGCACTCTCTTGCAGTGAGTACTATGGACCCAATTCTTTCGGTTCGTCACGCGAACTGCTGTCCTTGTCGCAAGGAGCACCTGTTCTGGGCCTCGCCACCTTGGTTCCAAGCTGCTTGATCTTTCAAAGGACTTAATCATCACCTGGTCACCAGGTCGGAGTTCATGGCCTTCACCTGTAGATCTGTCAGGAAGTGCTTCTCGAACCTGTTGATGAAACGAAACCAAATTGTTGGTTAATTGTGCCAAATAATCATCCATCAGGACACAAGGTACATCATATACAGAATTTGGCTTAGGAACTCCCCAAATGTTCATTGGCCTTCCAAACACTATTTCTTAGGTCTTAGGGAGTAAGGCCAATTCGAGAGTGTGGCACTGACCTAATAGACAATAATGCCAATGGTAATGCATCCGGCCAAGTTAAGGATGTGGAAGCCTGTATCTTCGCTAACTTCAGCTTCAAAGTAGCATTATACCTTTCCACCAACCCTGCTGATTATGGGTGGAAAACCGCATGGAACTTCTTTTTGATCCCTAATCCTTTCAGGACATACTTAATAACTTCCCCAACAAAATGGGGTCCGTTATCACTCCATAAAAGTCTGCAAACACCAAACCTAGGGAAAAATTATTTTAAAAGCACCTTCGCTGTGGTAATGGCAGTATTATCCTTTGTGGGGTACGCCTCTATCCATTTACTGAAGGCACATACCACCACCAAGACATACTTTAAATTGTTGCAGCATTCAAGCTGAATGTAATCCATTTGTAGAACTTCAAAAGGTGCAGTTGGTGTAGCAAACCCTCCCGCAGGAGAACGTGTCCCTTTTCCAGGATTGTATTGTAAACAGATCAAACAAAACTGTACTACTCTCTTAGCTTTACTGGAAATTGCTGGATGCTCCCAAACTTGCGTAAGCAACTTCGTTATTGTTGAAGCTCCAACATGTGCCAGCCCATGTGCCATCTGAACCATAGGTTGTACAAAAGCTATAGGCAATTTCCATTTATTCATCTGCTTATTCCGCCAACAGCCCTCATCATCCAATTCTCCTTCTTCAGACCATTGCTCACGTTCTTTCACAGAAGCAAATTTCTGTATATCTAATACGTTTTGTCTAGCATTATGCCAACGTTCAGCTTGTGACTTCACTACATACATAGAAGTAGTACTTCGCTGCATCGCAGTCTCACGTGCTACGCGGTCCGCAAGGGCATTACCTTGCCCTATCTTATCGGTCACTTTCTTGTGTGCACTACATTTCACAATAGCTAGTTTCTTTGGATATGTCAATGCAGTCAAGAGGTTATGCACTAATTCTCCGTGCATTATCTGCATCCCGTGGGATGTGAGAAAGCCTCTCTCCTTCCAAAGCAAACCAAAATCATGAGCCACTCCAAAAGCATAGCGGCTGTCTGTATAAATGTTCATACATAAGTCAGTACTAAGCTCACATGCTTGTGTCAAAGCTATTAGTTCAGCTGCTTGAGCTGACTTCTGTGGTATACGAGCTATCTCCACTACCGTGTGTATCGTGGTGATTGCATATGCAGCTGAGGTCGTACCGTCTGGCAACTTCAAACAAGACCCATCAACCCACAATTCCCCGTCTACATCTGGAAGGGGTGTATCTTGTAAATCAATACGACCCTTTGTCTGTTCTTCGGTAAGGAATATACAATCATGTGTTTCTTGTGACTGAGGCTGAGTCACCAGATATGGCAACAAAGTGGCTGGATTTAGTGTTGCACATCTCTTCAGTGTAATGTGAGGAGCCAGCAATGTCAATTCATATCCTGTCAGGTGAGCGCTAGTTAAATGTTGCATCTTTGTTTGATTTAAAAGAGCATCAACCGCAGGGGGTATTAACACCAACAGCTTATGTGACAAAACTATCCCTTCACTCTGACGTATTGACACAGCTGTTGCCGCAACTGAACGAAAACACCCAGGCAACGCTTTAGCGACAGGATCAAGTACTGCTGAAAAATATGCACAGGGATGCTGCTTATCGCCATGTCCTGTACTAAAACTGACAATGCACATCCATCTTTCTCATGTACGTAAAGTGCAAAAGGCTTCGTGTAATCTGGAGTACCTAACACTGGTGCTGAACAAAGGGCTTGTCGTAGCTGCCGGAAAGCAGTCTCACATTCATCTGTCCATGGGAGGGGCATTGGAGTATCTTCAGTCAAAAGTGCTAGCAAAGGTTTGACAATGTGTGAAAACCCTAATATCCATTGCCTACAAAAAGAAGTAAGACCAAGGAATGCACAAACATCTTTCTGAGTAGAGGGTACTGGTGTGTCTAAAATTGCTTGAATACGATCTGATATAAGTGCACGGCCCTCCTTAGACAAAAGGTGACCTAAGTAGGTTACCTTTGGTCTACAATATTGCAATTTCTTTCGTGACACTTTATGATGGTGTGAAGCAAGAAAAGAAAGTAAGGACAAACTGCACTTTTCACATTGCTCAGGGGTATCAGCTGCCAACAAAATATCATCGACATATTGTATGAGAGCCACACCTTCAGGCAAAACAAAAGAATCAAGTTGTCCAAAGTCATAGTACAAGAACTAATTGCTCCCTCAACTTCCTCATAAAAGGCAGCTGGATTTTTCCGTGGGTCAGGTAATGCTATTTTAAGTGCCATTACATCTGCCCTATTCCAAGGAGTATACACCCAATTATAAATATAATAACTGGGTGTATCAACAGAAGTTTTATCATCACTTGTACCCGATCCTTTGGGAGGAACATACAAAGGCGCGGCCTCCCGCATTGGTTTTGCGTGAACTATCATAATCTTATCTGTTCCAAAGATGGAAGCTTGCACCCCGCCGGTCTGAGATGTCCGTGCAACTACGTCCACGGCCCTTTTCTCCTCTCACAAACGGTCTGCTGCAACACATAATTTCACCAAACGCCTGATTGCATCAGCCACCTGGGAGAAAACAAAAAGACCATCACGCATTTGCTTATGATCAGCTGCTACATCATCGGGCTCTAACTCATCAGAATATTTCCAATATAGTTCAATAACTTCTGTGCCAAATGCCTCAGTAAAATATAGCTGCTCCTTTTCCGTCCACCCTTTCATGTTGTCTAAAAGTTCAGAAGCAGAGACAACGCTACGAATTGTTTTACGAGCAATAGATCTAAGTTCAGACGCACGGTCAGCAGGCAACATAGAGCGACTATCTCGTATCTTCTGTTGCTCCGAACCCGAGACCTCAGCTAACTCATGAGGGGCAGAAGGAACGATATACGGAGGTGGAGGGCGATCTAGTAACAAAAAATCACCGTGTGGTTTATTAAGGATAGGATAGAGAGGTTGCCCAACGGTGTATTGGCCAGTTACCTGTAATTTACGTTCTTTCTCTTCTAGCGCCTTTAAGTCATTTATTTCTTTCTTTCTCATTTCCAATGCTTTCACATGTACATTCTTCTGCTGCTCTTTCTCAAGCAAGGCTTGCTCACGCTTCACTCGTCCATGCACTTCTTTCTCCCACATTTGTACACAGTCAAACATATCTTGCCTAGACTTTCGCTTACACATACAGTGTTCCACATACTCAATCGCAAATCAAATGACCCATGCATAGGCCAACGTAACTCAGGATCCAAACTAGTGTATTTATTCCATAATGTGCTGTACATTATAGAAGAAAGACCATGTTTAACATATATATCTCTATTGGGCGTCCCCTCTGGGGGTGCTGGTTGCGATTCTTCCAGTCTCAAATTGGTACCATTACAAAAGCAACACATCCTACGAAGTGCGCTAAAAACAGGCATGCCAAAAATAGTGCAGAATATGCAGTATTATAATCAAAGTAGCACTTAAGGTGCTGTTCAAATCAAAATTAAATTGGAGAAAATTCTCCTCATTACCTGCCTATATAAATTGAAATTTATATATCAATTCAAAGGACACAAATTGACTAGTCACCCAAAACACGAGAGCCACAGTAAGTAGTGCTAAACTTCATTACCAAACAAAGGCATCAAAACCCACAGCAAGTGCCGTAAAACGGCTCTTACCAATCACAGGGTGTCCAGGTTCCGACTGCCAAGTTCTAAAATCGACCAAATGGTCACTGCATGACGAATGAAGAAAAAGGATCTCAGTCGAGGACCGGGGCCACCTGCATGGTCAAATCAGAAAGAAGGGAAAAATGCCGTGGTTGCCAAGACTCGGGTCTCCTCAGGCATTGATCGTCCACAGCGAGATCCCAATCCTTCGTCGTGACCAATCCGTTGGGCATCTGAGTCGCCGATGAGTCCCTGTTCGGGCACCAATTTGTTGAAGTAAGCCTCAGCAAGGCCTACTAGTGCAAGGGATTCACCCTTTTTTGCACAAAGTCCTCAGACCATATAGGAAGAAGTTGGCACAGAAACTGAAATAAAAGACAAAGTTTATTAAACCTCATGAGGTGGTACTACAGTTCAAACAGCACCCTTCGGTAATGTTTGAAGTAGCACACTGAACTGAGAGAGCATGGTCCTTTTATACCCACACAGGGGCTAAAAGGAGGTGGTACAATTATAGAAGCAAGACTTCTATACATATAGGGCCTGATTACGACCCTGGCGGTAAAAACCGCCAGGGCCGTGGTCCGCGGGAGCACCGCCAACAGGCTGGCGGTGCTCCTTTGGGCATTCTGACCGCGGCGGTACAGCCGCGGCCAGAAACGGAAAGTCGGCGGTGTACTGCCGGCTTTCCGCTGCCCAGGGGAATCCTCCATGGCGGCACAGCTTGCTGCACCGCCATGGGGATTCCGACCCCCATACCGCCATCCTGTTCCTGGCGGCCGAAGGATGGCGGTATGGGGTGTCGTGGGGCCCCTGGGTGCCCCACTTAGAATTTCAGTGTCTGCTTAGCAGACACTGAAATTTGCGACGGATGCTACTGCACCCGTCGCACCCCTTCCACTCCGCCGGCTCCATTCGGAGCCGGCTTCCTCGTGGAAGGGTGTTTCCCGCTGGGCTGGCGGGCGGCCTTTTGGCGGTCGCCCGCCAGCCCAGTGGGAAACCCAGAATGACTGCCGCGGTCTTTTGACCGCGGTACGTCTTCTGGTGGTTCCCGCTTCACCCCCATAAGGTCATGTGGAAATGCACAGTCAACAGGTAGGAGGGGCTAACAGTTTTCAAGGACTAACAGCTGCAGACCTTACTGGGCATGTGCGAAAGTGGGAGATGCTAAATATAACTTGTCACTAGACAGATTTTCAAGAGTAGTTAACAGGAAGGTAGGACAGAGCACATGGCGAGCACATGGCAGCATGTGGCAGAGAAAATGGCTGCCATGAATACAAAATGTATTCAGCGAAATGTTCACAATAGTTGCTAAATACAAGATGTCTTCTGCTAATGTTTAATCTAATCGCTACTAAACTTCAACAAGCTGAGTCGGTGCTGGCAGGTCATACTATTGGAGTGTTGGGTGGGGCTTCTTTGGTGGCTGCTTCATTATTTGTCCTCCTTGCAACTGAAGGTGGTGTCTGGAGGGATACCAGGAATTTTTGGAGGGTCTCTTAGCTGATGGTTGTCACCTGGTCATCCAGGTCATCAGGGTACTCCAGGACAGGCAGATCAGCAGGAGAGCCATCATCCTCTGCAAAGAGATGGTGTACAATCAATCTTTCTGTGTTGTGGCAGATGACATGTCATGTCATTGACTTGCTATTGGAGGCTCATTATCATCTTACTTACCAAACATTGTTCCTGTATATCATGTTTGCAGTCAATCAGCCCTTTGCCCCACCTGAGTGTCACATGAGGAGAAGCTCAGGTGGTGCAATTGGCTGTGTCATATCTACTAGGTATGATGTATGTCCTTTTTGTGGCTTGACACCATCTTGCTATTGTCAACCCTCCCTCTGCATTCATTTGCATGGGAGGGCCTTGCACTGGGTGTTGCAGTGGTCTAGCCAAAGCAACACACATGGCAATATGCCCCTGTCCCAGTATTACATGTTTCACATACACCCGAACGGTACTGAAACCTCGCAACACCCCAGGAATGGCATTGCCAAGATACTATGGTGTTGTTTCCTTTGATAGCTCCTCATGTTGACGTATATGTGCTACATTGCACAGCACACATGGACCTAGCAGGTTTCCATTTCATCTTCTGTCTGTGTTGGAAGGTACGCCTTCCTACACAACTAAAATCCCCCCCTAATGCAGCCATCCTTGCACTATGATGCAAGAGATGCAGCATAGTGGCAGTGCTACTAAATTGACAGAGGCACAGGGGGGGACCCAGGGATGGCCAGCATGGGCATCATTAGTTGCTGTGTACATCCTTTTGTATATTACAGTGCCTGATGGTAAATTAGTTTATGGACATAGCCAGTTAACTGGAGTTGAACTTAGGTCAGGGCCTCAAGCTAGTTTGAAGGTGATTTTGCAGGTAGTCATACTGGTGCATGCATAGACCCTCAACACAAGTCCGGCAGTCCTATGACCACCTGACTGCCATTGTCTATGTGACCACCCCTAACAGCGCAGGTCGTAGTGGCACATGTTGTCAATGGTGAATTCCCCATGGGCCAATGGCCTGGCACTGGCAGGTTGCCAGCAGCTTACAGACTGGCAATGCCACCTGTCTTGTGATCCAGACCAGTATTATGATCAGAACTACCCTCCAGGTATGTTCCCACTTTTCCACCAGCCTTCACATGGTGTGAAACCCCTATGCAAAGGTTGGTGGTGATGTGGTGTGGTGTGCTCCTGTGTGCCCATGCACAGCGCATGCACCTGGCATGGGTAGTGCAGGGGGACCCATGCCCTGCCCCTTTGCCCTTTCCACTGCCTGATTTGCAGGGCTAACAGCTGTGTGTCCTGCCACAAACAATGTACCCCAAGACTGACACTGACTCTATTTGATCCATCAACAATGTTGTGCTAAGTGCCCCACAGAGCTACCATGAGTAGACAGGTTTCCACCCGCCATCTCAATGTGTGACTCATACTGCCAAACCTCAAAGGGTACACTGCACTGGCAGTCTTACCAACACCAAACTTGCTATGCACCACCGCCCGCCCATCAATGTGAAATTGTACACCATTATGTTCACAGTCATACACCATGTGTTGTATTTGTGTGGTTTATCCCCATTCCTATGTGGCTCACATGGTTGGGTCAGAGTAGTTGTGGGCTGTTTTTGTTGTGACCTACAGATTGCAGTCTGTAGTACATATTTTCTCTAGTGGCACAGTTCTAATCAGCATCACAATGTGTGGCTCCAACCTGCACCAGTTTAGTTACACTGGGTAGTGGCATGTTTCCTGTGATACAGGACCACCCTGCTCTTTCCCCAGCACCTGTCCAGATTAATTTTCCCTGCACCTTGAGTGGCATTCTTACTGCATGATGGAGTAGTGGCTTCCTTATGGGGATGTTTTGTTTACGTGTGGGGTGATGGTGCTTCTGGCACATGTCTGGGTACTGTTGGGAAAGGTTTCAATGTATTGTGTGCTGTGAGATGCAGCACACATGTTTTGGCAATGAGACAAGGCCGTTGCAAGGTGTTTCTGCCAGGGACACCACCATGACGTAACCCCAGGAATGGTATTGACTGACTTCCTAGTCTCTGATGTCTTGGTCGTGTTGGTAGGGTTTGTTTGACTATATGCAAGGGATGTTGTGATGACACAACCAGGGGCACAGTCATTAGACATGCCTTCCATCCTATGTGCTGCATAGGTACATGTAGGTATATATCCCTGGTGGTTAACATATGTCCACGTTGTGGATGTGTTGTGGTGCATAGCACTACCAAGGCATATGTACATATGTTGCTTACGTTTGAATGTAGCAACTTACTTCATGTGCAATGTGTCTCTCTGCGCTTCCTTGACATGCTTTGAATGTGTCCTATGTGCCTACCCCTCCTTGCACTTGACTATTTTGCATTATTTTCCCCCATGCAACTTACCCTGCAGTTGTGGTGTTTCCTGGTAGTCTGTGCTGTCCTGTCCTGCAATACCAGTGACCTGTTCCCCCGGGATGACCGCTGCAACCATCTCCTCCATCTTGTCCAGGTACTCTTGTGGTGCTGGACTTCCACCTCCAGTTTGCAGTGCTGCCTTCCTGTTCCTTGCCATTTCTCCTTTGTCCTTCTCTTGCAGTCATGCCAGTGTTTCTTGCACTCAGTAACAGTTCTCCTCACCTCTGCCACACTGTTGATCTTGTCAACTATCTGCTGCCAGATTGCCTCTCTCTTGCCAATTGGCAATTTGGAGGTGACAAATAGTTGTTGCTGGTCCTCCATCACTTCTCTCACCAGAATTTCATGCTCCTCTGCACTGAAACAACACTTTCTCTTTTCCTTCTCTCTCTCTCCTGTGGGAATTGTGTGTGTCCTCTTGGCTGGTTCCTGCTTGTCTGGGGGCACCCTGGGGTCTCTCCTGGCTTTCTGGCTCCATTTTGCCTCTCCTTTGCACTGTTTTCTGCATTAGCGTCTGTATTGGAAGCTAATGCAGGTAAAAATGGTGCATTTTCGTTTTGCATGTTTACGTGTCGTAGAACAGGTTAGAGTCATTTTTCCGGCGTTAACGTAATTTTGCCTTACAACAAGGTGCAATGGTGAACGTAAACAATGTTGACACTAACCTGTTTTAGTGCCACCCAGCATCATAGTATAAATATGATGCCTGGGTGGCATTAAAAAATGGCGATAGCCAGAGCTAAACTTTTTGATGAAAAACTGTGTTTGCACAGTTTTGTGTCAAAAAGAATAAATTTGGCCCCAAGAGACCATAAAGGCACTCCTGGCAACGTGTGAGACCAATTGCCCAGAGACTATCTGAGAGCCCACCTGCAACTGGTCCATGTTTGTAAGTACACTGACTGCGTATCATCCATTCTTGCAATACATGAATGACTTGGCTGTGGCTCCCGTCGGAGAGCCTGCAGTGGCCTGCAGATAGCCCACACACAGCACAACACAGTCCATGCCGGTCCCGTGGCAGCCCATAGAAAGGGTCTCAAGGAAGTTCCTGAATGGATAATAAATAACGAGAGGTAGTCTTGAAGCTGCTCCACCGACAAGGTATCAGGACACAACAGGGCTTCAGAGGAGGACATCACATCACCACAGACGCCTTCACAGTCTTCGAGTGATTGGCATTGATGAAGTCAGGATGTCTCATGAAGTATCGTTGCAGCGGACTCCACCAACTCTCCTGATGCACCAAGTTTGAAAAAGCTTGAACTGTTTACACCAACCGCCTCACCACAAGTGCCCGCAGGACTGACCCACAGTGTGTGATTGAGCACTGAACTAACCAACTTGCTGTCACCAAGTCCGGACTCCGTGCACACATTGTTCATGCCCAGTAGTAGCTGGTTAAACCATGGACTTGTGCGGAGATGCCTGGGTGCTCCCAGCTGCACCTGTCCACTGCCATCCTGCTGCCTGCCTCTCAAGGCTGAGAGACTGATTTTGTTGTTTAGGTTTTTTTTTTTTTTTTTACAGGTTGGACTTTGTTGTGAGTTTCAATAAAGTTTGGGAGGAATGTAGTGTCCTCCACAACACATTCTAGTGTTTGCTACCCAGCCAACCCTATAGGGCTGGACTTCACACCCACCCCACACCCATCCAACACAGGCATCGCTGGTAAGGTGACACAGCTAATAAAAGTGCACAAAGAAGTTCAAAAATGTCCTCTCCCTCCTCTCAGCTAGTGCCGTCTCTCCGGGTGTCTTCCATCAGTGGTCTGTTGCCAACTCAGCGTCCCCTGGGCTTCTTGATAAAAAGAAAAAGGAAGTTTATGTTTACTCCCCCTTCATTGTAAGTTTAGTAGCCTTTTTTCTCTGTTAATTGTATTTTCAGGTTGTTTCAGGTTGGTGTCAGAGCTTTGCAGATGGGCCATGTCAGAAGCCCTCAGGTAAGTCCTCATCTTCCTTACCGAACTGTACAAGGTATGTTAGCAGTGATGCTGGTAAGAGAGTTTCAAGAGCATCTGCCTATTTAATTCACTGTCTTACTTCAAGATTGCACATATTTATAAGCTGTTGGTGACCTTAACTCCCATCATGATCTCTATATATTTACATGCTGTGTGTGTTCTGCCATTTTATTTGTGACCAATTATCAGGTGTGTGCCTTTTCCTTTAGGTGACAATTTTTTCTTGCTTTCTTTCTATCATATATTATGTTTCTTCCTTTGTTGTTTATTGTTCTGGTTTGGTTAGGAAAGAAGATATGGAACATTTTTCTACCAGGACTTACGATTCCATCCTGGAATGTGTCTACGTCATGTCTTTGTTGTGTATCCGTTCTGGCTTGGCTATTGTACTATATTCTGAATGTGGCAGGTAGTGTACAGTTAGCCTGTGGCTGATATGCTGTATTAAAGAGAAGTGTCGAACCCTCTTTATTTTCTGCGTCGTCTTTAAACTGAATTTCCACCAGTAACATTGAAGTAACAGTTACTCTCTCTGCTGGGTTTTTTCTTGTTCGCCCTCAGTAGTTTTAGGCGGTCATTACAACACTGGCGGTAAAATCCGCTTACCGCCGTGCAGAAGACCACCAACACACCGCCGCGGAATTCCGCCACAGCTATTATGACCCACAGCACGGAACCTGCCAAAATTCAGACACCCACACAAGTCCGCCACACCAAAGGTCAGTGATAAACTGGCGAAAACAAAACCTCCACTGTCACGCCAACAGAAATACGCCCACACTATCACAACCCACGAATCCACGCGGCGGTCTTTCAACGGCGGTATTCCATTGACGGTACACACCGCCACGCTCAAAATACACACACATATACAAAACACAGCCACATTGGACAAATCGAAATACACATACCTGATACACATACACACACCACTCCCACACACCCAATACAATATAAAGCACACACCCACATCACCCACAAACCCCTACGACCACAATTACTGAGAGAAGGCCAGAGAGAGACACCACCATCAACAATACTAGCATCCACAGGCACACAACACCATCACCCACATAACTTCTACGCACCTCACACTACACACCACTACATATCAGCACACTTATCACCCCACACACCCCCCCACACATCACCTACTCCACCCCATGGCACGGCAGAGACACCCCAGGTTCTCAGAGGAGGAGCTCAGGGTCATGGTGGAGGAAATCGTCCGGGTAGAGCCACAGCTATTCGGAGCATAGGTGCAGCAAACCTCCATTGCAAGGAAGATGGAGCTATGGCGAAGAATAGTGGACAGGGTCAACGCAGTGGGACAGCACCCAAGAAATAGGGAGGACATCAGGAAGAGGTGGAACGACCTACTGGGGAAGGTGCGTTCCGTGGTCTCAAGACACCACCTTGCGGTTCAGCGGACTGGTGGCGGACCCCCACATTCTCCCCCACAACTAACAACATGGGAGGAGCAGGTCTTGCCGATTCTGCATCCTGAGGGCCTCGCAGGAGTAGGTGGAGGAATAGACTCTGGTAAGTCAAATCTTAACAATTACATCCCCCACCATACCTGCATGCCAGCACATACCCCCACCCTCACCCCCATCACTCTAACTCCTCACAAATGTTCCAACATCACAAACCACACATCCCAAGCCCTACATGCAACCACAAAGCATGGACACCCATCACTAAAGCATGCCCACTGCACATACACATACACCCCCCTAAACCACCATCACACAAGGTCCCACAGAGGAATGCAAGCACTGGGGTACACGGTCACCCACCCATTGCACACCATGGCACACACAGATGTAATAAACATCCTTTTATACCCCTGCAGGACCCCTACCCAACGTCACCGGACAGGAGGGTCCACACATGTCCACACCACCAACAGAAGAGGCCCACAGTGATGACAGCACCTCTGTCCAACTGGATCTAGATGACCAGCCCGGCCCATCGGAGACCTCGGGACAGTCGGTTCCCCTCACCCAGTCACAGGCCACCACAGACCTTCCCCCCTCTGGAAACACCATCACAGCACCCACCCAGCGGGCCCATACCTCCGTCCCCAGGACACGTCAATCAGCAGTGTGTCCACCACTACAGGGAACCCAGGCTAACCCACCAACCCAACAACAACAGGGACCTGGGGGCAGTGGCAGTGGGCACACGGTCCAGGGGACGGAGGCCCAGGAACACAGGGGAACTGGGAGGGCTGCTGTGCGACAGGGGGCGGACAGGCACAGGAACCCACTCTCCATGAGGCCCTCTCCAACATCATGGGAGCCTACCACCACTCCCAGGAGACGATGGCAACGGTACTTGCCAAGTTTCAGGAGACCCAGTGCCTGCAGGAGGAACAGTATTTGGGCTTCAGGGAGGAACTCAGAGCCATCAATTCCACCCTGGGCACCATCGTAGGGGTGCTGAAGGAAGTACTCAACACCAGGAGGGACACTGTGGCACTACAAGGGGCCCCTGACACTAGCCTGGACGATGAACTGCCCACCACCTCCGCCGGCGCTAGTGGAAAGGAGGCACCGCCACAGGACCACCACACTAGCACCCCACCCCCTGCAGAGGGAGAACCACCTCGCAAACGGTCTCTGAGATCCAGGACAAAGACAGAGAACGATGCCAAGACCCCCGCCAAGAAATGAGACCACCCTGAATGTCATCCTACTGTCCAACTTTGTCACCCTGTCCATCCTCAAACTGCCCCAGCTCCACTTCCTATGCCCATTAGGGCAATGCACCTGTGAGACTAATAGACTGGACTCTGCCATGGACATTCCTCCGCCATCACCCCTCAACATTTTGCTACCCCCTCCAATATTGAGCACTAAAATAAACACCCTTAAATCACACAACAATCTGGAGTCAGTCAGTGATTTGGGAATACTGTATTAGCCATTACTTTGGAAAAAGCTCTTTCATTTGTAATGTCAACATACTTATGTCACACAGCTGTAGTCCATGAGGAATCAAAGCAGATGTCACACATTGGGACCCACATCTTTGAAATCGTAAGGGAAAGTGACAACTCAGTGACCATACACTGGGTGAAAACGACAGACAGTTGAGAGGTAGTAGTGTTAAAGTACATGTAGTAGGCAGGTTTGTATTCTTACCTGTGTTTCACTGGATATATTGCTGGATCACTGAGTCCCTGTTGTCCATGTCTTCTTCTTCTGCTTCCTCGTCTTCACTGTCCACAGGCTCCACAGCTGCAACAACACCGCCATCTGGACCATCCTCCTGCAGAAAAGGCACCTGTCGTCGCAAAGCCAAGTTGTGAAGCATACAGCAGGCCACGATGATCTGGCACACCTTCTTTGGTGAGTAGAATAGGGAACCACCTGTCATGTGGAGGCACCTGAACCTGGCCTTCAGGAGGCCGAAGGTCCGCTCGATCACCCTCCTAGTTCGCCCATGGGCCTCATTGTAGCGTTCCTCTGCCCTTGTCCTGGGATTCCTCACTGGGGTCAGTAGCCATGACAGGTTGGGGTAACCAGAGTCACCTGCAAATGGCGAGAGACAACTGTTAGACACACACTAACCTGTAGGGATATCCCCAGACCCAGACAACCATTCCCACTGTCTTGCTTCCAGGTGCTCACCTAATAGCCCACACGGTGCCTCTGGAGTTGACCCATCACATAAGGGATGCTGCTATTCCGCAGGATGTAAGCGTCATGCACTGAGCCAGGGAACTTGGCATTCACATGGGAGATGTACTGGTCGGCCAAACATACCATCTGTACATTCATAGAATGATAACTCTTCCGGTTTCTGTGCACCTGTTCACTCCTGTGGGGGGGGGGGAACCAAAGCCACATGTGTCCCATCATTGGCACCTATGATGTTGGGGATATGTCCTCCCCCAGTACACGCTACTCTACAGTCCTCCAGACAAACAGGTAAGTACACTGGGAGCATGCTGTATGGGCTATGCCTGTGTGGAGAGGGGTGGATGCAAGAAGGAAGGGGGAGAGTGCGGCGTGCATGAAGCGACGGTGAGTGCATGTGCCACATGGCAAGGGTAGGGATGGGGGCCAATGACTGTGATGGTGCAGTTGGTAATAAATTTCTCTTCCCCCTGTACAAATCACGTAGGTCAGCGCCCACCAGAAAAAATATATTTGGTGTGCCATCGCCAAGGACGTCCGGACCCTGGGGGTCAACCACAGACGGAGCACCCACTGCCGGAAAAGATGGGAGGACATTCGCCGCTGGAGCAAGAAGACAGTGGAGGCTCAGCTGGGGATGGCCTCCCAACGTGGGAGGGGTGCCCGTCGCACCATGACCCCCCTGATGTTCAGGATCCTGGCGGTGGCGTACCCGGAGTTGGATGGGCGCTTGAGAGCATCACAGCAGCCACAAGGGGGTGAGTACACTCTCATCCTGCTGATTTTGCGCGCAGTGGAGGGGTCTGAGTGGGGGAGGTGGGCTGTGGGTTTCCCTAGGCCAGGGTGAGTTCCATAGGCAAGGTCCCTCCATAAGGCCGGCCATGTGGCACCCCACCCCACCTCTGTAGAGTGCCAAGTACACCTAGTCATGCCCCTGTGTCATCCATGTGTGCAGATGACGTCCATAGCCTAGTAGGCCATTTCCAAGGAATTGAACAGTGGAGCCCAAGAGTGCGGCGTAGTGCAGGGGGCTTCTGTGTCTGTAGTGTCCGCCAACGGTAGCGGTAATGCATGCATTGAACATGTCTTTCTTCTGTCCCCCCCCCCCTTTTTGTGGTCTCCCTGTTCTTGTGTGCATTAGCATCATCAGGCGGAGGAGCAGTGGCACCGGAGCACGAGGGGGCTGCATCCCACATGGCCATGGAGGGCCACACTATGGACTCGGACTTCACCAGTGGGACAGAGGGTGAAGGGAGCTCCACGGCAGGGGCAGGAGCTGAGACCAGCGACAAGGACTCGTCCTCTGATGGGAGCTCCCTTGTGGTGGCGGCAACGTCTGTGGCCCCCACATCTACAGGTACAGCCACCACCCCCCCTACCAGCATTGCCCTCCCAGCAGCCCCTCAGCCTTTGCCCTGTGCCCGCTCACCCGGGAGGGTGGGCATCACCTTCACACCAGGCACCTCAGGCCCTGCCCCAGTCACCCCTGCTGCCCTCAGTGAGGAGGCCATTGACCTCCTCAGGTCCCTCACTGTTGGGCAGTCTACCATTTTGAATGCCATCCAGGGTGTCGAAAGGCAGTTGCAACAAACCAATGCATTCCTGGAGGGCATTCATTCTGGTCAGGCGGCCCTTCAGCGAGCTTTTCAGACTCTGGCCTCAGCACTGATGGCAGCCATTGTCCCTGTGTCTAGCCTCCCCCCTCCAACTTCCTCCACCCAGACCCAATCCCCTGTACCCCAGCCTATCCCAAGCACACCTCTAGACCAGCATGCACACAGGTCAACACACAAGGGAAGCTCAGGCAAACATAAGCACCACACATCCCACAGGCACTCACGCAAGCATCAGACACATGCAGACACACCAACATCCACTGCGTCGCCGTCCTCCTCGTCTCCCTCCTCCCTCCCAGTCTCCTCTACACTCACACCTGCATGCACTACATCTACAGCCACTACTGCCATCACCAGCACACCCATCACCGCACCCCGCTCACTTGCAGTCACCACCCCCACTACCATTCACACGTCCCCTATGTCCTCTCCCAGTGTGTCTGTGACACCACCTCCCAAGATACACAAACGCAGGCACACACCCACCCAACAGCCATCCACCTCACGACAGCCTCCAGCGCATGCACCTTCACCCAAAGTCAGCAAACGAACACCTCCTACAACCACAACCTCTTCCTCCACTCCCAAACCCCCTCCAGCTACCCGTCCCAGTGTCTCCCAAAAACTTTTCCTGTCCAACCTTGACCTCTTCCCCACACCTCCCCCACCCCGTCCGTCTCCTACGTCCCGAACTAGCAACTCAGCCACAACATCTCCGGGACCAGTGGTGCCTGTAGTCACCGGAATATGGAGTGCACCAGCCACCAGGGCAGCCAGTGTGGCACGGATCCACAGCACAGACAGTCCCCCACCTGTGAAACATCAGAAGTTGGCCAGTGCCCGGCGGGAGAGGGGGGAAGACTCCAGCCACCAAAGCCGCTCCCAGGGGTCCCGGTGGGAGTGTGGAGTCAGCAGTGACACCTTCCAAGGTGGGGAAGGGCCACAAGAAAGCAGGAAAGTCTGGGAAGAGCAGCACAGTGGAGGAGACCGCCATAATTCCCGCTGCCCAGGAGGCCACAGCCATCATCCCCGCTGGGCCAGAGAGAACCGCCAGCACAAGCGCCTCTGGGACAGAGAGGACCGCCAGCACAAGCCCCGCTGGGCTAGAGAGGACCGCCAGCACAAGCCCCGCTGGGCTAGAGAGGACCGCCAGCACATGCCCCGCTGGGACAGAGAGGACCGCCAGCACTAGCCCCGCTGGGACAGAGAGGACCGCCAGCACAAGCCCCGCTGGGACAGAGAGGACCGCCAGCAGCTGAGTCACTGCAAAGGAGCCCGCTCCTGTTTTATTGGTATCTGATGCCCCTGCAGTGTTCTCTCCGTCATGGTTGGGGATCTTGTTTGGGCCTCGCCCATACCGTGTGGGCCCAGTGTTTTACGGACTTAATTGGAGCACTATCTGGACAACTATGCTTGGTGTATATTTTGTTAATGGTGTATATATATATTATTTTTGCCTACTTGATTTTAATATATTACAATGGTTCCACTAATTTCCTTTTGCCTTTGCATTCTTCCAGGGGGGGGGTTGAGGGGTGTGACTATCATGTATTAATATGTATTAGTGTGTGTGTTGTAGTGGGTGAGGGTGGGGGTGTTGCGTGTGTGTGTGTCCCTGTTTTTTCCCTCCCCCCTCCCCTGTGTCATAGGTGCAGTACTCACCGTTGTCTTCGCCGCCGGCGTTCGTGCTCCTGGTAGAGGAGCAGGAAGACTATTGCAGGGAGAATTTGGAGTTCCGGCTCCATGGTGTCCTAGTTCCTCGTGGGGTGTGTAGAGGTGAGCGTTTTCCCTTCGGAATCCTGTTTCCGCCGTGTTTTTATCCGCGGTGAATCCGCCCCGGAAAAGGTGGCGGATTGGCCTGTTGTGATACTGTGGGTGGTACTTTGTCCTCCGCCTGTCTGTTGGCGGTGTCCGCCGCGCTGTTTGTTTGTACCGCCGTGCCGGTCGGAGTGTTAAAGTGGCTGTCTTTGTCGGCGGTTTCCGCCACGGTCGTAATTGCAAAATTTTTACCGCCGGCCTGTTGGCGGTCTTACCGCCACTTTAACACCGACCGCCAGGGTTGTAATGACCACCTCAGTTTGCCACTGTGTCAAATTTGGCTTCTAGATCCATTCTAGTTTATTTTTTTGCAATTATTTAGAATATAGTACGATTTATCAATTTGATGTCCAGAGCCTCCAGCATCTCCTAGCGTTTCCTGTGAAGCTTCCTAACTATCCGATGCTCCCATGTGCCCATTTGAGTAATCAGTTGTCTCTATCTGCAGTTTGGCATGTTTATTCTTCACCATCTTGCAGTATAAGCAGCATGTTCTGGAGAGAATGCATGAGTGGTTCAGTAGTGCCCTCAGCATAGCCGTTTCCATTCAGTCACAGTATTTGTGCTGTAGCATATGTGATATACTGCCCTTTAAGCTACACAATTGGGCTATGAGTATGTTGATTTGTTCTAATATGCAGGGATGTCCATTTAGGGTAAGATCCGGGTTCCACATGTATACACCTCTATGTCTTGTCCTTCAGCACTCATGTAATAGTTATGTAGTACATTGAACATCAGTCTTTGTATTGTTGTCCTCAGAGATGTGATTTACGGTGGGGTGGTGGAGAACTGGAATATCACATACAACAGACATTCACAAGAAAGTAAATGTGAGACCAGTTTGTGTCTCTTTATCTCTGTGCCTCACCTCTGTTGGTGCCAGTCCCCAGAAGCACAAATTCCCGTCTCGGCCAGCAGATTTTGCATAGGCACCCCCCCAAAAACTTGATTACAGATTTGCTCCCTCCATACCAACCAGAGTACGGATCTCATCTCATACCTCCCATCCAGTTGTAACGCAGCAGAGGCCACCTCTCTGGACCACACCTACATCTAGATCCAGCTGGAGAGGCAAGATTTACCCAGTGGGCATGTGGAATCCTGTGTCAGTGGCATCCACTAAGGTCCATATTTATACTTTTTTAGCGCCGCATTTGCGCCACATTTTGACGCAAAAGCAGTGCAAACTTACAAAATAATTAAAAGTGGCACAAACTTACAATAATTTGTAAGTTTGCGCCGCTTTTGCATCAAAAAGCGGCGCAAATGCGACACTAAAAAAGTATACCTATGCGCCTAAGTGCCTCCACTGCATCAGTGGTCTCATTGACCCACCTCAGTGCTCACTTGAAGTACCACTTTCTCTTACAGCCGAGTTGGAGTTATCTTAATTGCCACTTATTGCCTACCAGCAACCCTTCCCAAGGTTCTCCTATTTCAGTTGGGGTCTGTGGGCAGCCCATGTCTCTTCTATGTTTCCACAAAAGAAAGCAGCGTGTGAGCCTTCTTTCCCACTTGGAGTGGGGGCCTCGATCCATACCATCAAGCCAGCTTCTGAGACCGGTATTCAACCAAATATTGTGGAAAAATATTGTGATACACGAATATTTAATCAAAAATGTCACCACCTCAAAAATCCCCTGTGAAAGAATATAAGCTAAAAATATTGTTTCGGTTTTTTATGCTTGGTCTATATAATATTGCTATATTTAATATAATTGTATACAACTTGTTTTTAATTTAATTGTAAAATGTTGTACATTCATTTTATGCTTAGTAATTGTTTTAATTTAAATTGTTTCATTTCATATTAAAGTTGGTTCATGTTTATAAATTTTGTAATAATTTAACTACTTGCTATTTTTTGGTAGTAAGGAGGGTAGTGTGTTTATCTGTAATTTTGCTATTTTTGGTAGTAAGGAGGATAATGTGTTTATTTGTAATTTTATTATTTGTTTAATATTATTTGTAAAAGAAAATGTAACATTTTTAATTTAATTTAGTAGTAAATACCAAGTGGAACTCCAAGAATATCCCTGTTCCCTCCTTTCTTTTAAGTAATAATAGTGTGAAGGTGCAATAATGAGAAAAAAACAACAATGTGGTGAAAAAGGAAAACAAATACAAATTATAACACTCAATTAAGCTTGGCATATGAGTGTATCCCCGTGTCACTCACCCAAGAAGCCACAGCAATCCTGATTAGTGGCAGGCTGCAAGGCTTCGACTGGTGGCTTCCAGCACTCATTATTCCATGCTTCTGGGTCCTCTTCTGTTCTCGTATCCTCGTAGGGATCCACTGACACAACCTTGTTAGACTTTGATTTAGCTTCCATAGTCTCACAGTCCTCTACTTCTCGGTAGTCACCTTTGCCCTCTGGCTCTTTTCAATTACTCCTTTCACCTACCTGCTCTAAGGCAGCGTTTCCTTCAGACTCTGCTCTGTTATTCCTTTAACTTGCCTCCTCCAAGTCAGTGCCTCCTGCGATCTCCGGGCCCCACTTCCTGTTGCCCATCCTTGCTTTTACTCCTCTAGCTTCTCCCTCTTTCCCCTGCAAACCCGAGTCTTTTGTTAGCGTTGGTAGCTGGCTTGCTGATGTCAGCGCCGCCCTTCTGATTTTTTGTTGTTGTTTTCCTTAGGGTTCTGCCGGCACGAATGAAGAAGTGAGGGAGGAGCTGCTGTTGCTAATCCTGAAAAGTGTACAGGGTGGTTCGGGGTCTTTTCACAGAATAGTACATCTGACCACTCCAAAGTTCAACATTTTCCCTATTTTTGGTTATGTTGAGTGGTAATAGTAAACTTGACACATCCAAAGTTCCCTGTTGTCACTCAGATTATTTTTTGTATTTTTTAATTTTTATCTTATTCATAAGAATAATAATTTGTACTTTTTATTTATATTTTAATTTTGCTGGATTCATATTAATTCTATTTTGTGATTAAAATTGATATATGTGTCTGTCATATACATATATATATGTGCATATAAATATATATATATATTTATGTGTATATGTATATATTATTAATTTTTATTACATTTGTTAATTGTTTATACATTATTTTTCAAATATATGCATATTTTTTTTATTTTACATTCACCATTTTGAATTATGTTCTTTGAACTGTTAATATTTTGAATAAATTATGCATAATTATATATATATATATATATATATATATATATATATATATATTTATATATATATACATATATATATATATTATATGGTAAAGTGACAATATAGTTAGGTGAAAATATCAGTTAAAACATAACATTTTAAACTATCAAGATAATTGAAATTCAGCAGTTATAGTTATCTCAAGTAATTGTAACTTGTGCACTAAAGTAACCTTGCGCCCCCACTAACCACAGTGTTGTTATCAACAATGTCATTTCCAATGTCATTAGTGATGTTATCAATGCAGTCACTGAGCATGTCATGAATGATCTAACATTTGAGAGTACAAGCAGTGCATCGCCACCTTTATCTTTTTTTTTGACTGGCCCATGGATCCTCTTCGGATTCACAGTCCTGTAAAAAAAATCTTTTTTAGCCGGAGGGACCCCTTACCAGGCAAAGTATCCCTACCCTGACCCTTTATGTTTTTATTACTCTTTTCTAAAGACAGGGAACTATGGGCCACATTGCGAGGCTGGTGGTCTTGAGACTGCCAGCCTTGCTGTGGCGGTCCGACCACCACATTAAGGGTACCGCTGGTATCCATGATCCTAATGGGCTGGCGGTCGGGGAGGTTGGAGACAACCTTGTTCTCTGCCAGCCTTTTCTTGCTCTCTTTACTGCCATGAAAAGGCTGGCAGAGAACAGGTGCAGGGGCAACAGGGGTACCCCAGCACTGCCCATGCCGAGTGCATGGGCAGTGCAGGGGCCCCCCTGCCCAGCACCCTCGCAATGTTCACTATCTGCTGTGCAGACAGTAAACACTGCAAGGGTGCTTGTGCACCCTGCAGTGGGAGCATTGCCTTCTGCTTCATTACAAGCTGGCGACAATGGTGCTGCCTGTTTCCCGCTGGGCTGGTGGGCACAAACATTGGTTTCCGCCAGCCCCGCGGAAACTCATAATGGGTCTGGCGGGGAGGTAGCCAGTGTGACGGCAACCTCCCCATCGAAAGCTCAGTGAATGGTTCAAACCTCATTTTGATCTGTTGGATTGAGGGAGGATCCAAGTGTCTATAGATACATAAACTTTAAACCTTAATTTCTCAATACCTTCTGAACACATTTCCAACAAATCTAAAAAAGCATGCTTTCTGGATCAAGATAATAGCTTTCTGCCAAATTTGGTGTTATTCTGTAAAGCTGTTTGTTTTATTTTCCTTTTAAAAACTGCATGGGGAAAATACATTTTTGGACCCTCATTTATCTTAGCCCATGCTTGATGGATCACCCAAAACGTTCCAAGAAGGAGAAGCTGGGATGGATGAGACTCTTTTTTTTTTTGAAAGTTTAAAGTAATTATATAGTCAGATGTGATAAAAATATGTTTTCACTAAAAAAAAAAAAGTGAAATTCACTGAGACAAATAAAGGTTAAAGTAAAGTTATAGTTAGGGAAATTTGTCAGCGGCAACATTAACATTTTGAACCAAAAAAATCCATCGAAATTCACCAGTTATAGTTATCTGAGCTAACTATAAGTTGTGCCTCTGCCATGCACTGCTTAGGACCTCATATATGGCATCACACATGACATGTTCTATGATATCATTTATGACATCACTGATGATATCTCAAATGACATAATTGATGATATGTTTGTTTCATAGTTTACATAGTGGTGGGTAAGTACGATATTACCTTTCTACCTAATTTTGTACAGTTTGTGTCCAACTAATCACTATAAGTGTTTACAAAACGTAATGCAGCATAGATGGGAAGAGGTGTTGAGCACCTTATAATCTTCATACTGAAGTGTAACTCTGTGTGCAGTTGACAACCTGCATTAATTATGTTCCACACAAGTTTTTGGGTACGGCAGAAAACATTTCCAGCAGGGCAAAAGTTCTATGTACTACATACTAAGGGGCATATTTACAAGCCCCTAGCACCACCTTGTGCCGTACTATCGTCATTTGTTTATGCTAAGGTTGCGTTGAAGAGGCCTTTCTCCGGCACCTTATTTACAAAGTGGCACAAAGCTTGCATTGCGCCACTCTGTAAACCCTTGTGCCACATTATGCCTGTGCCAGGAATAATGTATGCAAGGGGGGTGTTCCTACACAGAGAGGCCTGATAAAATGGCGCAGTAAAATTTACAACATTTCACGGCACCATTTTTCCATCATTTTTTACGCCTGCTTAGAGCAGGCATTAAAATAATGCGCCAATTTAATCAATGGGCCCCCTGTGCTTTGCTGCACTAGCGTCAACAATTTTGACACTAGTGCAATAAAGCGCCACAATAGCATACAAAATGTTGACTCTATTGTTTTAACGACCACCATGGTGACCGTATTATAAATACGGAGCAACCATGGTGTCGTTAGGTGGGGCAGAGGCGACGCAAGAAAAGTGGTGTATTCGGACCGATGTGCCACTTTCTTGTAAATATGCCCCCAAGTACTGTAAGGACGCTTGAGTTATTAGGCAGAATCATCTATGCATGGCAATGTCTATTGAACGTAGATGACTCTGTGTACCAGGTACTAACCTATGTGCTTGTTTTGCTTCAGAGGATGGGCTATCTGTAAAGTTTTAACCACAGTATGAAGGGTGCAGGTAGTATGAACTTTAGCACCTTCATACCTTGCTTATTTTAAGTGAATATTTGCTATTAGGACAAGTTTTGCATAGAATGTACACTGTGCTTAGTAGTTACTTTTTAATACTCTGCTCTGTATTTCTCATGAGAGTTTCACTGTCTGCAAACAGTGTAGTACAGTGTAAATGCTCTCCATGAAGTAAATCGTGTCTACTTTTCTACTCATGTCCACTTAATTTCTCAATGTAGGTTCAGTGACTGTCAGAAGTTTGATATAGGTAAAGACCTCCGTAGTAGGGCATTAGTTATGTAACAGGGCTTGGGTATCTGGAGGAACTTGATTTTTCCTAAACAGCTGTATACAGATTGAACACCATGTGCAGGATTAGTTACTCTTTCATCTGTGGTTCATAGTCCACATGAACTTGGCTACCCATGAAGTGTATGTAATAGGGTCAATGTTGCAAATAACATAATCTTGCTTTACCTATGGGGGTTGTATGTATGATAGCAGTAAAGATTGTTCATATTATTCTGAGCTATTTTGAACATATTGTCATAGCTCTAATCATGTACTCATTTATAGAGCAATGTGTATAAAAGAAGCTTGGATGATGTAATCAGTGATGTCATCAGTGATGTCTCCAAGGATGTCGTTTGAGACGTCATAAATGATGTCATAGAACATGTCAAGAGTGATGTCATATGTGAGGTAATAAGCAGCACATGGGAGCCTGCTAACTATAACTGGTGTTTTTTTATTTTTTTTTAATCAAAACGTTAATGTTGTCACTGACAAATTCACCTAACCTTAATGTCACTTTAACCTTAATTCCTAAGGTTTAAAAAAAAAAAATCATATATTTTTATCATACCTAACTATAACTTTACTTTAACCCTTAGTTTTTTGGTAATGTAAATGTAAAATGTAAATTAGCACTTGTATAGCGCACTACTCACCCGTTAGGGTCTCAAGGCGCTGTACTCATACCGCTATGGAACCCCTCCTGGCTTTTCCCTGTGAGGCGCCCACTCCTGAGCACCCCCAGGGTGAAGCCAGGCATCCAAGCGCTGTTGGGGCCGTTGTGGAGATTAAGCAAGCTATTGCCCCGAGTTGCAGAGTGGGACCCATGAATTAGATTAAGCACCGAGGCAAGAATTATCTGGTCAAGGAGAATTGAGCCCAAGACCTGCCGAAGCGGGACTTGAACGCTGGTCTTGAGCCAGATCTCTGCTTTAGGGTCTGCCGCTCTAACCATTGAGCCACACTTCTCCACCAAATTCTTGGTGAATTTCTAGTTTTATTTATTTATGATACATAAATCCAACCCTTGCTGCACATGGTCTTTGGCCTTATGTGGTGTGGAGTTGCCTGCAGGGCCTATGGCATATAAAACACATTTCAGCCACATGGGGGTGGGATCCCTGGGGACTCTTGAGGATCAGGGAAGGGGATGCGTGTTCCCCACTCCCCATGCAAATACATTTCTCTGCCCTCAGGGTGGGCCCCCTGGGGCCTCTGGTGGCTCGGGGAGGGGGAAACACAACCTCCCCTTTATGAATACAGCCCTGGGGGTGGGCTCCCCAGGGCTTATAATTATTGAATGCAGCCTGGCTGGCATTTTGTTTCAATCCTATGAGAGTCTTGTGGGATTGTGGCATTTTTTGCTAATTATTTTCTTTTCTGGCCCTGGGGGTGGTCCCTCTGGGCCCCCCATGGGGCCTTGGGGGTTAGGGTATGCCTAACCTGCACCCTTATACAATTCTTTTTACATTTCAGGACAGGGGACTAAGTCCCTGAGTCCTGTAATGGGTGCCAGCAACAGTTTGATTCCTGCAGAAGCAAGATGGTCCAAAAGGGAAAAAGGTTCCATGGCTCAGTCAGAATGCTTAATTTTGTAATTGCGGCTCCTGCAAGAGTCTTTCAAGACCCAACTGTCCAGATATACAATTTATTTTCAACCTTACTTTCTCAAAAACAACTGAATGGATTTACAACAAATCACAACAAGCATTGGCAAAGCCAATAGGTCTCCCCTATACAAGAGCTATTGGCTTTGGCAATGTGTTGTGCCATGTTGTACACCAGTGTGGCTGCTGACCAGCATGGCTACAAGTTAGTGGCATGGAGTGTCAGAGTGGAGTGGGGTGGGGTGAGTAGAGTAGAGTAGAGTGTTGTAGAGTGGACTTGCTGGAGTGTCATAGAGTGGAGTAGAGTGTTGTAGAGGTGTGCAAAGGGGAGTAAAGTTCAATGGTTCAATGGCAGAGAGTGTCATAGAGTGGAGTGGGGTAGAATAGGGTGAAGTAGGTTGGAGAGGATCGAGGAAATGGGGTGGATTGGACTGAAGTCGAGTGGGGTGGATTGGATTGGGGTACAGTGGGGTGGATTGAGTGAGGTGGATTGGTGTGGGATGGATTGGATTGGAGTATGGTGATTTGAAATGGGGTGGGTTTAAGTGAGGTTGGTTAGATTGGATTGGGTGGAGCGATAGGGCTGGTGTGGGGTGGACTGGATTGGGGTGGGGTGGGGTGGATTGGATTGGAATATGGTTGAGTGGGGTGGATTAAACTGGACTGGAGTGGGGTGGATGGGGTTGGTATGGGGTGGATTGGAGTGGGGAGGATTGGATTGGAGTGGGGAGGGCTGGATGGATTGCATGGGAATGGGATGGACTGAACTGGGATGGGGTGGGGTGGATTTAATTGGTATAGAGTAGAGTGGATTGGAGTAGAGTGTGGTGAGGTGGATGGGGGTGGGGTGGATTGGACTGGGGTGTGGTGGGCTGCAGTGGGATGGACTGCATTGCAGTGGGGTCGGGAAGACTGAATTAGCGTGGGGTCTGTTGGACTAGATTGGGGGTTTGGATTCAAGCAGGGTGGACTAGAGGGGGTGGATTGGAGTGGGGTGGATGATATTGAAGTGGGGTGGATTGCAGTGGAGTGGGGTGGATGGATTGGATTGGAATGGATTGGAATGGGGTGTACTGAACTGGGATGGGGTGGGTTGGATTGGGGTAGGGTGGGGTGGATTGAAATGGGGTAGACTGTAGGGGGTGAATTGGAGTGAGGTGGGGAGGTTTTGTTGGGGTGGATCGGATTGGGGTTGGGTGGATTGGAGTAGGGTGGGGTGAACTGAAGTGGAGTAGGATGGATTCGAGTAGAGTTGGGTGGATGGGAGTGCAGTGGATTGGGTGGATTGGACTGGAGTGGATTGGGGTAAATTGGATTCAAGTGGGTTGGATTGGAGTGGGATGGATTGGACTGCAGTGGGGTAGAATAAATTAAAGTGGGTGGATTGGATTGGTGTTGGGTTGGATTAACTGGAGAGGGTGGACTAGATTGGAATGGGGTAGATTAAGGTGGTTTGGAGTAGGGTGGAATAATGTGGACAAGATTGGACTGGAGTGGGGTGGGTTAAAGTGGATTGTAATTGTCAACAAGAGACTTGTAGCGAGGCTCTTCGACCCAGAATTAGAGTCTAGTCTGGAAGACTTCTGCTAATTGATATAGAGCGTTTACAACGGAGACGTACACTATGTATCGAACTGTGATGTACTGTGCTTACATTATATATTTGTATTTACATGTCTCAGTGTTTAAAATAATAATAAACAGATTTGATCCATAAAGTGGATTGTATTGGAGTGGGATGTTTGGGGTGATGTGGTGTGGGTTGGATTGCAGTGGGGTGAGATGGGTTGGAGTTAGGTAGGTTGGATTGGAGTGGGGTGGATCGGACTGGAGTGGGGTGGATTGGACTGGAGTGGTGTGGATTCAGGTAGGGCAGATTGGATTAGGGTGAGGTTTGTTAGATTGGAGTGGGGTAGATTGGATTTGGCTGGATTGGGGTTGATTGGATTGGTGTGGGATAGACTGGATTGTAGTAGGGTGGATTGGATTGGAGTGGGGTAGATTGGGATAGAGTCGGGGGGGACTGGACTTGAGTGGGGAAGATTGTTTTGGATTGGAGTGCGCTGTTTGGGATTGGAGTAGGACAGGTTGGAATGGAGCAGATTTTTCCTGATTAAAGTTGGGCAGATTGGACTGGCGCAGTTGAGAGCGGGACACTTTGATTTGAATTGGAATGGGACAGACTAGAGTGGGGCAGATTGTTTTGGATTGCAGTGGGGCATTTTGGAGTGGGGCAGATTGCATTATGGTGGATAGAAGTGGGGTGGATTGGATTAGAGTGGGGTGGATTGGATTGGGTTGATGTGGGGTGGATTAGATGGGAGTGGGTTGGAATGGATGGGAGTGGGGTGGATTGGACTGGGGTAAATTGGGATGAGTGGGTGTATTGATTGGGATGAGATGGATTGGATTGGAGTGGGGCGTATTGTTTTGGTTTGGAGTGGGGCAGATTGGTGTGGGACTGATTGTTTTGGACTGGAGTGTGTCAGACTGGAGTGGGGCATATTGGAGTGTGACAGATTGTTTTGGATTGGACTAGGGCAGACTGGAGTGTGGCAGATTCAAGTGGGGTGGATTGGAGTGGGGCAGATTGGTTTGGTTTGAAGTGGGGCAGATTGGAGTAGGGTGGATCAGAGTGTGACAGATCGTTTTAGATTGGAGTGGGGCAGATTGGAGTGGGGTGAATTGGAGTGTGGCAGACTGTTTTGGACTAAAGTGGGCCGATTGGAGTGGGGCAGATTGTCTTGAATTGGAGTGAGGCAGATAGTTTTGGGTTGCAGCAAGGCAGACTGTTTTGGACTGGAGTGCAGCGGATTGCAGTAGGGCGGATTGTTTTGGATTGGGCAGATTGGAGTGGGGCAGATTGTTTTGGATTGGAGTGGGGTAAATGGAAGTGGTGCTTATTGTTTTAGATTCGAATGGGGCAGATTGGTTTGTATAGGGGTGAGGCAGATTATTTTGGAGTGGTGTAGATTGCTTTGGAATGGACTAGGGAGAACTGGAGTAGGCCAGATTAGGTTGGGGTGGGTTGGGAGGACTGGAGTGGGGTGGGTTGGAGTGGATTGGATTGGGGGTGAATTGGTGTGGGGTGAGATGGGGTGGATTGTAGCGGGTGGATTGGAGTAGGTGGATGGGTTGGGGTGTACTGCATGATTATGTGTTAAAGCATCATTTCAGAAATTATATATAACAAAGACACAGGCGGTCATTCTGACCGCGGCGGGCGGTGGTCGCCGCCAGCCATGCGGTTACCGCCGAATGACCGCCCCGCGGTCAAAAGACCGCGGCGGCCATTCCAACTTTCCCGCTGGGCCGACGGGCGACCGCCAAAAGGCTGCCAGCCGGCCCAGCGGGAAAGCCCCTGCAACGAGGAAGCCGGCTCCGAATGGAGCGCGACGGGTGCAGTGGCACCCGTCGCGATTTTCACTGTCTGCTAAGCAGACAGTGAAAATCTGTATGGGGCCCTGTGAGGGGGCCCCTGCACTGCCCATGCCAGTGGCATGGGCAGTGCAGGGGCCCCCAGGGGCCCCACGGCACCCTTTCCCGCCATCCTGGTTCTGGCAGTGAAGACCGCCAGAAACAGGCTGGCGGGAAGGGGGTCGGAATCCCCATGGCAGCGCTGCAAGCAGTGCCGCCATGGCGGATTCCCTGGGCCAGGGGAAAACCGGCGGGAAACCGCTGGTTCCCCTTTTCTGACCGCGGCTTTAACGCTGCGGTCAGAATAGCCCAGGAAGCACCGCCAGCCTGTTGGCGGTGCTTCTGCTGCCCTCCGCCCTGGCAGTCATGGACCGCCGCGGTCAGAATGACCGCCACAATGTTTAGAACAACATAATTTTCATCTTTTCAGAACGCACCCATGAGCATAAACAAAAGAAAACATGAGTTCAAAGTGAGAAAAGACCTCTTGAAAAAATAAAAGAAAGTTAGCTATAAAAAATAAAACTTTGTCATTTTGTTTGTTCTGCTGGGCATGTTTTGACAGTTGCTCACCTGTTTTCAGGGCACTAGAAGTTAAAAAGAACAAAATAGTACCTCAATCACGTCGGGAGCAGCAGGCGAGCATTGATTACGTTGAATCAATCAGTGCTTGGTCGCTGCTCCACACAGAGGAACGGAAATAATGCCAGGCCTTCAGAGATGAATTATGAGGCTGTAATGCAGAGTGCCACGGAATCCAACAAATGGTATGCGACAGGCCGACTCCAAGCCCTTTACTGTACATAACGGAGTCTTGCAAGTGAGATGCATGCGCTAGTGCATGCACTCACATGCTCAACCCTAAAAAGCACAACCTGCAGACCAAGATCCAGCTTCCAGTCAAATTTGAACTGACATTTCCATTTAACCAGAACGCCACTTTACCCTTTGGGGTTTTTCAGTGAATATATATATATATATATATATATATATATATATATATATATATATAGTCACGGACCTTTACACTGAGTATTCATGGTTCGAATCCAGCTGGCCTAGCTTCCTTCTTTTTTTTTTTTGTAAAGTACAAGTTATTTTAATGTTTAAGAATTACAGATACATGTTTTATTTTGAATTGTACAGAAATATCTCATTATAAGTATAGCAAACATCAAAGCCTAAAAAACTCCCTATCTCTCTCCCCCTCACTTTCTGGATCTCTCTCTTTTAATCTATTTCTCCCACTCACATACCCACTCAGACACTTATGCACCCACTCACAGACCCACTCAGACACTCACACACCCACTCGCAGATCCACTCAAACTCTCATGCACTTATTTATAGCCCCAATCAGATCCTCATGCACCCACTCACAGACCCACTCAGACACTTACAAACCCACTCACAAACCCATTCAGACCTCACAGACCCACTCACAGACCCACTCACACCCTCATGCAGCCAATCACAGACCTGCAAAGACATTGACACACCAACTAAGACTGATGCATGCACTCTCACACCCAGACAGAGACTCTCACAGCCACTCTCACCCCCACATGCACCCTCTTACACCTATTCTCACACCCAGAGAGATAGGCTGCGACCAACTCCCGCCGCGCATGGCCAAAGAGCTGTATGCAGAGTAGGGTTGGGTGGTTAGGGGGGTTGGCTGCTGGGACTGGCTCCAGGCCAGGCCTTGAGGGCAACCCCTGCTGTGCACGGGCGAAGGTTGTGCACAGTGCAAGTTTGGGTGCTTCTAGGGGGTTGGCCCTGTGAACAACCTCTGCCATGCACAGTCAAAGGCCGTGCATAGCAGTGGTTGGATTAATGTATAGGAATGAAAATGACTATAAATTTAAATAAAAACATACAAATTCGCTGAAAAAGACAAAAGTTACAGGGATGTCATAGTTAGGAAATAGGATTCAAAAACCCATTAGAATTTCACTTAAAAAAACAAAGGTTACAGGGATGTTATAGCTAGGCTAACATTTTAAACGTACACAAATCATAAAAATTCACCAGTCATAGTTAGAATTACCTCAAATAACTATAACTCGTGCCCTAAGGTAACTATAACTCTCTCTCGCCATGCACTGCTAATGATCCCACAAATGATGGCACTCATGACATCTTTGATAACATCATTGATAATATCAATGTAGTATTTGCAGTAAACTTTATGAAGAAAAAACGTACATGGTGACCCCGATGGGAATGAATGTAGTCAAAGAGTTATTTGTACTCCTCTAAAAGAAGTAAAATAAATGAAAAAAACAAAGAAAGTAATCAGATGGAACTTCCTGCTCTGATGAATGAGGTCTTCTTCTTAATATACATGTTTTGATTTACTTTGATAGAGTGGATATATCTGCCCAGGGGTGTGAATTGTATACATTGACCCCAGGAAGTTTATTTGTTTTTAGTTGAAGATAATTTTTTTGTCCTTTCCCATATATTTTATTTTTTTCAGAATCACACAGAATGGCACTATGAGGAGGAATGGATCCTGATACCGGGTCAGATGGAGAGAGCTAAGTGTTGTATACTATTTTATTCTCATTGTTAGGATTCTGATCTTTCTACGATACTAAATTATGTTGCCATGTCCCGGGGTCAATATTGATTTGAGGCTACTTGAGCTTGAATTTAGCCTTTAATATGGTGTATATAAAATAGAAGGGTGTGGGAATATGTCCTATCTGTGATTGCTTGGTGAATCCAGCCTTAAGTGATTTCCTCATAGAGGGTAACAATATGTTGAGCAACCACATCCCCTCCCTTCTACAGATGTTATCAATGAGCTTCAAAGGGCATGGTTGCCAATTAACCCAATTGTTGTAAACATGCACCGGATACTTTATATCAATATGTCGAGTGACTGCAACCCCTCCCATAGCTGAGTAGCGGTACTCTTTGTGATTTTACATTTGAGACATTACATTGTGAATTTGGAGATATTAACACATTGGAATAGGTCAATATGCCAACAGTCGGAGTTATACACAATATAATGAAGGTTAATTCTGACAAAGGATTAAGGATTATTTGCTCTTCTGGGTTTGTAAACAAGACAGAAATAATAGAAAATTGTGGCACAATGTTTATGCTGAAGTGAATGTTTACTTTATTTTGCTTTTGTTAAAATCACACCCAATGCAGGGTCTTTTTTAAGTCTATGTATATGGTTTGGATGTCTTTAAAATGTGAAGAAACGGACCTCCAGTCATGTGATCAAGACGTGTGAAGGTCTAAACACGTCATCCTTTGTTTGTTTGACTGCAATGAAACAACCAGAGTAACTTTCCTGGTCCGGAGTGGCTCGTCCTTCACCGTTTATGGAGGGAGAAGTTTCCATTAGTAGTTTGTGTGTGGCGGAGTCTGCAGACGATCCCCAACCCGTGAGTCTGGGCGTTCCTTAAATAGCCAACAGTACATGGGATATATATATCAAAACCAAAGGTTACAAGAATGTTATAGTTAGGGAACATTTCAGACAAACAAAACTAGTGAAATTCAGCAGTTACAGTCACCTGAGCTAACTATAAGTTATGCCCCCGCAATGGACTGGTTATAACCTCCCATATTACATCACTCATTACATTGTTAGTGACATCACTGATGACATCTCAAATGACATCACTGATGACATCATCCACAAAAAATGCTAACACACCCACTGATACCCCGTACAATCTGACATCCACACACACAAGTACTCTCATTCTCATTTATATACCCACAAGACCACTGACACAATACCACTCACTCAGTCACACAGTCACTAACACAACTACTCACTCACCCATCCATGTGTTACTCATCTGTTCACGCAGTTACGCAGCTACTCACACACCCACTCACTCACCCATAAAGCCACTCACACACCAACTCATAAATGTGACAGTCACATAAAACTATATAAATCTCATACAGCCACTAACATACCCACTCACTCACCCATGCAGGCAGTCACAGACCCACATACTCAGTTATGCAGTTGCAGACACTGCTTGTTAATCACTGAAACAGACATTTACACTCGAAGTCATTGAGCCATAGAACAACTAACACACCCAGTCTCTCACCTGTACAACCACTTACACACCCACTCGCTCACCCATACAGGCACTAACACACCAAGTCACTTCCTCATACACTTATCCACAGATCCACTTACTCTCCTATAAAGTGACTGACACCGTTTCCCACTTCTGCAAAAATTCTCATACACCCACTTACTCACCCATACAGTCACTGATTCACCCACTCACTTACCAATACAGTCAGAAACAGGCCCACTTACTGACCCATACAACCACTCACACAGCCACTCACTCACCCATGCAGGCACTCATACCCCTCTCACTCATCCATGCAGCCACTCACACACCCACTCAATCCCTGACACAGCTACTCACAGAGCCACTCACTATGCCATAAAGTCAATGAGACATCTACGGAATTCTGCATCAAGACACTGGTACACCTTCTCACTCACACATACACTTACTAACTCACTGACTCTTTCACTAACACAGTCAGAAACACATTCTTTCACTCATCCATGCAAGTACTCACATACCCACTCACTTGTACAGCCACTCACACCAATCAATGCAGTCACTCGCAAACTGACTCATTCCCCAATACAGATACTTACACATCCACTCAACCTCCCATACACTAACTGACTCCATAACATACTTACCCATAGACCTGCTCACACACCCACACATCTATAGAACTAGTTACACTTAGTGGATGATGCCATCAGTGATGCCATCAGTGATGTCACTGACAATGTCATGAGTGATGTAATATGTGAGGTCATAAGAAGTGCATTGCGGGGGCATGTGTTATAGCTAGATCAGGTAACTATGACTGCTGAATTTCACTGGTTTTGTATGTCTGAAATGCTACCTAACTATAACATTCTTGTAACCTTTTTTTCCAGTGAATTTCTAAGGTTTTTTTTTTAATTCTAATTCCTAACTATAGCATCCCTGCAGCCTTTGGTTTTTTCCCGTGTATTTCTATGTTTTCAATGTTGTTTTCTAACTATAACATTCCTGCATTCTTAGTTTTTTTTAGTGAATTTCTATGGTTAAAAAAAATTTCTATTTCCTATCTAAAATGTCCCTATAACCTTTGTTTTTTTCAGTGAATTTCTAAGTTTTAAACAATTCTATTTCCTAACTATAACTTCCCTGTAACCTTTGTTTTTTTAGTGAATTTCTATGTTTTTGTAAAATCTGTTTCCTAACTATAACAACCCTGTAACCTGTGGCCTTTTAAGTGAATTTATTTGTATTTTCTGTATTGACGTTTTTATGTTAGTATGTGTTAATGTAAAGACTACTGTGAATGGCATTAGGATGTCTCAATCAATCAACCAATCACTATACTTGTAAATAGTGGCTAGTCACCCACTAGGGTCTCAAGGGGCTAGTGGGGACAGTAAGTGAGTAGTCGTCAATGAACAGAGGGGATCAGACGAAGAGCCAGGTTTTGAGGTCTTTTCTGAATTGCGATAGAGAGGGAGATCTTCTGAGGTGGATGGGAAGGGAGTTCCAGGTCTTGGCGGCGTGGTGAGAGAATGATCTTCCTCTGGCTGTGGCCTTCCGGAAGCGTGGAACGGCAGCGAGGGTGAGGTCAGCAGAGTGGAGCTGTCTGGTGGGCATGTAGAAGTGGTCTGTGGTTGAGGTATTCTGGTCCAGCGTTGTGAAGGGCTTTGTAGGCGTGTGTGAGAAGGTTGAATGTAATTCTTTTGACTGTTGGGAGCCAGTGCAGGTCCCTCAGTAGGACGGAGGTGTGGCTGTGCCTGGGGGCATTCTTGATGAGATGGGCGGAGGCTTCCTGGATGCATTGCAGTCTTTTCCATACCTTGGTGGTGGTTCCGGCATAGAGTGCGTTGCCATAGTCCAGGCCGCTACTGACGAGGGCTGGGATGACTGTCCTTTTGGATTCGGTTGGGATCCATTTGAAGATCTTCCAGAGCATGCGCATGGTGTTGAAGCAGGCGGAGGAGACTGTGTTGACTTGACGGTTCATCGAGAGTACTGAGTCCAGGATGAAGCCGAGGTTCCGGCCGTGGTCAGTGTGGCCCGGAGTGCTTCCGAGGGCAGTGGGCCATCAAGAGATGTCCCAGGCTGAAGGGTTGTTGCCGATGACGAGGACTTCTGATTTTTCGGTATTTAGCTTAGGCAGCTCTCCTTCATCCAGGCGGGGACTGCCTTCATGCTGTTGTGGAAGCTGGCTTTGGCTGTGTGCGGGTCATTAATGAAGGAGATGATTAGCTTTGTGTTGTCAGCGTATGAGACAATGTTGAGTGTGTGGTGACTGGTGATGGTAGCTAGGGGGGCCATGTAGAGGTTGAAAAGAGTGGGGCTCAGAGAGGAGCCTTGCAAGATGATGCAGATGATCTTGTTGGCCTCTGAGTAGAAGGGGGGGAGTCAGACTTTTTGGGTCCTGTCGGAGAGGAAGGAGGCGATCCATTCTAGTGCCTTGCCATGGATGCCGCCATCATGGAGACAAGTCCATAGAGTGCAGTGGGAGATGGTGTTGAAGGGGGCGGACAGGTCGAGGAGGATGAGAGCCGCAGTCTCACCCCTGTCAAGGAGGATGCGAATGTCATATGTGGCGGCGAGGAGGGCGGTCTCGGTGCTGTAGTTGGTCCAGAAGCCTGACTGTGGAGGGTCCAGGATGTTGTTGAGTTTGATGTGTTCGGTGAGTTGTCTGTTGACAGCTTTTTTGATGACTTTAGCTGGGAAGGGGAGCAGAGAGATGGGCCGGAAGTTCTTGAGGTCGTCTGGGTCTGCAGTGGGTTTCTTCAGTAAGGGCTTGATTTCGGCGTGTTTCCAGATTTCCTGGAAAGGTGGCAGTTTCGAAGGAGCTGTTAATGATGTGCCAGAGTTTGGGTGCAATGGTTCTGCTTGCTTTGTTTAAGATGTGGTGGGGGCAGGGGTTGGAGGGAGATCTGGAGTGGATGGAGTTCATGATGTTGAGGGCTTCTTCGTCGGAGATGTTGGCCCAGCAGAGTAGAAGGTGGGGGTTTGGAGGAGCTTCGGTGGTGGATAAGGCGGTGGTGGGCGTAGGATGGTCCTGAGTCAGGAAGCTGTCGTAGATGTCTGCTATCTTGCAGTGGAAGTAGGTGGAGAGGTTGTTACAGAGTTCTTGTGAAGGGGGATGTTCATGGAGTTGGCTCTGGGGTTGGTCAGTTTGCTGATGATCGCGAAGAGCTCCTTGCTGTTGTGTGCGTTGTTGTTGATGTGCTCCTGGAAGGTGTTTCTCTTGGTGGTCCTGATGAGTTGGTGGTGAGTGTTTATGGCTTTTTTGAAGGCTTTGTGGTTGGTGGGGGTCTTGTTGGTGAGCCATAGATGTGCATCTTTTGGAGGGTTTGTTGATGGGGCTAAGGTGTTGGTGCAGTCTAAGATCCAGTTGTCGAGGTCTCGGGCAGATGTGTTTGTGTCGAGGTCATCTGGGGGGGTGAGGTATTGAGGCTGGTGAATAGCTGGTCCTTGGTGATCTTGTTCCTGCGGGGGGTAGGTGAGCGAAGTGTCGGTCGGGGGATTTGCTGAAGGTAAAGTGGACACAGTGGTGGTCAGTCCATTGGAGTTCGGTGATGTGGCTGATGAAGATGTGGTTGCTGGCGGTGAAGATGGGGTCGAGTGTGTGTCCGGTGGAGTGGGTGGGCGAGGTGATGAGTTGCTTGAGTCCAAGGTTGGTAAGTTTTTTCGAGCAGCGTCATGGAGTTATTGTCACTGGGGTTCTCCAGGTGGAAGTTGAAGTCCCCGAGGAGGATGTAGTCCTTGGAAGCAAGCGCGTCGGTGGTGGTGAGGTCGGCGATGGTGTCGCAGAACAGGTAGTGGGGGCCAGGCGGCCTGTAGATGAGGGTGCCCCACAGAGTGGTGTTAGGGCTGGTTCCTCCAATCTGGAAGTGGAGGAGTTCCATGTGGGTTGTGGTGTCTTCAGTGCTGGTGGAGAGGTGCAGGGATGATAATGGCGATGCCTCCCCCGGGGCGGTTCATGCGGTCTTTGCGGATGATCTTGTAGCCGTCAGGGATGGCGATGACGATGTCTGGAGCCATGGAGGGGTTAAGCCAGGTTTCCATTAGGAAGGCAATATCCGGGGTTGTTGTGTCGATGAGGTTCCAGAGTTTGATGGCGTGCCTGTAGATGGAGCGTGTGTTGATCAGGATACATCTGAAGTTGTGTTCTCTTTTGTGGGTCCTCTGTGTTGGCTTGAGTGGCAGAGGCTAGTGAATTTGCAGTGGCGAAAGGTGAAGGGTCCCTAGGTGTCACTTGGTGATGCCTGCTCACAGTTGTTGTTGCATCCTGGGTTGAGTGCGATGAGTGCTGCTGGTGTGTAGCGGTGGTGGGCGAGAGGCCCAAGGGTCCTGGCGCTGGTCGCGGTCGGGCCGCGGGTGGGCACAGACGGGATTGCCATAGGCGTGCCTTTGGGGCACCAGCGGCGCGCCCACTGAGCACGGCCACACAGAGGCCACCATTAAGTCGGGAGGGCGGGAGGAGAGGACAGCTGGGAGGTGGGAGAACGGCTCAAAAAAGGGGGGCGGGCCACGGGGGAAGCAGCGGCGGGGAGAATGAGAGAGAGGAGAGAGAGAGAAAGAGAGAGAGAGAAGGGAGATTGAGAGAATGAGAAGAGTGATAGGGAAAACGAGGAAAAAGATAGAGGAAGCGCAGAAAGCGAATGTCACAAAAACAGCACAATAAAAGAAAAAGCGAGCGGAGAGGACAGAAAAAAGAGAAAGAGGCAGAGGGCAGCCTAGCAGAAGAGCAGAGCTCTCCCACTAGACACCAGGGATGAGGTGGAGGCAGAGCCTGTGGGTGGAGGACTGCCTCAAACTACTGACCGGGGTCAGAGTTCAAAGACAGACAGGCTTCACTTACTGGGTGGAGCTACTCTGTGGCAGAGAAGTTCACTGACCATGCCTGGAGCACTGAATATCACCATGGCGTGTCCTATGACCAAAACATGTTGGGAAACATTGGTAACATGCTCTCCTGTATCGCCATACAGATCAGTATTCACTGATATGTAGATTGCAGGGCTCTTCCTGTGAAAAAAAGCTAACCTAGGTGTGTTGAGGCTTCTCATTTCATTGACCACATTATCTGCTTACAATAACTGCTTCCAGTTACAGTGCTGGTTGAAGTCTGACTCTCTACAACATAAACTTAACTGACACACTATATATAAGAGGGTAGATTAGGTGAATGTATGATACCTTGCTGTCAGTTTGTCCTGCATGGTGCATGAACTAATCCTTTCCTTATGTTACTGCCATGGGCTTTCATGCTGAATTAAGAGTTTTTTACCTACTAGTAATACTAAAATATATATATGTTAAAATACATTGAGGAGTCGCCTACCTAACGTAAACCTTCATGCACAGTACACGACTTCAGCATGAATTACAAGTTTTTAGAATATACATATACACAAGTTTTTCAAAGATAGTTTTATTTACTACTTTTACTAATCTTGTTAATTACCTACCATAACAATACTTGAAAAAGATTTTAAATGTTTTTTGTAGTACTTTTTCAAGAGTCGCGACGTGGTTTAGCACCGTTCTCATATGTATTTCCGGATTCACACAGGGTACGGAACTTCTACGGTTTTTAAAAATACATTATAAACATATATACACTTTTTTAATGTTTACATTACTTAAAGAGATTTACTACTATGTTAAAGAAAATAATGTTTGCAGTCAAGAAAAAACATTTAAGCAACATTTAAATAGTTTTTAAGGAGTCACGTTTATGTTGCGGTGGGTACACAGCAGTGACACACATTGAATGTCACCTAAAAAGAACAATTCCATTGGCTAAAGTCCTTTCCATCTTGTAGACTGAGAGGTCCAACCCATTGCAATTTAGCTTGGGAGTGGCTGTGTGTTTTCACACTTGTCTGCCACACCCAATGCTATGTTCTTGTGGCTTGGTGTTTTTCCTACTTCTTCTTCTTATAGGTATGACAAAGCTTCAGGAGAGCAGCGAGAGATGGATGATTTTTTCTCCATTCCATAAAGGGGAAAAAAATGCCCAGAAGGTGACATGTACTCTTTGTAAGAGTGTGTTGTCAAGGGGGAGTAACAGGAAATATTCCGGCAGGACATCGAGCATGTTCAAACACCTTAGCACAATGCACTCTACTCGACTTGCAAGAGCGCAAATGCAGGGTCTGAAAAGGGAAGGTGGTTCCAGTTCATCTTCTTATGAATAGCTGTATGTGTGTCTGACTGGTAGCGTGAATGAGCATATGGGTGATCGAGTGGCTGCGTGAATGGCTGTATGGGTGATTAACTGGGTGCATGAGTGAGTGCGCAAGTAAGTAAGTGGGTATGTGAGTGGGTGCACAGGTGAATGACTGACTGTGTGAGTGGTTGTATGGGTGAGTGACTGGGTGTGTGGGCAGCTGTATGGGTGAGTGAATAGGTGTGTGAGTGGCCTTATGGGTGAGTGATAGGGTCCATGAGTTGCTCTATGGGTGAGCAATAGGGTTTATGAGTTGCTGTATGAGTGAGTGAATGGGTGCATGAATGGCTGTATAGGTGAGTGACTGCATGCGTGATTGGCTGTATAGGTGAGTGAATGGGTGCATCAATTGCTGTATGGATGAGTGAGTGGGTGCATCAGTGGTTGTATGGGTGAGTGAGTGTGTGTACGGGTAAATGAATGTGTGTGTAATGGCCTGTATGAGTGAGTGACTGAGTGTGAGTGGCTGTAAGCATGACTGAGTGGATGCATGAGTGGCTGTATGAGTGATTGAATGGGTGCTTCATTGGCTGTTTGGGTGAGTAACTGGGTGCATGAGTGGTTGTATAGGTGTGTTAATGAGTGCATGTGTGTATGGGTGACTGAATCAGTACATAAGTGACTGTATAAGTGAGTGGCAGGGTACATGAATGCCTGTATGCCTGAGTGGCTGGTTATGTGAGTGTCTATAGGGGTGAGTGATGGCTGGGTGAGTGCATGTGTAGATGAGTTAATGCGTGTGGGAATTACTCTATGGGTGAGTGACTGTGTACGCCAGTGTCTGTTTTATTGAGTGCGTGTGAGCATTATTGGCTGAGTGAGTGGGTGTGAGAGGGCATGTATACATGACTGATAAGGTGCATAAGTGGCTGTTTACGTGACTGACTGAATACTTTAATGGCTTTATGGGCAAATTAATGGGTGCATGAGTAGCTGTATGGGGAAGTGACAGGGTGTGTGAGTAGCTGTATGGTTGAGTGATTGGGTGGATGACTCGGTGTATGGGTGAGTGAATCGATCCATGAATGGCTGTATGGGTAACTCAGTGGTTGTACGAGTGGTTGTATGGGTGAGTGAGTCTGTGCATGAGTACATGTATGGATAAGTGATAGGGTGCATGAGTAGTTGTGTGGTTAAGAGAATTGGTGCATTAGTGACTCCATGGGTGACCTACTATGTGCATGAGTGGCTGCATGGGTGAGTGAGTGTATGTGTGAGTGGCTGTATGGATGACTGATAAGATGCATTAGTAGCTGTATGTGCAAGTGAATAGGTGCACGAGTGGCTGTATGGGTGAGTGACTGGTTGCATGAGTTGCTGTATTGGTGAGTGAGTGGGTGAATAAGTAGATGTATGGAAGAGTGATAGGGTGCATCAGTGGTGTATTTTGTTACTGTCTGGGTGTATGAGTGGCATACTAAGTGGGTGACTGAGTACATAAGTGGGATCATGGGTGAGAGAGCGGCTGCATGAGTTCCTGGATGTGTGAGTGAGTAGGTACATAATTGGCTACGTAGGTGTGTCAGCGGGTGTATTACTGAGGGTATGTATGACTCAATTAGTGAATGAATGAGGCATAGAGTGAGGGAATGGGTGAATGAGTGACTGAATAGTTCAGTTAGTGAGTGTATGAGTGTGTATATCGGTGAGTGACTGGGTGCATGAGTGACTGTATGTGTGACCAATATCCTGCATCAGTGTTTGTATCCATAAATGACTGGGTATGTAAGTGGTTGTTTAGGTGAGTGAGTGGATGTAAGAGTAATGTTATCGGTGAGTGAGGGCATGTAGTTGGTACTGTATGGTCAAGTAACTGGGTGCATAAGTGTATCCATGGCTGAGTATGTGACTACATAACTGGTATATGGCTAAATGGGTATAGTAGTGATATATGGATGACTTAATGACTGTATTGGTAGTGTAAATGTTACTGAGTGGCAAATGAATGAGTGAGCAAAAGAGTGAGTGAATGTATAACTGATGTATGTACAGTTATATTAGTACTTACATGACACACTGAGTGAGTGTGTGTCATATACTATATAGGTCAGAAACCAGAAAACCCACTGTGTTACAAATAAAGAATACTGATTAAGAATAAACAATTGTCCATACATGCCAAAAACAAATACTTTTCCGCTAGTCTACTATCTTCACAATTTTGATCACATATCTCTCCAAGTACTGTGTAAAAAAGATTATAAATATGTTATTTTGATGCTTTTAAAACATGTAAAACAAATCAGTATGCATTAATTATGCTAGAGCAGTATCTCACAATTTACTAAAACATTTCAGTTTCCCTCTTTTCCGTTCTCAGTTTCTTTATACAAGTAGCTATAACAGAGTACTGTTTGATCATCATTGAACAGTCATTTAAATTGTAGGAAAAAAAAACAGATTGCCACAGTACTGCATCACATGTAAGTAATACTGTAAATTGCACTCACTACAATTGTTACAATTTTTGATTAAGCCACAATTACTACATTAACAAAAAGATCGTATGTTAAACACAATTTGGCTAATATTATAGCTGGTACAAAACTACTAACAAACGTAATCCACTGCTGATTTTCCCACATCCTTTTTAGAGGCATCAGGCCTGATGGACTGAATTATGTCTTAAACATTGGTAATCCACACAGTGAAAAGACATATATTCTTTTTCTTTATGAAATCATATTAAACTGTTTCATCCACACTTTATTTTTGGATATGCCTTTGTGAACATCATCCCCTGATAGGCCAAATGATACCTTAAAAAGTGCTGATCTATGTAAACAGAACACCATGTAGTCATTTCTATTCCAGAAATCCTACAAAGTTATTTCAACCATACTTAATTTTTGGATTTCCTTTTCCTGACATCACCCTTTATATGCCAAATGATGTCTTAAATAGTGATGGTCCAGATAGAGAGAGGCCCATATACTCATTTTCTTCCTGAAATCCTATGAAAACAAATCTACACTTTATGTTTTGAATATCCTTTTGTTGACATCACCCTCGATAGGTGGAATGATGTCTTAAACATTGAAAATCCATGTAGAGAAAAAAATGAAAGTTTGTTTTATAACAGAAATCCTTTCACCTCATTTATGCATAATTCATATTTGATATCTTTTTGAAGACATGATCCCTAATAGGCTAAATGATATATTAAGCAGTATATATGTCAACACATAAGACTGTATCTGATACTTTCTTAAAGAAAACATGCTTAGAACGTATGCTGAAGGAATAGGTGGTAAGAATTAGGAAGTTTGAAATGCAGTTTTTGTTTGAATTGCAGACAGCTGTCATTGCACTCTGTCCATCCAGCCGGAGTCTTTAAAAATACGGTGTAATGTCCTGATGTAATATTTAGGCTTTTATGGAAAATGATAGCCAAAGTACACTATGTTCTACCAGAAATTGATATCTGTCCAGCTTTAAAGTTTGTATTCTCAGTGTCCAACTTTGTTTCATTTGCTGTGCATGGTTGAAACATTGCTATAATGTATTTATCACTCCTCTTTAAGAGCAATGTAGAAAATACATTTGATTTACGGCTTGGACCGGTCATATGTTGGTCACTCTTTTTATTAACTTATCGAACAATACACTTTTAGAATCTGACAAAGTTCAGTCCAGAAATCGGTCAGATTGGATTTCAGTTGTAGATGCGAAAGAGCAATCATTACACTCATGGTTCCATGTATAACTCAGTCCAAAGAAGTCATCAATATTTCCATCTTTGTCTTCTAAAGCTCCAAGGATAACCATAATGAATTCCTGTGCATCTTGTTGAGCATTTGAAGTAAATACTACAGATCCACTATATTTGTCTACTACTTGTCAAATGCCTGAAGCAGAATGTATTACATGTACATGTCACGAGATAAGCATTGAAGGCAATCACATAGTGCTGTGCACAATGTGTTCCTTGGTTTTTCTTGGATTGCATTTACATGTGGTAATTGGAAGAGAGCATTGAGAACAACATTAACATAGCAGTTTATACCAGTAGTCCAACTGGTAACCTACAATATCTCCATCCTTTTCCAGTTTTATTTTCTTGACATTTTCTTCTTTAGGTTTCTTTTCTGCCTTTTCTATAATCTTTTTAGATTTTTTTGTCAGTTTCCGCTTACGACATAATATCAATGTTTCATAAACAGGATACTGTCCTAAATGAGGAGCATACTTACTTCTTAATCTGTTGTACTCTCTCACACAATTCACATCTGCACTAGGTTTCTTCTCACCAAAACCAACCAGAAACAAACCAGATAATGTTGGAACTCGTGACAATGAAACATATGACATTCCCACTTTAAAAACTGTACTTCTGATATTAATAAATGCAGCATCAACACTTAGAGCCTTGAGACTTGTGGATCATCAGGGCATACGCAAGACAAACTGGAAACTGTTTTCTTCGGACATACACATCTATCAAAAGCAAGAAGCATACAACACATTGTCCAATTTTCTTCACACCATCAACCTGATGAAGCTAAAAATTCAATCTCTTCACGATTAGGAAAATGAATGAAATCAACAACTTTGCCCATGGCACCATTTATCAATCCTTCTTCTACATTTAAATAACGTCTTAGAATTACTCTAGAGTTTTGCAGACATGTAAACACTTCTCTTGTCCAGCAGTCCTGGATAGAAATTTCTCCAAAGAGTTTAATTTATCTTGTAATTTATCATTAATCAGTACAGTTACATTTTGTCAATAGCCGTAATTTCCAAAATGTTTTCATTCTCAAGTTTTAGTAATCCTTCATTAAATGTGGCATACTCTTGAAGCGTAGGCAAAGAAACTATATGTTTCCCCACTTACAAAAGTTATACATTAGCTCTGCTGCTGTCTTCTTAGAGGAACACAGTTTCTTCATAAGTTGACTTTCCAACAACATTCTTCCCTCCTCTGTCAGACCTCCTACTCTAATGACCTTTAGAAAGTTTCCATACTCCATGTCAGAGGCTTAACGCACATTTTGAACAAGTTTGTTGTATTGAAAATATTTCCAAATATTTACATTGCCAATACTTCCCAATGAGTTTCGAGTTACTTCATGTAATAGAGTTTTAAAAACAGGCTTTCCTTTTACATGAGTAAGTTGTAGAAGGTCTCCAAAAACAATCAAATGCTTTCCTCCAAACAAAATGTCATATTCCATTTTGAATATCTATTGCATTCTCAGGTGAACAAAGACAAGCATGAGGTTAGAGAACATGCTCACCTCATCAATAATTAAAAGCTTAATTTCCTCCAATACTCTTGCTGCCTCATGAAAAGCTTCACCAGATAATTTCTGGTAATCCAGTTTATTGTGATGTTCAACTGGTAGTATTAGTAGTCTATATAAAGTTATTCCTTTGATATTGTGTGCAGTTAATCCAGTAGGTTCTGTCACTACACAGGATAAGTTTGATTCTGTAGTTTTTTGTGAGTAAGTAGAGGTAACTTTGATTAAAAAGCTTTTTCTAGTACCAGCCTGACCACTAATATATAGTAGTATTGGCTTGAATGATGAGCAGTTGAATAGCTCATTCTCATGTTGCAATCCATGTTCTATTTTCTCTTTTACTTCAATATAAATCTCTTGGTGTACATTGTTGAGTTGTCTAACTAACTGTTCCAGATCTACAGATTCCTGTCTAGCTTGTTTCATGGCAGTTTCCACTTCATTCATAACTACTGCAACTTAATTTTCCATAATAGGTTTACTAAGAGGATCCTGACTTGAAGGTGCAGAGCTTTGGCTGCTTTGACAACTATCCTTAGCTACCTCAGCAGCAATCATTTTGTCCTGTTTTATCACATCATTTACCATTTGTGAGTAGTTTTTGAACATGGGACACTGAATAATATCCTTGACGGCATTAAAACAAACTTCATTGCAGTCATAATCGCCAAGTAATTCCAATTCACTATACCAAAGTTTGAATAGTTGAAGTGCTTAATAGAAAGATTCTCTTTTCTCAGGTGTTTGGAAGCTAAGTTTTCAGTGGGTAATTAGGTTTTCTTTTCCATGTTTCACTAAACATCTGTCATATCCACGTACTGCATATTTCCCTTCTTCTATGTTCTCTCTTACATTACTTCTGTATGTTTAACTTTGAAGAATTTCATAAAGGCACTTGTCTTCTAGATGCGGACTTCTTCTTGGAGAGTATCTATACAACATATTTGATTTTACAATGTCTGTAATTTCTGATTCAAACTCTGCAAGGTACTGAATTTCAGGGAAAGACTTCAAAACTCTGCTTCTGTAGTAGATAGACCAAGAGTTACCCAGACAATTCCTTTTGATTTTGAGAACAAACTTGCTGAGCTCAATCTGTCACAGGCTTCATAGGACCCCAGTTCCTGATGGGAAAGCCTTTTTATTCTGAAGGAATACAATTTCTTGCTAAGAGTCTTCTCTGCAGAAATCTCTTCCCACATCTCCTTCATCTCAGTTTTTTCAGACTTCGTGATGTCCGATGTGACATACCACTTCATGGCGATAGAGTTGCCTGCAACAAATTGTATGTCCATGTTAGCATTCCACATTTTTTTAAATCACAGGATTGTAATCATTAATATATTTGGAATCTCCAGTTCTCTTTAAGTTATATGTGTGTTTTGGTGATTTCTTTGTCAGAGTATATCTGACTGAAGACAAAAAGCTGTTCATTATTCCTTTTGAAATAAGAGTTCATAAAAATCCAAATCGTCATCTTGTGTAAAAAATTCCTTTGCATCAGTTTTATGACAACAGCACTTCCCACATCTATGTGTTTGAAAATGCAAAACTTGTTGTCCGAGGCCTTTTTCACCACTGCATTTTGGTATGCTACATGTGACATACTGTTCTATAAAAGACAACACAGGCTCATCACTTTGTGTCCAAATTTGGGTGTGTCTTTTATCCATAGCAGCATGTGAATGTGAGTAGCATCTCTTGCCTGGTACACTTTCCACCAAACAAAGGTGGTCATTACAACCCTGGCAGTCGGTGTTAAAGCGGCGGTAAGACTGCCAACAGGCCGGCGGTAAAAAATTTGCAATTACGACCGTGGCGGAAACCGCCAACAAAGACAGCCACTTTAACACTCCGACCGCCACGGCGGTACAGACAAACAGCGCGGCGGTCACCGCCAACAGACAGGCGGGAGACAATGTACCGCCCACACTATTATGACAGGCCAATCCGCCACCTTTTACGGGGCAGATTCACCGCAGATAAAAACACAGAATAAACAGGAATCCCAAAGGGAAAACGCTCACCTCTACACACCCCACGAGGAACGAGGACACCATGGACCAGGAACTCCAAATTCTCCCTGCGATAGTCTTCCTGCTCCTCTACCAGGAGCACAAATGCCGTCGGCGAGGACAATGGTGAGTACTGCACCTACGACACAGGGGAGGGGGAGGGAAAAAACAGGGACACACACGCAACATCCCCACCCTCACCCACTACAACACACACACTAATGCATATCAATACATCACAGTTACACCCCTCAAACCCCCCGGAAGAATGCAAAGACAATAGAAAATGAGTGTAACCATTGTAATATATTAACCGGTTCTGTGCCTTGGACGAGATCATCTCGTCCAAGGCTACAGTTCCCCTGTGCCTTGGACGAGATCATCTCGTCCTAGGCACAGGGGAACTTGGGGGAGCGCTAGCGCGCCCCCCCGTGCACCCCCCTCCCCCCCCAGGCGGGGATGGAAGGGGAAGACCTTCCCCTTCCACCCCCGCCCCCCCACGTCAATCCGATGACTTCAGCGCGCGCACAGCGCGCTGACGTCATCTAGTGTTGCCGGGCGCGCTGGAAGCCATTTGCTTCCAGCGCCTCTTCGGAGGAGGACATCACAGGTGAGTCCTCTCCGTTTTTGGGGGGCGGGGGGTGGTGAAAACAGACACGGGGGAAAGGAAAGGGTTTTTCCTTTCCCCCTGTGCCTGTTTTCACAAGATTCTTGCTCCACGATCGCGGGCAGGGCTCTCCACTAGCCACCAGGGATTTTCTTTCTTGGTTATTTTGGGGGCGACCCCTTGGGCAAGGGTCGCCCCCCCGGGGGCAATTTTTTTTTGTATTTCACCCCCCCCCTGGGGGCAGATCCGCCGATTTTTCGGCGGATCTGCCCCCGGGGGGGGGCGAAAACCACTAGACACCAGGGATATTGTTATTTATGTGTATTTTGGGGGCGACCCCTTGGGCAAGGGTCGCCCCCCCCGGGGGGCATTTTTTTTTGTATTTCGCCTCCCCGGGGGGCAGATCCGCTGATTTTTCGGCGGATCTGCCCCCAGGGGGGGGGGGGGCGAAAACCACTAGACACCAGGGATATTTTTATTTATGTGTATTTTGGGGGCGACCCCTTGGGCTATTTTTTTTGTATTTCGCCCCCCCAGGGGCAGATTGCCAATTTTTGGGCTGATTTGCCGCCGGGGGGGCGAAATCCACTAGACACCAGGGATTTTGTTTTTATTGTTTATTTTGGGGGCAACTCCTTGGGCAAGGGTCGCTCCCCTGGGGAGCGTTTTTTTTTTCTGTTTCGGCCCCCCCGATGGCAGACCAGCCATTTTTTGGACGATCTGGCCCGGGGGGGGGGGGTGAAAGCACACTAGGCGCCAGGGATTGTGTTGTGTGTGTTTGGGGGCACCCCTTGGGCAACGGTCGCCCCCCTAAGGTGGGGAAAATTGGTATTGGCCATCTCTGCCCGTAATTTTGTAGGCCCATCTGCCCCCAAGGAGGGCAGAAACCACCAATACAGCAGGGATTCTTTTGTTTTGTTTTGTGTTGTGCTGGGAGTGACCCCTTTGGGAAGGGTCGCCCCCTGAAAGGGGGCACAGAGGTGTTGCCCATTTCTGCCCCCCTTGGGGGCAGATTGGCCAATTTTTTTACGCCCATCTACCCCTGAGGGTGGCAGGATCCACTTAGGTACCAGGGACAACTTCTAAGTTCTTGGTGGTGGGGTGTTTGTCAACTGGCAAAGTATTTGTATTTGTGATTATAACAATTTATTTCTTCTTTTTCTTCTAGTTCAACGCTTTTGCTTCCTTTGCTGTGGATCTTTGCGGTTTTGGCAGTAGTTGTCCTGTGGTTTGCATAGTTGCATGTTTTAGGTAAGTGAAAGCAATTTACTCCAAAGGAGTATTGTTGACATGTTTGTAGGTGGTGTACTAAATGCAGTATTGTGTGTTTGACATTGTCCTTAGATTTGAGCACAGTGATGTTTGTGTTGTCATATGTCTAATTTGCTTTTTTCTTTTTTATTTTTAGTGGGATATCATTGGTGATTGCTGTCTGTGCAGAGTAGTTGCTTGGTGAGTAGCTATTTCAGGCAACTGAGTGGTATAGTTTTTTGTAGTACATAACTCTTTGTGATAAAGCTACACTTTGTTTATTACTTATTTTAGTGCTAGTTGTTGTTGGCAATCCATTTGTTGTTAGGATCATGGCTAGCCGCAAAGTGACCGCTCAGCAGGTTGTTCGCATGCTCTTTGAGTCGTCTTCAGACCATGATTACGACACTGACTCTGCATCTGAGGCAGAGGAGGAAGCAGGAGATTCTGGAAGTGAGTTTTCTGTCCGAGAGTATTCTTCTGATGAGGAAGCTACTCTCAGTGCAGATGAAGGGCCTGTGTTAGAGGAGGACATTGATGTGCCAAGAGTGCAGCAGCCTGGGGCTGCAGGGTTTCCCATTGGAAAACCTGACACCTGGATTGCCCCAAACATGGAGCAGCCACAGTTACCTGCATTTACTGGTCTCCCAGGGTGTAGAGTTAATACGGAAAACTTTCTGCCTGTCCATTTCTTTCACTTGTTTATGGACGATGTATTTTTGGAAGAGATTGTGGAGCAGACAAATGTGTATGCAGAGCAATATTTGCGGGACAACGCTGACAGACTTAAGCCTCAGTCTAGAGCTACTCATTGGGTTCCCACATATCTGGAGAGATGAAAAGGTTTTTAGGTTTGTCTTTTTTGATGGGGTTGATCAGGAAGCCGTCACTGGCTTCTTATTGGTCTACTAGTCCCTTGATGGCAACTGCTATATTTCCTGCAACTATGACACGTAATCGGTATTTGCTTCTTCTTCGTATGCTGCATTTTGTAGACAATGCTTTAGCCTTGCCACGAGATCACCCTGATTGTGACCGCCTTTTTGAGATTAGGCCTGTCCTTGATCATTTTGTGGATCGGTTTTCAGAGGTCTATGTTCCAGGCAAAGAGATAAGTGTGGACGAGTCTTTGGTCCTTTTCAAGGGGCGTTTAGTTTTTAAGCAGTACATTCCTAGTAAGAGGGCACGGTATGGGATTAAATTGTATCTGCTGTCAGAAAGCAGTACAGGATATGTGTATAATTTCCGGGTCTACACTGGTAGGGATTCCAGTATTGACCCTCCTGGTTGTCCGGCCACTTTTGGAGTTAGCAAAAAAATTGTGTGGGAATTTGCTAGACGGCTGTTTAACAAAGGTCACCATTTGTACGTAGATATTTTCTACACTGGAGTGCAGTTGTTCAAGGAGTTGTTTAGGGTGGACACTGTTGCTTGTGGCACAATCCGTTCTAACCGGAAAGGCTATCCAAGGGAGCTTGTCTGTAAAAAACTTGAGAGGGGACAGTGCAGTGCCTTGCGGAATAATGAGCTGCTAGCTCTGAAATTTTCAGACAGGAGGGATGTGTACATGCTATCGACCATCCATGATGAGAGTACTTCCCCTGTGGCTGTTTGGGGTCAGGTTGCGGAAGTGCGCAAACCTGCGTGCATTTTGGACTACAATAGGCACATGGGTGGTGTTGATAGAGTAGATCAGAGGTTAGAACCTTACACTGCTCTTCGTAAGTCTTATGTGTGGTATAAAAAGTTGGCCCTACATTTATTTCATTTGGCAACTTTTAATGCCTTTATTGTATACAAGGATTGTTCACCCGAGTCAAGGATGACATTTGTTAAATTTCAGGAGTCGGTGATAGAAAGCCTTATTGTGGTGGAACCGGCAAGAGTTCCTAGAGTAGAAGTGGTGGAGGATGTGGCTAGATTGAAAGATCGGCACTTTCCAGATCACATTCCTCCCACTCTCAAAAAAGACATGCCCACAAAGAAATGTAGAGTATGTGCCCGGAGATCAATCTGGAGGGAGAGCCGGATGTACTGCCCCGAATGCCCTTCAAAGCCTGGGCTGTGTGTGCCCAGCTGTTTTAGAAGTTACCACACAAGGAAAACCTTTTGGGAAATACCGTGAGCGTAAGCTGTCTGTTTTATATTTTCATATGTTTCACGGTTGGCATCTGTCGTGTATTTAGTTAGAGCTTTTGTGTTTGTAGTTTTGTGCTTATTTTATTATTAGTAGTTTCTTTGTTGTTTATAAATTTTAAAAAAGTGATTGCGGTGTGCGTGGGGTGGCGCTTGGCTGCCGGTGTGCGTGGGGTGGCGCTTGTCTGGCGATGTGCTTGGGGTGGCGCTTGGCTGGCGGTATGCGTGGGGTGGCGCTTGGCTGGCGGTGTGCGTGGGGTGGCACTTGGCTGGCGGTGTGCGTGGGGTGGCGCTTGGCTGGCGGTGTGCATGGGGTGGCGCTTGGCTGGCGGTGTGCTTGGGGTGGCGGTGTGCTTGGGGTGGCGCTTGGCTGGCGGTGTGCGTGGGGTGGCGCTTGGCTGGCGGTGCCAGCCAAACGGCAGTCCACACTCCCATCAGCTGGTGTGATTCTTGTATCAGGCATGTGGGCGTATGTAAGTGATGGGCCCTTGAGTGGCGCGGTCTGTCGATGTGAGTGTTGTAATGTGCTGGGCCCGTGGCTGGCGGTGTGAATGGTCTTGTACGTGTCATGTATGAAAGGTGTGTGAATGGACTGTAAAGCGGTTGGTGCCTTGTCGCGGCTTTACAGCTCACGAGCTGTGAGTCATTGGTTCACTTTTTTGCCTTTCAGTTATTAGCAGTGCATTTCATTTTTGTGAAATCTCTTGTTAATAAAATTTGATCCACTGAACCATCACTCACCCTCGTGCCAAATCCAACCAGTATGTGTTGTAAAAAATGACAAAACCTGCTCCGCTGTAAACAGGCGTCGCAGCACACCTGTGACACGCTAGGTGCCTCGGTGGGACCCCGATGATGAAGCATGCCACCAACTTGGTTGGTGGGTGAGGGGTCTTCTTCACATAACCTAAGTGTGTTTCTTTTCACAATTTTAGTGTTTGGCACATCACAGACGTATGTGCACACATCAAAGTGATATATTCCAAAAATACCTGTGTTTGGGGGGGAGGGCCCACCTATGTTTTTGGTCCTGGGTGCGGCCTTCATGTAGGGAAACCTACAAAACCCAGAAACATTTTAAAACTAGACACCCCAAGGAGTCCAGGGAGGTGTGGCTTGCGTGGCTCCCCCAACATTTTCTTACCCAGACTCCTCTGTAAACCTCAAAATTTGCATAAAAAAGCATATTTTCCTGATTTTTCTTAGAAGGATCACTGCTCCAGCACAAAATTCCTACTCCCCGTTTTCCCCTCAGTCTCCCAAGTAAAATGACACCTCACTTATGTGGGTCCCCAAAGCAGAGTCCGTCTAAAGATGTATAAAAGAATATGCCCTTATAAACTTGCTGTGCTATCCCTTCTATCCCTTCAGGTTTTGGGCCTTATTCTGTTGCAGGCACCTGGCCTACCCACACAAGTGAGGTATAATTTTTATCAGGAGACTTGGGGGAACGCTGGGTGGAAGAACATTTGTGGCTCCTCTCAGATTCCAGAACTTTCTGCCACAGAAATGTGAGGAATCTGTGTTTTTTTAGCCAAATTTTGAGGTTTGCAAAGGATTCTGGGTAACAGAACCTGGTCCGAGCGCCGCAAGTCACCCCATCTTGGATTCCCCTAGGTCTCTAGTTTTCAGAAATGCACAGGTTTGGTAGGTTTCCCTAGGTGCCGGCTGAGCTAGAGGCCAAAATCTAAAGGTAGGCACTTCGCAAAAAACACCTCTGTTTTCTTCCAAAATTTTGGATGTGTCCACGTTGCGCTTTGGGGCGTTTCCTGTCGTGGGCGCTAGGCCTACCCACGCAAGTGAGGTATCATTTTTATCGGGAGACTTGGGTGAACGCTGGGTGGAAGGAAATGTGTGGCTCCTCTCAGATCACAGAACTTTCTGCCACAGAAATGTGAGGAACATGTGTTTTTTTAGCCACATTTTGAGGTTTGCAAAGGATTCTGGGTAACAGAACCTGGTCCGAGCCCCGCAAGTCACCCCTCCTTGGATTCCCCTAGGTCTCTAGTTTTCAGAAATGCACAGGTTTGGTAGGTTTCCCTAGGTGCCGGCTGAGCTACAGGCCGAAATCTACAGGTAGGCACTTTGCAAAAAACACCTCTGTTTTCTTCCAAAATTTTGGATGTGTCCACGTTGCGCTTTGGGGCGTTTCCTGTCGCGGGCGCTAGGCCTACCCACGCAAGTGAGGTTTCATTTTTATTGGGAGACTTGGGGGAACGCTGGGTGGAAGGAAATTTGTGGCTCCTCTCAGATTCCAGAACTTTCTGCCACAGAAATGTGAGGAACGTGTGTTTTTTTAGCCAAATTTTGAGGTTTGCAAAGGATTCTGGGTAACAGAACCTGGTCCGAGCCCCGCAAGTCACCCCTCCTTGGATTCCCCTAGGTCTCTAGTTTTCAGAAATGCACAGGTTTGGTAGGTTTCCCTAGGTGCCGGCTGAGCTACAGGCCAAAATCCACAGGTAGGCACTGTTTTCTTTCAAAAAATGGGATGTGTCCACGTTGCGTTTTGGGGCATTTCCTGTCGCGGGCGCTTGGCCTACCCACGCAAGTGAGGTATCATTTTTATCGGGAGACTTGGGAGAACGCTGGGTGGAAGGAAATTTGTGGCTCCTCTCAGATTCCAGAACTTTCTGCCACAGAAATGTGAGGAACATGTGTTTTTTTAGCCAAATTTTGAGGTTTGCAAAGGATTCTGGGTAACAGAACCTGGTCCGAGCCCCGCAAGTCACCCCTCCTTGGATTCCCCTAGGTCTCTAGTTTTCAGAAATGCACAGGTTTGGTAGGTTTCCCTAGGTGCCGGCTGAGCTAGAGGCCAAAATCTACAGGTAGGCACTTCGCAAAAAACACCTCTGTTTTCTTCCAAAATTTTGGATGTGTCCACGTTGCGCTTTGGGCTGTTTCCTGTCGCGGGCGCTAGGCCTACCCACGCAAGTGAGGTATCATTTGTATCGGGAGAGTTGGGGGAACGCTGGGTGGAAGGAAATTTGTGGCTCCTCTCAGATTCCAGAACTTTCTGCCACAGAAATGTGAGGAACATGTGTTTTTTTAGCCAAATTTTCAGGTTTGCAAAGGATTCTGGGTAACAGAACCTGGTCCGAGCCCCGCAAGTCACCCCTCCTTGGATTCCCCTAGTTCTCTAGTTTTCAGAAATGCACAGGTTTGGTAGGTTTCCCTAGGTGCCGGCTGAGCTAGAGGCCAAAATCTACAGGTAGGCACTTCGCAAAAAACACCTCTGTTTTCTTCCAAAATTTTGGATGTGTCCACGTTGCGCTTTGGGGTGTTTCCTGTCGCGGGCGCTAGGCCTACCCACGCAAGTGAGGTATCATTTTTATCGGGAGACTTGGGGGAACGCTGGGTGGAAGGCAATTTGTGGCTCCTCTCAGATTCCAGAACTTTCTGCCACAGAAATGTGAGGAACATGTGTTTTTTTAGCCAAATTTTCAGGTTTGCAAAGGATTCTGGGTATCAGAACCTGGTCCGAGCCCCGCAAGTCACCCCTCCTTGGATTCCCCTAGGTCTCTAGTTTTCAGAAATGCACAGGTTTGGTAGGTTTCCCTAGGTGGCGGCTGAGCTAGAGGCCAAAATCTACAGGTAGGCACTTCGCAAAAAACACCTCTGTTTTCTTCCAAAATTTTGGATGTGTCCACGTTGCGCTTTGGGGTGTTTCCTGTCGCGGGCGCTAGGCCTACCCACACAAGTGAGGTATCATTTTTATCGGGAGACTTGGGGAAACGCTGGGTGGAAGGGAATTTGTGGCTCCTCTCAGATTCCAGAACTTTCTGCCACAGAAATGTGAGGAACATGTTTTTTTAGCCAAATTTTGAGGTTTGCAAAGGATTCTGGGTAACAGAACCTGGTCCGAGCACCGCAAGTCACCCCATATTGGATTCCCCTAGGTCTCTAGTTTTCACAAATGCACAGGTTTGGTAGGTTTCCCTAGGTGCCGGCTGAGCTAGAGGCCAATATCTACAGGTAGGCACTTCGCAAAAAACACCTCTGTTTTCTACCAAAATTTTGGATGTGTCCACGTTGCGCTTTGGGGTGTTTCCTGTCGCGGGCGCTAGGCCTACCCACACAAGTGAGGTATCATTTTTATCGGGAGACTTGGGGGAACGCTGGGTGGAAGGAAATTTGTGGCTCCTTTCAGATTCCAGAACTTTCTGCCACAGAAATGTGAGGAACATGTGTATTTGTAGCCAAATTTTGAGGTTTGCAAAGGACTCTGGGTAACAGAACCTGGTCCGAGCCCCGCAAGTCACCCCTCCTTGGATTCCCCTAGGTCTCTAGTTTTCAGAAATGCACAGGTTTCGTAGGTTTCCCTAGGTGCCGGCTGAGCTAGAGGCCAAAATCTACAGGAAGGCACTTCGCAAAAAACACCTCTGTTTTCTTCCAAAATTTTGGATGTGTCCACGTTGCGCTTTGGGGTGTTTCCTGTTGCGGGCGCTAGGCCTACCCACGCAAGTGAGGTATCATTTTTATCTGGAGACTTGGGGGAACGCTGGGTGGAAGGAAATTTGTGGCTCCTCTCAGATTCCAGAACTTTCTGCCACAGAAATGTGAGGAACATGTGTTTTTTTAGCCAAATTTTCAGGTTTGCAAAGGATTCAGGGTAACAGAACCTGGTCCGAGCCCCGCAAGTCATCCCTCCTTGGATTCCCCTAGGTCTCTAGTTTTCAGAAATGCACAGGTTTGGTAGGTTTCCCTAGGTGCCGGCCGAGCTAGAGGCCAAAATCTACAGGTAGGCACTTCGCAAAAAACACCTCTGTTTTCTTCCAAAATTTTGGATGTGTCCACGTTGAGCTTTGGGGTGTTTCCTGTCGCGGGCGCTAGGCCTACCCACGCAAGTGAGGTATCATTTTTATCGGGAGACTTGGGGGAACGCTGGGTGGAAGGAAATTTGTGGCTCCTCTCAGATTCCAGAACTTTCTGCCACAGAAATGTGAGGAACATGTGTTTTTTTAGCCAAATTTTCAGGTTTGCAAAGGATTCTGGGTAACAGAACCTGGTCCGAGCCCCGCAAGTCACCCCTCCTTGGATTCCCCTAGGTCTCTAGTTTTCAGAAATGCACAGGTTTGGTAGGTTTCCCTAGGTGCCGGCTGAGCTAGAGGCCAAAATCTACAGGTAGGCACTTCGCAAAAAACACCTCTGTTTTCTTCCAAAATTTTGGATGTGTCCACGTTGCGCTTTGGGGTGTTTCCTGTCGCGGGCGCTAGGCCTACCCACGCAAGTGAGGTATCATTTTTATCGGGAGACTTGGGGGAACGCTGGGTGGAAGGAAATTTGTGGCTCCTCTCAGATTCCAGAACTTTCTGCCACAGAAATGTGAGGAACATGTGTTTTTTTAGCCAAATTTTCAGGTTTGCAAAGGATTCTGGGTAACAGAACCTGGTCCGAGCCCCGCAAGTCACCCCATCTTGGATTCCCCTAGGTCTCTAGTTTTCACAAATGCACAGGTTTGGTAGGTTTCCCTAGGTGCCGGCTGAGCTAGAGGCCAAAATCTACAGGTAGGCACTTCGCAAAAAACACCTCTGTTTTCTTCCAAAATTTTGGATGTGTCCACGTTGCGCTTTGGGGTGTTTCCTGTCGCCGGCGCTAGGCCTACCCACACAAGTGAGGTATCATTTTTATTGGGAGACTTGGGGGAACGCTGGGTGGAAGGAAATTTGTGGCTCCTCTCAGATTCCAGAACTTTCTGCCACAGAAATGTGAGGAACATGTGTTTTTTTAGCCAAATTTTGAGGTTTGCAAAGGATTCTGGGTAACAGAACCTGGTCCGAGCCCCGCAAGTCACCCCATCTTGGATTCCCCTAGGTCTCTAGTTTTCACAAATGCACAGGTTTGGTAGGTTTCCCTAGGTGCCGGCTGAGCTAGAGGCCAAAATCTACAGGTAGGCACTTCGCAAAAAACACCTCTGTTTTCTTCCAAAATTTTGGATGTGTCCACGTTGCGCTTTGGGGTGTTTCCTGTCGCGGGCGCTAGGCCTACCCACGCAAGTGAGGTATCATTTTTATCGGGAGACTTGGGGGAACGCTGGGTGGAAGGAAATTTGTGGCTCCTCTCAGATTCCAGAACTTTCTGCCACAGAAATGTGAGGAACATGTGTTTTTTTAGCCAAATTTTCAGGTTTGCAAAGGATTCTGGGTAACAGAACCTGGTCCGAGCCCCGCAAGTCACCCCGCCTTGGATTCCCCTAGGTCTCTAGTTTTCAGAAATGCACAGGTTTGGTAGGTTTCCCTAGGTGCCGGCTGAGCTAGAGGCCAAAATCTACAGGTAGGCACTTCGCAAAATACACCTCTGTTTTCTTCCAAAATTTTGGATGTGTCCACGTTGCGCTTTGGGGTGTTTCCTGTCGCCGGCGCTAGGCCTACCCACACAAGTGAGGTATCATTTTTATCGGGAGACTTGGGGAAACGCTGGGTGGAAGGGAATTTGTGGCTCCTCTCAGATTCCAGAACTTTCTGCCACAGAAATGTGAGGAACATGTTTTTTTAGCCAAATTTTGAGGTTTGCAAAGGATTCTGGGTAACAGAACCTGGTCCGAGCCCCGCAAGTCACCCCATATTGGATTCCCCTAGGTCTCTAGTTTTCAGAAATGCACAGGTTTGGTAGGTTTCCCTAGGTGCCGGCTGAGCTAGAGGCCAATATCTACAGGTAGGCACTTCGCAAAAAACACCTCTGTTTTCTACCAAAATTTTGGATGTGTCCACGTTGCGCTTTGGGGTGTTTCCTGTCGCGGGCGCTAGGCCTACCCACACAAGTGAGGTATCATTTTTATCGGGAGACTTGGGGGAACGCTGGGTGGAAGGGAATTTGTGGCTCCTCTCAGATTCCAGAACTTTCTGCCACAGAAATGTGAGGAACATGTGTTTTTTTAGCCAAATTTTCAGGTTTGCAAAGGATTCTGGGTAACAGAACCTGGTCCGAGCCCCGCAAGTCACCCCGCCTTGGATTCCCCTAGGTCTCTAGTTTTCAGAAATGCACAGGTTTGGTAGGTTTCCCTAGGTGCCGGCTGAGCTAGAGGCCAAAATCTACAGGTAGGCACTTCGCAAAAAACACCTCTGTTTTCTTCCAAAATTTTGGATGTGTCCACGTTGCGCTTTGGGGTGTTTCCTGTCGCCGGCGCTAGGCCTACCCACACAAGTGAGGTATCATTTTTATCGGGAGACTTGGGGAAACGCTGGGTGGAAGGGAATTTGTGGCTCCTCTCAGATTCCAGAACTTTCTGCCACAGAAATGTGAGGAACATGTTTTTTTAGCCAAATTTTGAGGTTTGCAAAGGATTCTGGGTAACAGAACCTGGTCCGAGCCCCGCAAGTCACCCCATATTGGATTCCCCTAGGTCTCTAGTTTTCAGAAATGCACAGGTTTGGTAGGTTTCCCTAGGTGCCGGCTGAGCTAGAGGCCAATATCTACAGGTAGGCACTTCGCAAAAAACACCTCTGTTTTCTACCAAAATTTTGGATGTGTCCACGTTGCGCTTTGGGGTGTTTCCTGTCGCGGGCGCTAGGCCTACCCACACAAGTGAGGTATCATTTTTATCGGGAGACTTGGGGGAACGCTGGGTGGAAGGAAATTTGTGGCTCCTTTCAGATTCCAGAACTTTCTGCCACAGAAATGTGAGGAACATGTGTTTTTGTAGCCAAATTTTGAGGTTTGCAAAGGACTCTGGGTAACAGAACCTGGTCCGAGCCCCGCAAGTCACCCCTCCTTGGATTCCCCTAGGTCTCTAGTTTTCAGAAATGCACAGGTTTGGTAGGTTTCCCTAGGTGCCGGCTGAGCTAGAGGCCAAAATCTACAGGTAGGCACTTCGCAAAAAACACCTCTGTTTTCTTCCAAAATTTTGGATGTGTCCACGTTGCGCTTTGGGGCGTTTCCTGTCGCGGGCGCTTGGCCTACCCACGCAAGTGAGGTATCATTTTTATCGGGAGACTTGGGGGAACGCTGGGTGGTAGGAAATTTGTGGCTCCTCTCAGATTCCAGAACTTTCTGCCACAGAAATGTGAGGAACATGTGTTTTTTTAGCCAAATTTTGAGGTTTGCAAAGGACTCTGGGTAACAGAACCTGGTCCGAGCCCCGCAAGTCACCCCTCCTTGGATTCTCCTAGGTCTCTAGTTTTCAGAAATGCACAGGTTTGGTAGGTTTCCCTAGGTGCCGGCTGAGCTAGAGGCCAAAATCTACAGGTAGGCACTTCGAAAAAACACCTCTGTTTTCTTCCAAAATTTTGGATGTGTCCACGTTGAGCTTTGGGGTGTTTCCTGTCGCGGGCGCTAGGCCTACCCACGCAAGTGAGGTATCATTTTTATCGGGAGACTTGGGGGAACGCTGGGTGGAAGGAAATTTGTGGCTCCTCTCAGATTCCAGAACTTTCTGCCACAGAAATGTGAGGAACATGTGTTTTTTTAGCCAAATTTTCAGGTTTGCAAAGGATTCTGGGTAACAGAACCTGGTCCGAGCCCCGCAAGTCACCCCTCCTTGGATTCCCCTAGGTCTCTAGTTTTCAGAAATGCACAGGTTTGGTAGGTTTCCCTAGGTGCCGGCTGAGCTAGAGGCCAAAATCTACAGGTAGGCACTTCGCAAAAAACACCTCTGTTTTCTTCCAAAATTTTGGATGTGTCCACGTTGCGCTTTGGGGTGTTTCCTGTCGCGGGCGCTAGGCCTACCCACGCAAGTGAGGTATCATTTTTATCGGGAGACTTGGGGGAACGCTGGGTGGAAGGAAATTTGTGGCTCCTCTCAGATTCCAGAACTTTCTGCCACAGAAATGTGAGGAACATGTGTTTTTTTAGCCAAATTTTCAGGTTTGCAAAGGATTCTGGGTAACAGAACCTGGTCCGAGCCCCGCAAGTCACCCCTCCTTGGATTCCCCTAGGTCTCTAGTTTTCAGAAATGCACAGGTTTGGTAGGTTTCCCTAGGTGGCGGCTGAGCTAGAGGCCAAAATCTACAGGTAGGCACTTCGCAAAAAACACCTCTGTTTTCTTCCAAAATTTTGGATGTGTCCACGTTGCGCTTTGGGGTGTTTCCTGTCGCCGGCGCTAGGCCTACCCACACAAGTGAGGTATCATTTTTATTGGGAGACTTGGGGGAACGCTGGGTGGAAGGAAATTTGTGGCTCCTCTCAGATTCCAGAACTTTCTGCCACAGAAATGTGAGGAACATGTGTTTTTTTAGCCAAATTTTGAGGTTTGCAAAGGATTCTGGGTAACAGAACCTGGTCCGAGCCCCGCAAGTCACCCCATCTTGGATTCCCCTAGGTCTCTAGTTTTCACAAATGCACAGGTTTGGTAGGTTTCCCTAGGTGCCGGCTGAGCTAGAGGCCAAAATCTACAGGTAGGCACTTCGCAAAAAACACCTCTGTTTTCTTCCAAAATTTTGGATGTGTCCACGTTGCGCTTTGGGGTGTTTCCTGTCGCGGGCGCTAGGCCTACCCACGCAAGTGAGGTATCATTTTTATCGGGAGACTTGGGGGAACGCTGGGTGGAAGGAAATTTGTGGCTCCTCTCAGATTCCAGAACTTTCTGCCACAGAAATGTGAGGAACATGTGTTTTTTTAGCCAAATTTTCAGGTTTGCAAAGGATTCTGGGTAACAGAACCTGGTCCGAGCCCCGCAAGTCACCCCTCCTTGGATTCCCCTAGGTCTCTAGTTTTCAGAAATGCACAGGTTTGGTAGGTTTCCCTAGGTGGCGGCTGAGCTAGAGGCCAAAATCTACAGGTAGGCACTTCGCAAAAAACACCTCTGTTTTCTTCCAAAATTTTGGATGTGTCCACGTTGCGCTTTGGGGTGTTTCCTGTCGCCGGCGCTAGGCCTACCCACACAAGTGAGGTATCATTTTTATCGGGAGACTTGGGGAAACGCTGGGTGGAAGGGAATTTGTGGCTCCTCTCAGATTCCAGAACTTTCTGCCACAGAAATGTGAGGAACATGTTTTTTTAGCCAAATTTTGAGGTTTGCAAAGGATTCTGGGTAACAGAACCTGGTCCGAGCCCCGCAAGTCACCCCATATTGGATTCCCCTAGGTCTCTAGTTTTCACAAATGCACAGGTTTGGTAGGTTTCCCTAGGTGCCGGCTGAGCTAGAGGCCAATATCTACAGGTAGGCACTTCGCAAAAAACACCTCTGTTTTCTACCAAAATTTTGGATGTGTCCACGTTGCGCTTTGGGGTGTTTCCTGTCGCGGGCGCTAGGCCTACCCACACAAGTGAGGTATCATTTTTATCGGGAGACTTGGGGGAACGCTGGGTGGAAGGAAATTTGTGGCTCCTTTCAGATTCCAGAACTTTCTGCCACAGAAATGTGAGGAACATGTGTTTTTGTAGCCAAATTTTGAGGTTTGCAAAGGACTCTGGGTAACAGAACCTGGTCCGAGCCCCGCAAGTCACCCCTCCTTGGATTCCCCTAGGTCTCTAGTTTTCAGAAATGCACAGGTTTGGTAGGTTTCCCTAGGTGCCGGCTGAGCTAGAGGCCAAAATCTACAGGTAGGCACTTCGCAAAAAACACCTCTGTTTTCTTCCAAAATTTTGGATGTGTCCACGTTGCGCTTTGGGGCGTTTCCTGTCGCGGGCGCTTGGCCTACCCACGCAAGTGAGGTATCATTTTTATCGGGAGACTTGGGGGAACGCTGGGTGGTAGGAAATTTGTGGCTCCTCTCAGATTCCAGAACTTTCTGCCACAGAAATGTGAGGAACATGTGTTTTTTTAGCCAAATTTTGAGGTTTGCAAAGGACTCTGGGTAACAGAACCTGGTCCGAGCCCCGCAAGTCACCCCTCCTTGGATTCTCCTAGGTCTCTAGTTTTCAGAAATGCACAGGTTTGGTAGGTTTCCCTAGGTGCCGGCTGAGCTAGAGGCCAAAATCTACAGGTAGGCACTTCGAAAAAACACCTCTGTTTTCTTCCAAAATTTTGGATGTGTCCACGTTGCGCTTTGGGGTGTTTCCTGTCGCGGGCGCTAGGCCTACCCACGCAAGTGAGGTATCATTTTTATCGGGAGACTTGGGGGAACGCTGGGTGGAAGGAAATTTGTGGCTCCTCTCAGATTCCAGAACTTTCTGCCACAGAAATGTGAGGAACATGTGTTTTTGTAGCCAAATTTTGAGGTTTGCAAAGGACTCTGGGTAACAGAACCTGGTCCGAGCCCCGCAAGTCACCCCTCCTTGGATTCCCCTAGGTCTCTAGATTTCAGAAATGCACAGGTTTGGTAGGTTTCCCTAGGTGCCGGCTGAGCTAGAGGCCAAAATCTACAGGTAGGCACTTCGCAAAAAACACCTCTGTTTTCTTCCAAAATTTTGGATGTGTCCACGTTGCGCTTTGGGGTGTGTCCTGTCGCGGGCGCTAGCCCTACCCACGCAAGTGAGGTATCATTTTTATCAGGAGACTTGGGGGAACGCTGGGTGGAAGGAAATTTGTGGCTCCTCTCAGATTCCAGAACTTTCTGCCACAGAAATGTGAGGAACATGTGTTTTTTTAGCCAAATTTTGAGGTTTGCAAAGGATTCTGGGTAACAGAACCTGGTCCGAGCCCCGCAAGTCACCCCATCTTGGATTCCCCTAGGTCTCTAGTTTTCACAAATGCACAGGTTTGGTAGGTTTCCCTAGGTGCCGGCTGAGCTAGAGGCCACAATCTACAGGTAGGCACTTCGCAAAAAACACCTCTGTTTTCTTCCAAAATTTTGGATGTGTCCACGTTGCGCTTTGGGGTGTTTCCTGTCGCCGGCGCTAGGCCTACCCACACAAGTGAGGTATCATTTTTATTGGGAGACTTGGGGGAACGCTGGGTGGAAGGAAATTTGTGGCTCCTCTCAGATTCCAGAACTTTCTGCCACAGAAATGTGAGGAACATGTGTTTTTTTAGCCAAATTATGAGGTTTGCAAAGGATTCTGGGTAACAGAACCTGGTCCGAGCCCCGCAAGTCACCCCATCTTGGATTCCCCTAGGTCTCTAGTTTTCACAAATGCACAGGTTTGGTAGGTTTCCCTAGGTGCCGGCTGAGCTAGAGGCCAAAATCTACAGGTAGGCACTTCGCAAAAAACACCTCTGTTTTCTTCCAAAATTTTGGATGTGTCCACGTTGCGCTTTGGGGTGTTTCCTGTCGCGGGCGCTAGGCCTACCCACGCAAGTGAGGTATCATTTTTATCGGGAGACTTGGGGGAACGCTGGGTGGAAGGAAATTTGTGGCTCCTCTCAGATTCCAGAACTTTCTGCCACAGAAATGTGAGGAACATGTGTTTTTTTAGCCAAATTTTCAGGTTTGCAAAGGATTCTGGGTAACAGAACCTGGTCCGAGCCCCGCAAGTCACCCCTCCTTGGATTCCCCTAGGTCTCTAGTTTTCAGAAATGCACAGGTTTGGTAGGTTTCCCTAGGTGCCGGCTGAGCTAGAGGCCAAAATCTACAGGTAGGCACTTCGCAAAAAACACCTCTGTTTTCTTCCAAAATTTTGGATGTGTCCACGTTGCGCTTTGGGGTGTTTCCTGTCGCCGGCGCTAGGCCTACCCACACAAGTGAGGTATCATTTTTATTGGGAGACTTGGGGGAACGCTGGGTGGAAGGAAATTTGTGGCTCCTCTCAGATTCCAGAACTTTCTGCCACAGAAATGTGAGGAACATGTGTTTTTTTAGCCAAATTTTGAGGTTTGCAAAGGATTCTGGGTAACAGAACCTGGTCCGAGCCCCGCAAGTCACCCCATCTTGGATTCCCCTAGGTCTCTAGTTTTCACAGATGCACAGGTTTGGTAGGTTTCCCTAGGTGCCGGCTGAGCTAGAGGCCAAAATCTACAGGTAGGCACTTCGCAAAAAACACCTCTGTTTTCTTCCAAAATTTTGGATGTGTCCACGTTGCGCTTTGGGGTGTTTCCTGTCGCGGGCGCTAGGCCTACCCACACAAGTGAGGTATCATTTTTATCGGGAGACTTGGGGGAACGCTGTGTGGAAGGAAATTTGTGGCTCCTCTCAGATTCCAGAACTTTCTGCCACAGAAATGTGAGGAATATGTGTTTTTTTAGACCAAATTTTGAGGTTTGCAAAGGACTCTGGGTAACAGAACCTGGTCCGAGCCCCGCAAGTCACCCCTCCTTGGATTCTCCTAGGTCTCTAGTTTTCAGAAATGCACAGGTTTGGTAGGTTTCCCTAGGTGCCGGCTGAGCTAGAGGCCAAAATCTACAGGTAGGCACTTCGAAAAAACACCTCGGTTTTCTTCCAAAATTTTGGATGTGTCCACGTTGCGCTTTGGGGTGTTTCCTGTCGCGGGCGCTAGGCCTACCCACGCAAGTGAGGTATCATTTTTATCGGGAGACTTGGGGGAACGCTGGGTGGAAGGAAATTTGTGGCTCCTCTCAGATTCCAGAACTTTCTGCCACAGAAATGTGAGGAACATGTGTTTTTTTAGCCAAATTTTCAGGTTTGCAAAGGACTCTGGGTAACAGAACCTGGTCCGAGCCCCGCAAGTCACCCCTCCTTGGATTCCCCTAGGTCTCTAGTTTTCAGAAATGCACAGGTTTGGTAGGTTTCCCTAGGTGCCGGCTGAGCTAGAGGCCAAAATCTACAGGTAGGCACTTCGCAAAAAACACCTCTGTTTTCTTCCAAAATTTTGGATGTGTCCACGTTGCGCTTTGGGGTGTGTCCTGTCGCGGGCGCTAGCCCTACCCACGCAAGTGAGGTATCATTTTTATCAGGAGACTTGGGGGAACGCTGGGTGGAAGGAAATTTGTGGCTCCTCTCAGATTCCAGAACTTTCTGCCACAGAAATGTGAGGAACATGTGTTTTTTTAGCCAAATTTTGAGGTTTGCAAAGGATTCTGGGTAACAGAACCTGGTCCGAGCCCCGCAAGTCACCCCATCTTGGATTCCCCTAGGTCTCTAGTTTTCACAAATGCACAGGTTTGGTAGGTTTCCCTAGGTGCCGGCTGAGCTAGAGGCCAAAATCTACAGGTAGGCACTTCGCAAAAAACACCTCTGTTTTCTTCCAAAATTTTGGATGTGTCCACGTTGCGCTTTGGGGTGTTTCCTGTCGCGGGCGCTAGGCCTACCCACACAAGTGAGGTATCATTTTTATTGGGAGACTTGGGGGAACGCTGGGTGGAAGGAAATTTGTGGCTCCTCTCAGATTCCAGAACTTTCTGCCACAGAAATGTGAGGAACATGTGTTTTTTTAGCCAAATTTTGAGGTTTGCAAAGGATTCTGGGTAACAGAACCTGGTCCGAGCCCCGCAAGTCACCCCATCTTGGATTCCCCTAGGTCTCTAGTTTTCACAAATGCACAGGTTTGGTAGGTTTCCCTAGGTGCCGGCTGAGCTAGAGGCCAAAATCTACAGGTAGGCACTTGGTAGGCATGTGACGGGGTCCTTTATCCCGAGTCGAGGGGATATTGGAAGAAGGGGACAGACGCAGCACTTAAGGGTGTAGTACGTTTATTTATTTCTTTGTGGAGATTGTAGTACTGGCTTTTCCGCCAAAGTGTTATATTCCAAGTCCAAACTAATATATAAATCCCTTTTCTTTTCAGGGTTCCTTGATGTTCCCGGGACAGCCTGGTCCGGTCCGGAGGGAGTGGTCTTGTTCACCCGGCTCTCATGGCCCCAGGATTTCCCAAAACAAAGAAGGAGAAAGGAACAGGTAAGTGGGGAAATTTATCTATATAGGGTTAATTGGGGTTAGTAAGGAGTGAGAGGGGGGGGGGGTTTGTGTGGAGGTGAAGGAATGTGGGGGGGTACGTTTCTCTTGTGTCTTCCTTTTGTTGTGCCCTGTTTGTGACCCCCTTACAGTTCTATCCACTGGTCTGGGTACGGTCCTTGTGGGGTTACCCTTCAGTTAACTGTGGTGCTAATTAAATGGGATCCCCTTCCCTACATGACCTCAGCCCTCTCCACTTAGCCCCTTTAAACCCAGCCAACCACCCAGAACCCCAGTCCCAGCCCCGGTACGCTCGTACCTGACTTGGCCACGCCCCTCCAGGGACGTGGCCGGCTTGTAGGCGATCTCCCGACTTCGTCTCAACAGGGGCGGGAGGCGCCCAAGGGTTTCCGCTCTCTGTCCGCTGTTCCTTCTCTACGGCGGGGTTTTCCTTCTCTGTTGGTGGTCCACGGCGTTCGTCTCTCCGGCTCTCCCGGACGTCGGCGTCTCTCTCTGGGTTGCCCGACTCTCCTTTTCCGTCGGTCGTCCCTCCTCCTTCTATCTGACGGATGACGTGGGACGTCATCACGTCAGGAATCCCTCGGGTGCCCCCGGGGTATCCTCCGGCGGCCGTTTGCTCCGACCCGGAACCGGCGTCTGGAGGCGCCCGGTTACACATCCCCTCACATGAATGGGGCTGATCGAGCCCCTCCAGATCCGGAAACCGGGACAAATAGTCAGCCTGACCCATAAGGTCACCAGGGAGGTGGCAAACCTGGAAGGAGAAAGGTTGGAGTTCCATGAACCATCTCAATATACGATTGTTGGTATTCTTATATCTTGAGAGCCACGTAAGGGGTGCATGGTCCGTATACAGTAGGAAAGGTCTGCCCAAAAGATAGTATTGGAGACTTTCGATAGCCCACTTAATGGCAAGACATTCCCGCTCTATAATGGGGTATCTTTGCTCCCTGGGGAACAGCTTACGGCTAATAAAGACGACGGGATGGCTCACTCCGTCTTCATCCTTTTGAAAAAGAACGGCCCCTACCCCCACGTCGGAGGCATCCGTTTGGAGATGAAAGGGTTTGTCAAACTCAGGACATTTCAATATCGGTTGGGTGGTGAGACACCTTTGCAAGGTATGATAACTATGAAGTTGAGTCGGGTCTAGTCGTGTGAAGTTGTTGGGTTGTCCTTTTCTTAAGAGATTGGTTAGGGGGGCAGCCAAACTGGAATAGTGGGGAATGAACCTTCGATAGTACCCCACTAGACCTAAAAAGGAACGAACTCCCTTCTTCGTGGTGGGAGCATTGGTGTGTAGGATGGCTTCGATTTTATTCTTTTGTGGTCGAAGTATACCGTTGCCAATGTGATAACCCAGGTAGGAGATCTCATTAAAAGCCAGTCGGCTCTTGGCGGGGTTGGCTGTCAGTCCAGCCTTCCTTAAAGCCGAGAAGATGTGGTCTATGTGGACCAGATGGTCTTCCCAGGTCTCACTGAAAATAACAATGTCATCCAGATAGGCCGCCGCGTATCGGGTCTGAGGTCGTAATATGGTGTCAATGAGACGTTGGAAGGTGGCGGGGGCGCCATGTAACCCAAAAGGGAGAACCTTAAAGTGATACAATCCTGAGGGGGTAGCGAAAGCCGTCTTTTCCTTGTCTTCGGGACCCAACGGGATCTGCCAATATCCCTTGGTCAAGTCAAGGGTAGACATGTATTTCGCTTTCCCCAACCTTTCTAAGAGCTCGTCTATCCTAGGAAGAGGATAGGTGTCAAATTGTGATATGGAATTGACCCGTCTAAAGTCAATACAGAAACGTATAGACCCATCAGGTTTGGGTACCAAGACCACGGGCGAACACCAGGGGCTTTGGGAAGGTTCTATGATGTCTAGATCTAACATCTTCTCGATTTCGTTTTCTACGAGGGTTTTCCTAGCTTCAGGGATACGATAAGGTTTTAGTCGTACGGTCTTCCCAGGTGGTGTGAGGATTTGATGATGTACCAATCGTGTTCTACCGGGTACCGAGGAGAACACCCGACCGTGTTTATCAAAGAGATTCTTCAATTGTCTATTTTGTTGAATCGAGATCTCTGTATTAATGATAGGAACCTCTCTCTCGCCAGGGGGATCAGTGGGGCACCACCCTATCTCTAATTCCTTAACAGTATTAACTAGGCAGCCGTGCCTTGGGTCGTTCGGAGGTTCTTCCCATCTTTTTAATAAGTTAACATGGAAGATCTGTGACCTAGGGGGAGTGTCGTTAAGCTGAATTTTATAAGTTACGGGGGTTACTAGTCCTGTTACGGTGTAGGGTCCTTGCCACTTGGCCAACAATTTGTTGTCTGAACTGGGGAGAAGAACTAGCACTTTATCTCCTAGGGAAAAGGACCTTAATTGGGTATTTCGATCATAATACCTTTTCTGTTTGTCTTGGGCCCTCTCCATGTGTTCCCTTACGCTTTCCCATACTGTATGTAGGTGGGTTTTTAACTCACGGGCGTACTTTAGAATGGTTTTTTCCCCGTCTTCTTCTTCCCACATCTCAGCGGCCATATCTAGTAGGGTTCGTGGTTGTCGCCCAAACAACAGCTCAAACGGGCTATGGCCCATAGAGGCTTGTTCGTGTGTCCTGATTGCGTATAATACTAAAGGGAGTTTCCTATCCCAGTCCTTACCAGTCTCCGAGATAGTTTTCTTTAGTAGTGTTTTGAGGGTACGGTTATATCTCTCCACCAAACCATCGGTTTGTGGATGATAAACCGACGTCCGTAACTGTTTAATCCCCAATAGTTGACATATTTGTGTCATTAGGTTGGACATAAATTGGGTACCTTGGTCCGTTAGGATTTCTCGAGGAAACCCAATTTGGGAAAAGAACCCTATCATGGCGTGAGCAACACTTTTGGTGTTAATACTAGAGAGGGGAATAGCCTCAGGGTATCTCGTGGCGTAATCTACTAATACCAATATATAACGATAGCCTCTCGACGAAGGCAGAAGAGGGCCAACGAGGTCCATCCCTATTCTGGAGAAGGGGACATCAATGATGGGGAGGGGTTGTAAAGGGGCCTTTCTCCGTGAGCCGGGGTCAATCAATTGGCATTTTGGACATTGTTGACAGAATTTCCTAATCTGGGAAAATACCCCCGGCCAGTAAAACTTCCTCAACAAATACTCCTCTGTTTTCTCCCTCCCATAGTGTCCACCCCCGGGCTGGCTGTGTGCTAAGTGTAGAACTTGTTGTCTATAAGGTTCTGGAACTATCAACTGTTTCTTTTCGTCTTGGTCTTTGTAAGTGACTCGGTATAATAGGTCCTTAACTATGGTGAACGAGGGACCCTTATCCTGGGGGTTCCGTGGGCGTGCACTTTTCCATGCATGAATCAAACTGGGGTCTTCTCTTTGCGAAGTCCGGAAGCTGGGAAGAGCAGTGAGGGCGAGGACCTTTGTAATTACCCTGGTCCTGCTGGAGGGGTCTTGGTTATAGGTTTTCTTAATTATTCTTTTCTCCTTCCGGGTGAGTTTAGGTCGTACCCTCGGAGGTGATAGAGGCATATTGGAGAAAGGAGCGTCCTTCCACCAGTTGTTGGTTTCTTCGAGCTGTCTAAGGCTGTCTAGGAGTTGCGGGAACTCCGAAAAGTCAGTTCCTATAATTGCTTCTTCAACCAGTTGCTCTACTAAACCCACTCTTATGGGTATTTCTTTTCCTCCCCAGGTGAGGGTTGTCCAGATTAGGGGATATTCTCTGGTTTCCCCATGGATGCAACAGATTGATACCGTGAATTCCGAATAGTAATGTGCGTTGAACAACCCGGCCCTGACCACAGATTGGCTGCACCCTGAATCGATGAGGGCCACTGTGCTTTTCCCATTGATACTCAGTCTCTTTTTATAAGGGTTGTCTCTTCTCCCTGTATAAAAGACTCTTCCCCTTGTGACCCCTATTTCCATGGGTTCTGGTTTTTCTGTCTTCAGGGGGCAACCTCGAGCTATGTGGCCCCATTCCCCGCAACTAAAACACTGAGGTTGTTGTATATAGGGCCTATCTAGTCCCCGGGATTTCGCTATGTCCTCATTGATTCTTCGTCCCGCTGTCGCGGATGTTCCCGAACCCAGACGCAGGGGACTAGGTGTTGATCGGGGGGGGGTTACTTTGAATTCAAGGGAGCGATGAAAGGCACAGGCCAACTCGATGGTAGTATTGGTATCCGGGTTTGGATGTTGTTTGATCCAATTGCGGGTAGACGGAGGCAGAGCATCCAAGTATTGCTCTAAGAGCACAATCTCAATAATGTCTTCCCGATTTGTCCCTATGGGACCCAACCATTTGAGACCCAGATCTTTGATCCTAAAATATAGGGCCCGGGGATTTTCATTGTTTCCCCACTTCGCTTTTCTAAACCGGATGCGATAATGTTCAGAATCAAAACCCACCCGTTCTAAGATGCTCTTTTTAATATCCTTATAGGGGGTTATTCCACCGGGGTTTACCGCTTGATAGGCGGCTTGAAGAGTCCCCGTCAATAAGGGGGCGATATATTGGCCCCATCGCTCCTGAGGCCAAGTAGCGGAAGTAGCAACTCGTTCAAAATTGGTGAAAAAGGCATCGGGGTCTTCACCTTCTTGATATCGTTGTAAGACCGAACTGGGCACATTCGGGTGTACGCGAGTAGCAGCGATGGTATCTGTGAGATTCTTAATGGCGGTTTCATGAACCAACTGGTTGTTGGCCATTATGGTGGCCTGACTCTTAAGGGCATTTTGTAGTGCCTCTCTTTCCAATTTGGCCTCTTTTTGTTGCTCTTCCCACACTAATTGTAGGTGTCTTTGTCCGGAGGCCAACTGTTGCATCATATCGGATATGGTACACTTCTCCTCCATGGTTGGGAAGTCTCTGTCACCTATTCCAATATCCCACTTCTGACACCACTGTGACGGGGTCCTTTATCCCGAGTCGAGGGGATATTGGAAGAAGGGGACAGACGCGGCACTTAAGGGTGTAGTACGTTTATTTATTTCTTCGTGGAGATTGTAGTACTGGCTTTTCCGCCAAAGTGTTATATTCCAAGTCCAAACTAATATATAAATCCCTTTTCTTTTCAGGGTTCCTTGATGTTCCCGGGACAGCCTGGTCCGGTCCGGAGGGAGTGGTCTTGTTCACCCGGCTCTCATGGCCCCAGGATTTCCCAAAACAAAGAAGGAGAAAGGAACAGGTAAGTGGGGAAATTTATCTATATAGGGTTAATTGGGGTTAGTAAGGAGTGAGGGGGGGGGGTTTGTGTGGAGGTGAAGGAATGTGGGGGGGGTACGTTTCTCTTGTGTCTTCCTTTTGTTGTGCCCTGTTTGTGACCCCCTTACAGTTCTATCCACTGGTCTGGGTACGGTCCTTGTGGGGTTACCCTTCAGTTAACTGTGGTGCTAATTAAATGGGATCCCCTTCCCTACATGACCTCAGCCCTCTCCACTTAGCCCCTTTAAACCCAGCCAACCACCCAGAACCCCAGTCCCAGCCCCGGTACGCTCGTACCTGACTTGGCCACGCCCCTCCAGGGACGTGGCCGGCTTGTAGGCGATCTCCCGACTTCGTCTCAACAGGGGCGGGAGGCGCCCAAGGGTTTCCGCTCTCTGTCCGCTGTTCCTTCTCTATGGCGGGGTTTTCCTTCTCTGTTGGTGGTCCACGGCGTTCGTCTCTCCGGCTCTCCCGGACGTCGGCGTCTCTCTCTGGGTTGCGCGACTCTCCTTTTCCGTCGGTCGTCCCTCCTCCTTCTATCTGACGGATGACGTGGGACGTCATCACGTCAGGAATCCCTCGGGTGCCCCCGGGGTATCCTCCGGCGGCCGTTTGCTCCGACCCGGAACCGGCGTCTGGAGGCGCCCGGTTACAAGGCACTTCGCAAAAAACACCTCTGTTTTCTTCCAAAATTTTGGATGTGTCCACGTTGCGCTTTGGGGTGTTTCCTGTCGCGGGCGCTACGCCTACCCACGCAAGTGAGGTATCATTTTTATCGGGAGACTTGGGGGAACGCTGGGTGGAAGGAAATTTGTGGCTCCTCTCAGATTCCAGAACTTTCTGCCACAGAAATGTGAGGAACATGTGTTTTTTTAGCCAAATTTTGAGGTTTGCAAAGGACTCTGGGTAACAGAACCTGGTCCGAGCCCCGCAAGTCACCCCTCCTTGGATTCCCCTAGGTCTCTCGTTTTCAGAAATGCACAGGTTTGGTAGGTTTCCCTAGGTGCTGGCTGAGCTAGAGGCCAAAATCTACAGGTAGGCACTTCGCAAAAAACACCTCTGTTTTCTTCCAAAATTTTGGATGTGTCCACGTTGCGCTTTGGGGTGTTTCCTGTCGCGGGCGCTAGGCCTACCCACGCAAGTGAGGTATCATTTTTATCGGGAGACTTGGGGGAACGCTGGGTGGAAGGAAATGTGTGACTCCTCTCGGATTCCAGAACTTTCTGCCACAGAAATGTGAGGAACATGTGTTTTTTTAGCCAAATTTTCAGGTTTGCAAAGGATTCTGGGTAACAGAACCTGGTCCGAGCCCCGCAAGTCACCCCTCCTTGGATTCCCCTAGGTCTCTAGTTTTCAGAAATGCACAGGTTTGGTAGGTATCCCTAGGTGCCGGCTGAGCTAGAGGCCAAAATCTACAGGTAGGCACTTCGCAAAAAACACCTCTGTTTTCTTCCAAAATTTTGGATGTGTCCACGTTGCGCTTTGGGGTGTTTCCTGTCGCGGGCGCTAAGCCTACCCACGCAAGTGAGGTATCATTTTTATCGGGAGACTTAGGGGAACGCTGGGTGGAAGGAAATTTGTGGCTCCTCTCAGATTCCAGAACTTTCTGCCACAGAAATGTGAGGAACATGTGTTTTTTTAGCCAAATTTTCAGGTTTGCAAAGGATTCTGGGTAACAGAACCTGGTCCGAGCCCCGCAAGTCACCCCTCCTTGGATTCCCCTAGGTCTCTAGTTTTCAGAAATGCACAGGTTTGGTAGGTTTCCCTAGGTGCCGGCTGAGCTAGAGGCCAAAATCTACAGGTAGGCACTTCGCAAAAAACACCTCTGTTTTCTTCCAAAATTTTGGATGTGTCCACGTTGCGCTTTGGGGTGTTTCCTGTCGCCGGCGCTAGGCCTACCCACACAAGTGAGGTATAATTTTTATCGGGAGACTTGGGGGAACGCTGGGTGGAAGGAAATGTGTGGCTCCTCTCAGATTCCAGAACTTTCTGCCACAGAAATGTGAGGAACATGTGTTTTTTTAGCCAAATTTTGATGTTCGCAAAAAACACCTCTGTTTTCTTTAAAAAAAATGGGATATGTCCACGTTGCGTTTTGGGGCGTTTCCTGTCGCGGGCGCTAGGCCTACCCACGCAAGTGAGGTATCATTTTTATCGGGAGACTTGGGGGAACATAGATTAGCAAAACAAGTGCTATTGCCCCTTGTCTTTCTCTACATTTTTTCCTTCCAAATACAGGAGAGTGTGTAAAAAAGACATCTATTTCAGAAATTCCCTATAATTCACATGCTAGTATGGTCACCCCGAAATTCAGAGATGTGCAAATAACCACTGCTCCTCAACACCTTATCTTGTGCCCTTTTTGGAAATGCAATGGTTTTCTTGATAGCAATTTTTTACTCTTTATATTTCAGCAAATTAATTGCTGTATACCCGGTATAGAATGAAAACGCACTGCAGGGTGCAGCTCATTTATTGGCTCTGGGTTCCTCGGGTTCTTGATGAACCTACAAGCCCTATATATCTCCGCAACCAGAGGAGTCCAGCAGACGTAACGGTATATTGCTTTCCATAATCTGACATTGCAGGGAAAAGTTACAGAGTAAAACGTAGAAAAAAATTGATGGTTTTTTCACCTCAATTGCAATATTTTTCTTTTTCAGCTGTTATTTTCTGTAGGAAACCCTTGTAGGATCTACACAAATGACCCCTTGCTGGATTCAGAATGTTGTCTACTTTTCAGAAATGGTTAGGTTTCTGGGATCCAGCATTGGTTTCATGCCCATTCCTGTCACTGACTGGAAGGAGGTTGAAAGCACAAAAAATTGCAAAAATGGGGTATGCCCCAGTAAAATGCCAAAATTGTGTTGAAAAATTGGGTTTTCTGATTCAAGTCTGCCTGTTCCTGAAAGCTAGGAAGCTGCTGAGTTTAGCACTGCAAACCCTTGGATGCCATTTTCAGGGGGAAATCCACAAGCCTTCTTCTGCAACCACTTTTTCCAATTATTTTGAAGAAAACGAAATTTTCACTGTATTTTGGCCAATTTCATGGCCTCCTTCAAGGGAACCCACAAAGTCTGGGTACCTCTAGAATCCCTAGGATGTTGGAAAAAAAGGACGCAAATTTGGCTTGGTTAGCTTATGTGGACAAAAAGTTATGAGGGCCTAAGCGCGAACTGCCCCAAATAGGCAAAAAAAGGCCTGGCACAGGAGGGGGAAAAGGCCTGGCAGCGAAGGGGTTAAAAGCAAGTAGGCAGAAATATATATATACACCATGTACATAATATATACCAAGCATAGTAGTCCAGGTAGTGCTCTAAGAGAGTCTGTGGAACACTGGGACCACACGGTATGGGCGAGACCCACACAAGATCCCCGACCATGACGGAGAGAACACTACAGGGGCATCAGACAGCAACTAAACAGGCACCTCAGGAGGAGGGAAAGGGGGGGAACCTCAGCCGCTTGAGTGCATGACGCCAAATCCACGAGGGGGCCACATGCCCACTGTTTCATCCTGAGGAGTGCAAAGCCACAGTCTCACAAGTCTCTACAGTGGGTGGTTTGCCCACTGTTCAATCCTGGGGAGTGCAAAGCCACAGTCTCACAAGTCTCTACAGTGGGTGGTTTGCCCACTGTTCAATCCTGGGGAGTGCAAAGCCACAGTCTCTCAAGTCTCTACAGTGGTTGGTTTGCCCACTGTTCCATCCTGGGGAGTGCAAAGTCACAGTCTCTCAAGTCTCTACAGTGGTTGGTTTGCCCACTGTTACATTCTGGGGAGTGCAAAGCCACAGTCTCTCAAGTCTCTACAGTGGTTGGTTTGCCCACTGTTCCATCCTGGGGAGTGCAAAGCCACAGTCTCTCAAGTGGATAACAGTCTCCACTGGTTCTGGAGGGGGACTGGTGCCCAGAGTGCTTCATCCTGTTAAGGACAGACGGAGTGGATGCATGTCTCCACTGGTTCTGGAGGGGGAATGGTGCCCACACTGCATCAGGCTCCCCGTGACGCTTCCTGTTCCGTCACTGTCCCAGCTGTACATGGGATAACGATGCTTGATGTGGCGGTGTTTTCATTCTTCAGCGGTGCTCTGCCCTGTTCAGCGGTCTTCACCATGGCGGTGGGTTCTTTGTTCAGCAGTGCTTAGCCATGGCGGTCGCTGACCTGTTCAGCGGTTCTCTGCCCTGTTCAGCGGTTCTCTGCCCTGTTCAGCGGTCTTCACCATGGCGGTGAGTTCCTTGTTCAGCGGTGCCTTGCTATGGCGGTCTCTGACCTGTTCAGCGGTTCTCTGCCCTGTTCAGCGGTCTTCACCATGGCGGTGAGTTCCTTGTTCAGCGGTGCCTTGCCATAGCGGTGCTCTGCCCTGTTCAGCGGTGCTTTGCCATGTTCAGCAGTCTTCACCATGGCGGTGAGTTCCTTGTTCAGCGGTGCTTTGCCATGGCGGTCTCTGACCTGTGAATTGGTGTGTGGCATGATGGTCACTCATTGCCCAGCGGGGCTGTGGCTGCCGGGGCCCTCCTGGGCACTGACTCCGGCGGTGGTCTCCTGACCAGTGATGGTACTCCTGCCCTCCTGGGCACTGACTCTGGCGGTGGTCTCCTGACCAGTGACGGTACTCCTGCCCTCCTGGGCACTGACTCCGGCGGTGGTCGTCCCGGCCGCCGGGGAGGATGGTGCCCTTCTCCGCCGTGCTGCTACTACCAGACTGCGCAGACTTCTTCTGGCACTTCACAACCTTTGGAGGAGTCACAGCTGACTCTGCAATCCCCCTGGGACCCTTGTGAGCAGTTTTTCCGCCAGGAGTCTTCACCCTGTCCCGTCGGCCACTTTCCAACTTGAGATGCTTTACAGGGGGTGGACTGGCAGTGCTTTGACTCCGTGTCACACTGCCTGCCCTGGTGGCCGGTGCACTCCACACACCTTGAACACGCACCACTGGTACTGGAGTCTTTTTGGCTGAGGCGCTACTACGTGGCTTATGAATTGGAGGGGTGGGGGTGGGTGCAAAGAGGTCAACGTTGCTGAGGGAGAGTTTCTGACGAACACTGGGATGGGTAGCTGGAGGGGGTCTGGGAGTGGAGGAAGAGGAGGTGGTTGTAGGAGGTGTCACTTTAGGTGTTTTGGGTGCAGGTGCAGGTACTGGAGGCTGTCGTGAGGTGGATGGATGTTGGGTGTGTGGGTGCCCGCGTTTGTGTACTTTGGGAGGGGGCGTCACAGACACACTGGGAGAAGACACAGGGGACGTGTAAATGGTAGTGGGGGTGGTGAGTGCAGGTGAGCGGGGTGTGGTGCTGGGTGTTCTGGTGCGAATCCTAGTGCCTGTAGATGTACTACATGCAGGTGAGAGTGTAGACGAGACTGGGAGGGAGGAGGGAGACGACGAGGAGGGGGACACAGTGGAGGCAGTGGATGTTGCTGTGTCTGTATGTGTGTGATGCTTGTGTAAATGCCTGTGGGATGTATGGTGCCTATGTTTGCCTGAGCTACGTTTGTGTGTTGAGGTGTATGCATGCTTGTCTGATGGTGTGCTTGGGATAGGCTGGGGTACAGGGGATTGGGTCTGGGTGGAGGAAGTTGGAGGGGGGAGGCTAGACACAGGGACAATGGCTGCCATCAGTGCTGAGGCCAGAGATTGCAGGGTTCGATGAAGGGCAGCCTGACCAGAATGAATGCCCTCCAGGAATGCATTACCGTGCTGCAACTCCCTTTCTATACCCTGGATGGCATTCACAATGGTAGACTGCCCAACAGTGAGTGACCTGAGGAGGTCAATAGCCTCCTCACTGAGGGCAGCAGGGATGACAGGGGCAGGGGCTGAGGTGCCTGGGGCGAAGGTGATGCCCACCCTCCTGGGTGAGCGGGCACGGGGCGAACGCTGAGGGGCTGCAGGGAGGGCGGTGCTGGTAGGGGAGGTGGCGGCTGTACCTGTAGAAGTGGTGGGCACAGATGGTGCCGCCACCACAAGGGAGCTCCCATCAGCGGACGAGTCCATGTCGCTGTTTGGTGATCCGGTGACCGACGTGAAGCTCCCCTCGCCCTCCGTCCCACTGGTGCATTCTGAGTCTGTGGTGTGGCCCTCCATGGCCATGTGGGATGCAGCTCCGTCGTGCTCCGGTGCCACTGTACCTCCGCCTGATGATGCTGATGCAGAAAAGAACAGGGAGAGCACAGAAAGGGGAGGGGGGCGACAGAAGAAAAAGAGGTTGAGTGCATGGCTTACCGCTACCGTTGGCGGACAATACAGACACAGCAGCCCCCTGCACTACGCCGCGCTCTAGGCCTCAACAGCTGCAATTCCTGGGATCAGGCCTACATCGCTATGGTGGACATCTGCACACATGGATGCCACAGGGGCATGTATACCTGTACTTGGCACTCTACTGAGGTGGGGTGGAGTGGCACATGGCATGCATTACGGAGGGGCCTAGCCTACGGAAGTCACCCTGGCCTAGGAAAACCCAGAGCCCTCCTCCCCCACCCAGACCCCTCAACTGCGTGCAAAGTCCCCAGAATGATGTTGTACTCACCCCCTTGTGTCTGCTGTGATGCCCTCAAGCGCCCTTCCAACTCCGGGTAGGCCACCGCCAGGATCCGGAACATCAGGGGGGCCCGAGCTGAGCCTCCGCCATCTTCTTGCTCCAGCGGCGAATGTCCTCCCATCTTTTACGGCAGTGGGTGCCCCGTCTCTGGTGGACCCCCAGGGTCCGTACGTCCTTGGCGATGGCACGCCAAATGTCCTTCTTCTGGTGGGCGCTGACCTACATGACATGCACAGGGGAAGAAGAGAAGTCATTACCAACTGCGCCGTCAAAGTGAGTGGCCCACATCCCTGCCCTTGACATGTGGCACATGCATTCACACTCATTCATGTTCCCTGAACTCTGCCCCCTTCCCTCTTACAACCAGCCCTCTCCACACAGGCATAGCCCATACAACGTACTCCCTGGGCACTTACCTGTTGGTCTGGAGGACCGTAGACTAGCGTGTACTGGGGGAGGACCCCGTCTACTAGCTTCTCCAACTCCTGAGCAGTGAAGGCAGGGGCCCTTTCCCCAGACGCAGCAGCCATTGTCTCTTCCAGACCGAGGTCACAGCAGCACTTGCAGTGTAGGTCCTCTCCTGTCGAAGATCAGGTATCGAGTGATTGAACAGATAGAAAATGGCGGTCACGTCTGCGGCGGTGACGTCCGCGGAGGTGTGTATCATCACCGCCGGCGCAATTCATCATTGGCTCCTGGGACCCGTAGGGTCCAATGTTAACCAATGCAGCATTGCGCCGCGGTCTACGACCGCCTACTGCGACGGTGTACAACGCCAGCGCAGTTACCTCACACCCTATTGTCCCAGTTTAGAGGTCAGGCAGCCGCCATTTCAGGGGCCCACATGGCTTCATTTACTACTGCGTCACACATACCTAGGCCTACACTCGACACACATACAGGAAGATTTTTGTCTTTGGTGTCGTGTTCTGTGTATCTGTGGGTACATACCTGGGATTTTGTTGAGTCTGTGGTCGCTGTTGTCCTTCCTAGGCACCGTCAGCTGGGACATTTGAGAAGATGGCGGAATCCTCCGGTGTACCGACCGCTGGTGGACCTGTTGACAATGGAGGAGCGACATTTGATCATCACCTACAGGTTTGACCGTGCCACTATCCAGGAACTATGTACCCAGTTGGAGCCAGACCTGATGTCACCAATCCGCCTTCCCACAGGAATCCCCCCTGACGTGCAGGTGCTGTCAGTGCTCCATTTCCTTGCAAGTGGGTCTTTTCAGACAACAGTGGCCATGGCATCAGGGATGTCCCAGCCTATGTTTTCCAACATGTTGTCCAGAGTGTTGTCTGCCCTGCTGAAACACGTAAGGAGCTACATCGTTTTCCCTCAGGTGGAGGATTTGGCTACTGTTAAAGGTGACTTCTATGCCCTTGGACATATCCCCAACATCATAGGTGCTATTGATGGGACCCATGTAGCTTTGCCCCCCCCCCCCACAGGAGTGAACAGGTGTACAGGAACAGGAAGAGTTATCATTCGATGAATCTACAGATGGTATGTTTGGCAGACCAGTACATCTCGCAGGTAAATGCTATGTTCCCTGGCTCAGTGCATGACGCCTACATCCTGCGGAATAGCAGCATCCCTTATCTGATGGGTCAACTCCAGAGGCACCGTGTCTGGCTATTAGGGGACTCTGGTTACCCCAACCTGTCCTGGCTATTGACCCCAATGAGGAATCCCAGGACTAGGGCAGAGGAACGCTACAATGAGGCCCAAGGGCGGACTAGGAGGGTGATCGAACGCACCTTCGGCCTCCTGAAGGCCAGGTTCAGGTGCCTCCATATGACAGGTGGTTCCCTATTCTACTCACCGAAGAAGGTGTGCCAGATCATCATCGCCTGCTCGATGCTTCACAATCTTGCTTTGCGACGCCGGATGCCTTTTCTGCAGGAGGATGGTCCAGATGACGGTGTTGTGGCAGCTGTGGAGCCTGTGGAGCCTGTGGACAGTGATTAGGAGGACGCTGAGGAAGAAGACATAGACAACAAAGAGTCAGTCATACAGCAATATTTCCAGTGACACACAGGTGAGAACAGTTTTCTTTTTACCATTACATTCACTTTCACACTTCTACCACTATCCTGTCGTCATTTCATAGCAGTATTTGGTCACCGAGTTGTACCTTTCCATTACGGTTTCACAGGTGTGGTTAGCAACCTGTGTCATCTGCTTGCATCCTTCAAGGACTTGTGATGTGTGACATAGGTATGTTGGCTTTACAATTGGAAACGCATTTTGACATTGTCGTTGATTATACATATTTACCAAATCACAGACTGACTCCAGATTGTTTTGTGGTTCAAGGGTGTTTATTTAAGTGCCCAAATATGGAGGGGGGTAGTAATATGGTGATGGGGGACGGTGGAGGAATGTCCATGGCAGAGTCCAGTCTATTAGTCTCACAGGTGCACTGCCCATATGGGCATAGGAAGTGGAGCTGGGGCAGTTTCAGTATGGACATGGTAACAAAGTGGGACAGTGGGAGGACAATCAGGGTGGTCTCATTTCTTGGCGGGGTCTTGCCATCTTGCTCTGTCCTGTTCCTGGATCTCAGGGACCGCTTGCATGGTGGTTGTCCGTCTGCAGGGGGTAAGGGGGGGGTGTGGTGGTCCTGTGGCGGGGCGTCCTGTCCACTAGCGCCGGCAGAGGTGGTGGGCAGTTCATCGTCCTGGCTAGTGTCAGGGGCCCCTTGGAGTGCCACGGTGTCCCTCATGGTCTTTTGTATGTCCTTCAGCACCCCTACGATGGTGCCCAGGGTGGAGCTGATGGTTCTGAGCTCCTCCCTAAACCCCAAATACTGATCCTCCTGCAGGCGCTGGGTCTCCTGAAACTTGTCCAGGACCGTCACCATCGTCTCCTGGGAGTGGTGGTATGCTCCCATGATGGAGGAGAGGGCCTCGTGGAGAGTGGGTTCCCTTGGCCTGTCCGCCGCCTGTCGCACAGCAGCCCTCCCAGTTCCCCTGTGTTCCTGTGCCTCCGTCCCCTGGACCGTGTGCCCACTACCACTGCCCCCTGGTCCCTGTTGTTGTTGGGGTGGTGGGTTATCCTGGGTTCCCTGTAGTGGTGGACACACCGCTGATTGACGTGTCCTGGGTACGGAGGTATGGGCCCGCTGGGTGGGTGCTGTGCTGGTGTTACCAGAGGGTGGAAAGTCAGTGTTGGGCTGTGCCTGTGCAAGGGGAACCGACTGTCCCGAGGCCCAAGATGGTCCGGGCTGGTCATCAGGATCCAGTAGGGCAGAGCTGCTGTCGTCACTGTGGGCCTCTTCTGTGGGTGGAGTGGAGTTGTCTGGACCCTCCGGTGTGGTGACGTTCCTTAGTGGTCCTGCAGGGATATAAGAGCATGATTATTGCATGTGTGTGTGTAATGGTGTGCAATGGGTGGATGTTTGTGTACCCCAGTGCAAGCATTCCTGTGTGTGGGTTTGTGTGATGATGGTTAGAGGATTGTTCTGGGTATGTGCAGTGAGCATGCTTTGGTGAGGGATGACCATGCTTAGTTGTGTCATGCAGGGCTTGGTGTTGGGATGAGTGGATTGTGTTATTAGGACATTAGTGAGGAGTGTGAGTGTTAGCGGAGGGGGTGAGGGTGGGGGTGTGTGATAACATGCAGGTAGGGTGCGGGATATGATAGTTGAGATTTGACTTACCAGTGTCCATTCCTCCACCGACTCCTCCGAGGCCCTCTGGATGCATGATGGTCAAGACTTGCTCTTCCCATGTTGTTAGTTGTGGGGGAGGAGGTGGGGGTCCGCCGCCAGTCCGCTGTACCGCGATGTTGTGCCTGGAGAACACTGAACGCACCTTCCCCCGTAGGTCGTTCCACTTCTTCCTGATGTCCTCCCGATTTCTTGGATGCTGTCCCACAGCGTTGACCCTGTCCACGATTCTTTGCCGTAGCTCCATCTTCCTGGCTATGGATGTGTGCTGCACCTGTGAGCCAAATAGCTGTGGCTCTACCCGTAGGATTTCCTCCACCATGACCCTGAGCTCCTCCTCGGTAAACCGGGGATGTCTTTGGCGTGACATTGGGTGGTGTGGGTGATGTGTGGGGTGGTGTAAGTGTTGATGTGTAGTGGTGTGTGGTGTTTTGTGCATGTAATGTTGTGTGGGTGATGGTGTTGTGTGCCTCTGTGTGGTGGTGTTCTCAGTTGCTGTGCTCACTGTCTATCTGGCCTTCGTCCGTGAATTGTGGTCGTAGGGGTTTGTGGGTGATGTGGGTGTGTGTTTTATATAGTGTTGGGTGTGTGGGAGTGGTGTTTGTATGTGTATCAGGTGTGTGTATTTCGAATTGTCCAATGTGGCTGTGTTTTGGAGATGTGTGTGTATTTTGAGCGCGGCGGTGTGTACCGCCAATGGAATACCCCGGTTGGAAGACCGCTGCGTGGATTTGTGTGTCGTGATAGCATGGGCGTGTTTCTGTTGCCGTGACGGTGGAGGTTTTGTTTTCGCCAGTTTATCACTGACCTTTGGTGTGGCGGACTTGTATGGGTATCTGAATTTCGGCAGATTCCGAGATGTGGGTCATAATAGATGTAGCGGAATTCCGCGGCCGCGGCAGTGTATTGGCGGTCTTCTGCACGGTGGTAAGCGGGTTTTACCACCAATGTTGTAATGACCACCTAAGACTCTTATTCTTTTGAAAATTCATATCTTGACTTATATGTGTTGGATGTTTGTTGTTTTGGTCTTGTTTGATTTAGATAAATATTACCTATTTTCTAAACTGGTGTGGTGTCCATTTTGTAGTGTTTTCCCTGTATTACTGTGTGTGTTGGTACAAATACTTTACACATTGCCTTGGAAGTTAAGCCTGCCTGCTCATGCCAAGCTACCAAAGGGGTGAGCGGGGGTTAACTTAGTGTGATTCTCCTTTACCCTGACTAGAGTGAGGTTCCTTGCTTGGACAGGGGGTAACCTGACTGCCAACCAAAGACCCCATTTCTAACAATACCATGCAGTGAGTTCTTGAGACTGAGGCATAACTGCTTGAATGATGAAGATATGATGCAAGAATGTAAGGAAATAGAACAAAGTTTCAGAATGAGAGGGTACCCACAGAGGTATGTTAATCAGAGGTTGAAATTAGCTAAATCAGCAGATAGAAACCACATGAACTATAGATGAAAAGTAGTAACTGTTTCCGGTGTTTTTGACACATTAAACAGATAATTTCTCACATCTTCGAGTTGCCTGTCCTTTCTTAGCGTGAGTAGGCTTTGTTGGATTTAATGGCGCCAGCGGTAATGCCATGCGGGCACCACAAGTGGTTAGGTCCAGGCAGGCACTGCACTGTTCATGTAACATGCATATATATATATATATATATATATATATATATATATATATACAAAACTACAATTTCGCCTTCGCTCCAGCCACTTACTCTAACGGTGAATCACAGCAGGGCGGCGTCCCCTCATATAAACATCAAGACGTTGTCAAAACCTCACGGGGACGGATGTCCCATGACGAAGAGCAACAGGCCGTGATTCCAAGTCGAAAAGATAGTGATTTATTGAATTAAACTAATCCTGACGTGTTTCGGAGCAATGGCTCCATGCTCACAGGTCATACCCCATGATGGATTATGCATACATTTAAATTGAAGGATAAATAAACAACATAAAAAAAGGACTTAAAGACACTTGTTGCAAAAAGTGTCAGCCATTTTGGAGTGGGTTCTATAAACAACACTACCAAATTACTCAATGTTTATCATGGTTCTAAATCAAATTTAACTACACTACTCACACTACTTATTAGAGAGCATATTAGATCTTACAATTTACATACTCATGGTTTACATACAGGTGTCTCTTTCCATTAATATTACATAACTACCAAAACAGTTGCTGTACTGCTAACATATCGGCCATGTTTAATAGGTGTTACACCTTCAAAAAAATCATATAAACTCATATAGACCAGTGTATGTGTATAGTTGGAAAGGAGCACAAGCACTACATAATGTTATATTCCGTTTTGGCAATTCTTTGCACACATAATTACTAAAAAATAAAATTCATAAATAATACTCATCTAATCTGAGGAGTGTGCTCCAATAATACCAATAGCTCCTTACACTTCTGACACATATCCATATTTTCTGTCCTAGATTTATATCTATATATGGCACATTCCTGCTCTCTCTCTGTACTGGCACACTGAATGCTGCCAGCACCAAATGCAAGCACCCTTGCACCCTCGTGCATTGCTGCCTGTGTTACAGGCAGGATGGTTTTTGTGCAGTAAGCAACATGTTGCTGCACAAAAACAATAATCAGAGGCATTTTCCTTTTTCTATGCATGCTGCAGAATGCAGCACATGTAGACAGAGGAAATAACAAGGAGAAATAAACATTTCTCCTTGTTAGCCTTTGTCGGGATAGTGTAGCATTTTGACAAATTCACAGGTTTACTGCCCTTAGTAGATTTGGGAATGTGCAAAAATTCATTAGTGGATGTGTGGGAACTGCCACACTCCACCCATAGAACACTTTGCCACAGCAAAGTAACGCAAAGCAAAGATTTGCACTGCGTTACATTACTCTGGATTTACTAAGCCATGCAGAGCCGTGGAAGGTGGCTTTCCGTGGCTCAGTGATTATCAGTTAGCCCCTTGCGTTGCCTTGTTTCACCTTGTGTGACCCAATGGCAATGAAAGGGTTTAGTATATCTGGGCCTAAGAGTCTCGCAGGTTTGGAGAGACAGAATATTCTTAACAGTATATCTGTGTGAATCACTTTGTGTAAAATTATCATGGCCTCAAACATTATTGGTTTGGGAACTGGCTGGCAATATAATTATTTTAAAAAGGAAGAAATGGGGTCAATTTTCTTAAGGCTAAAAATAAATTTGTCAGCTGTGCCAGCAACCTGTTTCTTCAAAATAACTATAAGAATATCATTACTGTAGTTAGTACGGAAATGAATAAGAACATTCCGAAACGTGATTTCTAGTCAGGTGATGGCCAGTAATTTTGTTGAGACTTTTAAATGAAAAAACTGTTTTTTGCTATTTGGACAAAAAGAGAGTGAAGACTGAGTTCCTAGTCCAGCTACATGACCTTGTTTCGACTTGTCACATATGATTTGAGGTAGATATTTGACATCCACCAATGAGTGGCAGTGAGACTATTGAACTATTATGTATGAGACTATTGAACAGTTATGTATCAAAATGCGTGCTTATATTATTTAGTACCTGTTTGCTGGAGGAACTTCGGGAGGAATCTCATATAAATAATAAAAAGTGATGGCGACAGAATGAATCCCTGTGGTACCCCCACAACTGATGTGTTTAGGCTCTAAACAGAAAGGTGGGAATGATTACGTTTGGCGATGATTGGTTACAAAGTTTATAATCCATGACAATGCCATACCATTTATACAAGTTTCTTTAATGCTCATAATAAGGAACTCATGGCCAGTGGTGTCAAAGGCTGTCAAGAACTCAGTGAGCGCAAAGGCCTTTGAGTCCTTGCACAACCAACTAAGTGCTTCTACGTTAGTGTGCAAATGCCTGATTTGGAACCAGAATAAAAGAAGCCTCAAATAAATTTGATAGTGAAATATAAATTCTCTAACATCTAGGTGATGAGATGAGTGAAATGTGTCAGAAATTGTTGAAGTCTGCGGGATATAGAGAAGGTTTATTAAGAAGGGCTTTAATTACTTCATCTTTCCAAAGTTGCTTTATAGAGCCCATTTTCAATGAGTTGTTAAAAATTTGAAATGACGCACAATTTAGGGGACTTGCCAGTTCATGCACATATCTTGCTGGACAAGTTTCCAAGTGCAAGCCCGAATGATGGGTGCACAAAAGAACAACCAGCATATGTGACTCGAAAAAAAAGATGTAGAATTCATTAAATGAGGGACTGTTTGGGTCAGAAATAACAGATGAGTTGAGGAAGTCAGGGCAGAGGATGACTTCAGACTCAATATGACTTTTAATAGATTTTTTTTTCAGAGAAGAAGGATAATATCTCATATAAATCTATGGAAGGTTCAATGAAATTTTGTGTAACAAGTGGATCTTCGTTTCCCTTTATGATCAAAAACAGTTCTTTGACTAGGTTTGGATCAGTCTACTGGAGTGAAAAACTGTGTTAGCCTCTTTTTTAATTCCTAAATAGTATTTCTTCTGTTTGAAAGAGAAATTAATCTTAATTTCAGTGTCACTATTTCTAGCCATTGGTGCTCAAGTTGCTGTACTTCCAATTTTAAGATAGCCAGTTACAGGAAAACCAGGGATTGCATTTGTTTTTGCAAACAGAATTTCTTTGTGGAAGTGTCATCAAGGATATGAGGTGTATCTTCAGTAAATTTGTCTAAAAAAATGGCAGGTTTAATTTCAGTGGTCCAATTTGGGTTGTTTCTAAGATCCATTTTAATTAAACTACCATTATGTTGGGTGAAAAATATTTCCAGGAAAGCTGATCAGTAATAGGTATATTTAGTATAGTAGTCTTTAAACACATATTGCAATAGATGCAACTCAGGGGATTGGGTTTGCCAATTAGAATATTACCTAGTGTGGAAAAGACAGAGTCTAACAAGTGGCTGGCAGAGTACATAAGTGCATAGAAAAATTAAACTCAACTTCAGAATTTCTTGGTTTTGTTTGAACTAAAGAGCCCGACCAGTAGGTTTTTCTGCCACAGGCTGAAGTCCCCCTAGACCTGTGATATTGTCATAAAAAAGAAAAAATTTATGAGTTCATTGCTTAACTGTTGTCTTGTCCCTGGAGACCTGGAGACCTGGAGACTCTGTGGGGTCGATGTATGAACAGAAATGTGGTTTGAAGTGCTTAATTTGAGCTGTTGGTTTCCAGTTGGGCCCACCGGCACTCATTTTTGTGGACTGGTACTAATGTTACTTCAGCAACTACTGATCACGAGCAAGAGAGAAAAAAAACATACACATGGGAAGGAAAAGGAAGAAAAAGGTGAAAAGGGGCACAAAAGGATAAAGCAGGGACTGGCAAGTGTGAGATTAAGGGAAGCAGTGTCTGTAATAGACTAAAGAGGCCTGAGGTGAATTCAACACTAGGCAGCCTTAGTATTCAGCAAGCTGAATTTTAATGACACCGCCGGAGGAGAACATTGCGTACCCATTCATTTTTTGTTTTTTTACAAATTAAGCACTGGTGGTGTGACCATGGACAAGGAGTTGCAGCATGAGAATATCACACTGCTGAATAGTGTGGGCTTTTATTTGTGTGAACTGGAGTCAGTCTTGAAAAATAATAGCAAATTCTCCGGCTTGTTTTCCAGTTTGACTTGAGATATTTTATAACCCATTGAGATTAGCTTGTCAGTCAGACAATTACAACGTGGGTAAGCCAAGTTGTAGTAAGAAATAAAACATGCAGCTTGAAGTTCAAGAAGACCATACATTTCATCTCTATAAGCTAAGCCAGATCACACATTGCAATGTATAGTTTTGAGTTTAAATGGTGTTTGTACCTACTATTCAGTTAGCAAGAATTCCGCAGTATTAACTTTGTTGGTAATGTTAATAAAGCCAGAGAAAAGACTAATAGATTCAAGGAAAGCATTAGGCATGCAAATTACCCACTCCCGACTCAGGAAGTAGTGGCAAAAAATAACAATACAGGACTCTTTCGAAGCCCTGTATTGGAATGAGTACACTTTAAATCCTTTAACGAGAAGCCACTGGAGGGCAAGTCTGGTGCCAGCAGTCCTGTTAATTCCAGCTCCAATGTTAGTAAAGATCTATGGACTTTGAAGGCAACAACAATAAGCTAGATGTTTTAACAGCTTATCAGTTATTACCCTATCTCTCGAATCGCTATCTATTTCAAAGTTAACATTTTAAATGCATGCAACTGTTGAGGTGAATATTTTAGATTATTCCATTAAGAGTATCTGGCCTAATTTGGGCAGAGAGATGGGTGGTGACTGAGTACCAAAAGGCACAGATTTGCTTTATTTGGCACAACTTCCACACACTAGCAGCACTCTCATTGCAGGTGTCTGCTGTAACACACGCAGCTGTGCCTGCTTCATAGAGGAGGTGTGGCTGACACAAGGACACCGGTGTCTAGACTGGCAACCTCTACTTCACCCAAGATGATGCTGATTGGAAAATCAATCAGGAAAGTGCAATGCAAGAAGGGCCTAGGGAGTATAAGCCAAAGGGAAAAGGTTTTAAGTATGCTAAAAAGTATCAATACAGGAAACAACAATAGGAACATCAGTGATAAACACCAACAGGAACTTCACTTGACTGAGAGTTTCCCCAAAAAGTATTATAATTTTAAGTATCCCCACACATAATGAATAACTCGTTACCTGGGTCCATTTTTAAGTCCTGGTTGCCTTATCACTGACACTGTGCCACCCGTGGCATGTTTGGAAATGTGGGGTGATTGTGGGTGGAGAAGCAACTTTTTAAATGAGAATCGTAACAATTGCCTAAGCTCAAATTCATTAATTTATATTTTTGAAAAATCGCACATTCTTCCACCAGTGTATTATTCATTCCATGCAATGCTACTGTTTTTGTGAATCATGAAGATTTGCACATTTTATGCATTCATAAACATATTGTGTGATTTTGGCTCAGATGCACAGATCAAGGACTCAGAGGACACATGCTATAATGATGTTATTGTTCACAACATAACAGCAACTTTTTTTAATCTCCTGAGCCTTTTATGTCATTATTGAGTAAATAAATAGAAGTGTGTGTAAGAAACTGCATTACTAGTTGAGGGTGGGTGAACCGTACTGAAGGAGGAACTGCAATCCTTGTAAGAGTGAAGTCAAAAACAAACCCTTAATTAACCTGTGCTCAACCCTCAGGTAGCTTGGCAAAGAGCAGTCAGGCTTAACTCAGAGGCAATGTGTAAAGTATTTGTGCAACACTTCAAACAGTATTATAGTGAAAACATATCACAAAAGAATCCCACACAGGTTTAGAACAATAGAGGAATTTTTAATAAATAAACTAAGATCAAAACAACAAAAATCCAATCAGTAGATCCACAGATATGTAGATTTTAACATATTGGTGACAACAGTTCAGTAAAGCACAAAGCGCCAACTGTGGATATCTGTTCTTGCCGCACCAGGACAATGTCAAAAGTTGAGGTTGATCACGATCGAGAGCAGGCCAGCTACTGGGACCCGGTTAGGGCCTCTGAATAAGAGTATTTTGAGTCCTGGATGCGGAGCGTTGCGAGGTCCTGCACTAAGGATGCATTGCACATCTGAGGAGACGTGTCAGTTCTGAGGTGCTGCAGAGCTGTGATGCAAGGTCCTGCATTATTGTCTAGGTTCCTGTTGACAAGGGTTTGTGATGTGAAGTCCGCTGTCAAGGATGCGTCACACAGTCAAAGCGATGCATCAGATCCGAAGAGCTGTGAAGCTGCAATGCGAGAACCAGTGTTGTCTTCAAGGCTACCATCAGTGAGAGATTTGTGATGCGAGGGCATGTGTCAGAAAAGCTTTGCATAGGCCGATGTGGGCTGCCAGGTCAATGCGGAGTCCTTGAGTCCTTGCATCGGGAGAAACCTTGCAGCAGAGGCGGTGTGTCAGTTCTGCTCAGGGTTGTGCCACGGAACAGAGGAAATGCATCAGTTCTGCTGGATCCACAGATGGGTTGGCAGAGCACCATCAGACCCACTCCCAAGGGTCCAGGACTGGGGTGCCACTGCTTGGCAGGGTGGGACTCACATTGCAGAGCCTGGGTGCTGGGTTGGGGTTCAAGGTTTTTGGAGCTTTTTGTCCCTGAGACTCTAATCATGAGGCCAGCCAACTACCCTTGGAGTCACCTTGGAGTCCTGGGGTTTAACAGATGCAGGTGCAGTCCTGCTCAACCTAGCAGGAGGGCAGCAGAGCAGCAGGCAGCAAATCAGCACTGTAGGACAGCAGTTCTTTAGAACAACAGTCCAGCAGGGAAGCAGTCTTTTCAGCAGCACAGAGAGTCCTTCTTCGTGGCAGAGTATGCACAGGTCCAGAAGTGTACTGAAGAGGTAGTATCTGAGGTCCATTTTTTTTACCTGGTGCCATATTTCTGGAAGGTAGGAGAAGCTTCTAGAAATTATCTATGAAGTTCACAGGCTTATTACCTCCCCTGCCCTGGCTCCAGACTAACTACAGAGGGTAAGAAGCTCTTTGTGTGGAGGCAGGATACAATACTCAAGTGTAAGTCAGGCTGTGCACAGCTGCACCCTCCCATCCTGCCATTGATGGTCCATGCTGGCACAGCTAAGGTCTCTATTTTGTGTGGCTGTCTAGGAGAAATATACAAAGCCCAAATATCAGCTACATCCAATTATGTGACACAGAGACAGGTTACCTCCCAGCTACACCCAGTCATGTGACACAGAGACAGGTTACATCCATGAAATGACTAAGGCAGGAAAATGCCAACTTTCTAAAAGTGTCATTTTCAAAATTGTAATTTAAAATCCAACTTTACCATAAGACAGAATTTTTAATTACAATTCTAAAGACACCAAATGTAAACTAGTTACCTGTTCCAATCTGTAAATTATCCATTATTAAATGTAATAAGCTTACGCTAATGTTAGCCTATGGAAGAGGAATGCCTTGCAATAGTGAATAGTTTTTTACTACCAGGGCATGTAAAACTTAAAAGTACATATCCAAATTTCTAAGTGCATTATGCCCTGCTCTCTGGGCTGCCAGGGCCTACCCTAGGAGAGATGTTTATGGATTAAAAAAGTAAGGTTTCAACCTTGCACAAAATGTCTTTTGCCCGGTCAAAATAGCAGTTTAAAACTGCATACACGGCTGCAATGCTAGACTAGAGGCACGTTTAAAGGCTATTTAAGTGGGTGTCACAATCAGTACTGCAGGCCCACTAATAGCATTTAATTTACAGGCCCTGGGTAGATGTACTACCACTATATTAGGGATTTTACAAGTAAATTAAATATGCTAATTGGGGATAAGCCAAAGGTAACACGTTTTAAAGAGTGAGTACATGCACTTTTGTGATGGTTAGCAGTGGTAAGGGCTGCAGAGCACAAAGGCCAGCAGAACAAGATCATCAAAAATAAGGGGAGGATGTCAAAATGTTTGGAGGAAGACCACACTAAGGCTAACAGTTCTAACACATTCACGCTGAAAGTGGGGAAACTACCCAAACTCCTGGGAGTTTGTGATGAAGAACCCTCCCCCTCCTTACCTGGTGTAATCATCGGTGATCCTCCCTCACTCCTCATGCGATGCAGCGAACGCCTGCAAAAGAAGTAAAGCAAATGATATTAAATTAGAGAAAGGCTGCAGGCAGACACATTTCCAACACCACTAAAACAGGAGTTCTCCCTACAGGACAAGAGGGAGTGGCGCTACCAGTCAAAAAAAGGATCCACCAAGGAAGGATGCGAGGAGGACACCAGCCTAGGAGAAGAGCTGGAGTATGAGGAAGACATGCACCGTAAACCGAATGAGTTGGGAGAAGGAAATGGTGAGACCATCACTACTGAGGACCTCCTGGGGACCTGGTGTGAAGACTGGAGGATGCCCCCAGAGGACGTGCAGCTGCCCACCACAACTCAAGTGGCAAGTATGTTGAGTGACTCAGGAAAGCCCTGAGCTATAATCACTAACTTGGTCTAGAAACACCATGGGTGCTAAAGGCACTCATGAACTGCAACAGCAAGATTGTAATCTACATGATTAAGTGCCCCTGCCAGATAAAATATATCGGAATGACAATAAGGAAGGTCAGCACTCGCATCTGTGAACACAGGAGCATTATAAGGTGCAAACGTGACGCCACAAAACTGACAAGCCATTATGTCGCAAAAAATCATTCCCCAGACAATATGAAATGGACTATTTTAGAGCAACTGCCACCCACAACCAACAACATGTCACAGAAGTTACTTCATTACGAACAACGCTGGGTCTGGAGACTACACACAGACACCAGCGGATTGAATGACGACATACCGTGGTCTTCACTTAACAAATGACCTTACCATTGCTACATATACTAGCAATGTAGCATTTTGATCTGGGTACCTGTGGGTAGAGTACCATTTGCCTCTACCCGGGTACCTTTTGGTCTTTCTCTCCTTTTTTCCCCCTTCTTCTTTTTTTCACCCCTTTTCTCCCCCTCTTCCCCACCCTTCTCTCTCTTTCCCTTTTTCCCCTAACCCTTCCCCCCTTCTGCCCTACCTCTCTTCCAAACCACCCACACAATCCCCCCTCCCCCCTCGTCTATTTTTTCCAATCCTTATATCCTTACCTCCTTATTTCCTTCTTCCATTTGTTCCTTTCAACAACACCCCCTCCCCCTTTCCCTCTTTCCTTTTTCTTTTATTTCCTTTATTCCGTTTTTTCTCTTTTCTTTTCTTTCTTTCTCTTCACCCTTTTCCCCCTTCCATCTCTGTTCCTTCCAGCCCCCACACCCCTGCTGTATCACCTTCCACCTCTGCTTCCCCCCTTTTTTCCATTGACAACCCTTCCTTCTCTCTATACGCGATAGGACGCCTTTCTCCTGTTCAGAGACTGGGAACTATGTTCCCCAGCCTCCTGAGCGCTCCGCCGCACCGCGTCGCGCGCGCTCTCTCCCCCGGAGACTGGGTTCTTCATTTCCCAGCCTCCGAAGCGCTTAGTCTCGTTGCTCAAACCCCACATGCGCTAACAGTGTGCCGAGCATGGTATACCGGCTGGAGCCGGGGTACCTCGTTTATACCTAATTGCCCTTACTATTTGAGCCGCCTCCTCTCTGGAGCACACACCTCAAGCGGTTCAGTGAGGGGAAGGACTAGGCGCATAGCGAGCACCTCCTTTGACATAGTGAGTGCCGGAGCACCTCCTCCTCTTTCTCCTCAGAGATCTACTGCCACGCTACAGATATTAGACATAGATTTACTTTACCCATCGGCTGTTTCCCCGATTTGGGGTACAGACGGTCGGGTATTCTAGCATGTAATGATGATGGTAAGTGACTGTTTGCTTGCCATTTTTCCCTCGGTTGTAGCATATTGTCTCTCTGTAGGTATCCATTAAACTGCACCTACCTTTTGACACAAGATGTTTTCTATCTCGTTCGCTCACAGAGGTCTTCTCCTAAATGTTCCCTATGGGGTATACCAACGGATTTATTTAATCTTCCACAGTAACGTGATTCTTTTATATTGACTGCCATCCTTGCCTATTTCTTTTCCCTTCCCTTAGAGTGTGACTAAGTTTTTCACGAAACGTTAATCACGCTTCTGTTTCCTTAGGCCTACGTTAGGTAGTTCCTCGCTACAGATAGGCCTCATCATTTCTTATTTTTCTGTACCCACTCTTACTGAGTGTTGGATGTCTTACTCTGCATTGCATGACGTTTAGGGATCCTAGGCCCTGAAGAATGCCCCCAGACCTTCCTTGACTCATTGTAGAGGGCAGAAACATGTCAGCCGTATTTAGATAGGTGACCCAGTGAGTCCTAGTTCTCACCCTGGTGGCCCATCCTTGTTTTTAAATACACCAGCAGACACCATTATTAAAAGTGTAGATTGCACACTGGTAACTGCTTTGGTGTTTTTATATCTTTCCCTATCTTAGCTGGATCCCTCTTATTCCAGATAATAATAATTTACGAACTCCCTCGCCTTCTTTTGACGGTGAGGTTGAGTCCACCCAGGTGGCATTGTCCTACCTGGGTAGGGCTAGGTGGTCAAATGATGAAGCATGACACTATATAGTGTGTGAGACCACCTAGTCTGTAAAGGAAACACCCCCCCCTACCCATCACCACTCCACAGCACTCACACTTCATTCACCCACCCATTGAGGTCAAGGAGCCCCTGGATAATCTCCTTTGGGTATAGCTCCTCATTACAAGTGAACCCCATACTTTTTTTGTGTTTTTTGACTGAGGGCAAGCTAACACCTAAAAGGAGGGAAGGGTGTCAGGGCGCTTGTTTCCAGATATTGCCTTGTCAGTATTAAGAGCCACAGGATACCACACTGAGTTCAGGTCCTTCACTGATTGCTATCACAACATCCTCAGGAAGTACTTGACCCGTAGCAGTTTCAAGGTCTTTTGTACTCCTTGGTTGGGGGGGTCATACTTTGACTTCCCCCAACTCTACGTGGAGAGAAAAGGATGTAGAAAGAGTGTCATTACAGCAGGGGGTCCCACAGCCACTAGGAAATCCATTCCTGTTTTTTTCCCCTCCCTTTCACTTTGTAGGCTTTTTCCCCCTCTTCTATCAAATCCACTTATTTCTCCACAAACCTTCTGAGCAGGGAAGGAAGAGGGAAAAGGAAAGGTCACAAGTTTTGCAACACACTGGTGCTTGGTGAAGGGAGTGTTATATTAGTAGGAGACCACTATGCTTCCATCATTTTCCATGTTCTCTTGAGGGTGCTGGTGGCAGCAACTGTCTTCTGGAAACCCGACCCATCCACAGATTTCTCATCACTAAGGTAGAAAAACCCAGAGAGACCATCAGCATTGGCGTATTCTGACCCAGTGCAGTGTGCCAATGTAAAGTCGAGTCAGTGTAGGAAGATGGGCCACCTCAACAATTTTTGGAATCTCACCAATCATCTGCATCAACCATTTGAGGGGCCTGTGGTTTGCCTGACCCCAGATATGAGGCCCAAACAGAAATGGTCTCAGCTTCTTTAGTGCCCATACCATAGCAAAAGCTTCTCTCTCTTGATAGTACTCCACCTCTGTTCCAGGGGATGTGACCTCCTACTGATGAAGGCCACTGGCTGGTCTTGTCCCTCCTCATTTAAACGTGACAATACTGCCACTATGTGATGCTCTGATGCATCAGTTTGCACAATAAATTCCGGGAAAACATCAGGGTCATTGAGTACAGGAGCTGTACACATGGCCAGTTTGAGGAAGTCAAAGACTTTCTGACAGGCCTCTGTCCAGATCACCTTCCTTGGCTGCTTCTTTGAAGTCAGCTCAATCAAGTGGGTAACAATGGTGCCATATTCCTTGACAGTCCTCCAACAATAACCAGTGAAGGACAGGAAGGCCCTCACTTCTGTCTGCATTCTGGGGGGCTCCCAGGCCATGATGGTTTCTGTCTTGGTCTGGAAGGGCTTCACCTTACCCTACCGACCAAGTGTGCTAGGTACACCACTGACCCCTGCCCTATCTGGCACTTACTGGTCTTGATAGTCAGACAAGCCTATTGCAGAGCCTGAAGCACTTCCAAGAGGTGAAACAGGTGGTCCTCCCAGCTGCTACTGAAAACAGCTGTGGCATCCGATTATGGAGCACTGAAGGCCTCCATTCCAGCCGAAACCTGCTTAACCAACCTCTGGAAGGTGGCAGGGATATGTTTTAGGCCAAAGGGCATTACCTTGAATTGGAAGTGGCATCTTGGTATGGAAAATGCTGACCTCTCTTTAGCCCCATCAGTTAGGGCAATCTGCCAGAGCCCAGAAGTCAAGTCAAATGTACTCAGGAACTTTGGTTCCCCCTAACTAATCAATGAGGTCAACAGTTCAGGGAATGGGTTGAACATCAGTCTTGGTGACTGTATGAGTCCCTTGTAGTCCACAGAGAACCAATGTTCTGGTGTGGTGCCCAGTGGGGCAGCCTTTGGAACCAGCACAACTGGGCTGGACCAGGGACTACTGAAGTGACCTCTACCTTGATGCTGGATCTCAATTTTTCTGACAGTCTGTAGATTTTGTTTTTGACGGGGGACTGTCGTCGGTGTTATTTAAGCCCAGTGGTGAAGGAGAACATATAGATGAACTGTCCCAATAGCTGTCAGCAGTCCCTCTGCTGCTCTGGGGTCAGAGTAGGGTAAAGGTTGACACCCTCTTCTGACCAATCTTTCTCCTTGGATGACAGGAGATCGTGGAGTGGCTCATTCTCCTCCTCTGCTCCATCATCTCTCACCAACAATATTGTGATCTCAAACCTCTGATAGTGGGGCTTCAGGCGATTAAGGTGGAGACTTGTAGGGGGTGTCTAGGGGTCTTGAGTTCCACCAGGTAGGTGCGTCCCCCTTCCTCTCAATCACTTCATAGGGCCCTGTGCAGCAATCTTGGAGGGACGTGGGCTCAGCAGGCCTCATTACCCATACCTTCTGCCCAGTCTGCTTTCTGGTCATGCCATTGCTTCATTACCTCTTGGCTAGCTAACAAGTTCTCAGAAGCCTTCTTCCAGAATTTCTGCATTTGGTTGTGGAGGGCTAGCATGTAGCTAACCACGTCCTGAGGGGATTTCTTAAGAGCTTGCTCCCACACCTCCTTCAGCAAACTCAGAGATACCCTTAAAGGGTGACCATAGAGGAGTTCAAAAGGGCTAAACCCAACTCCTTTCTGTCATACCTCCCTGTAGGCAAAGAGTAGACAGGGCTAGAGGACTTACCTCTTCCTCCTCTTGGGCTATGGAAGGCCCATAATCATGTTCTTGATGGTCTTGTTGAACCTCTCAACCAACCCATTTGTCTGGGGATGATAAGGTGTGGAGAACTTTAGTTTACCCCACATTCCTTCCACGTGACCTTCTTGTATGCCAGCAGGAAGTTGGTGACCATCTGACACCACTTCCTTTGGGAAACCACGAGTAAAGATCCCCATCAACGTCCTAGCCCCCGCAGGTGCAGTAATGATCCTCAGAAGGATGGCTTCTGGGTACTGTGTGGCATGGCCCACCAAAACTAGGATAAATCTGTTGTCCAATGGAGTTTTAGGGTCTAAAGTCCCAAAACTGTTGATGCCCACCCACTCGAAGTGGATGTCAATGACAGCCATGGGAGTCAGGGGTGATTTGAGCTTCTTCCCTGTCTTCCCACTAGCTTGGCACGTGAGACAAGACCTACAGAAAACATTGGAGGCTGTCCTCATCTGGGGCCAAAAAACATGAGTGACAAGCCTATCAAAGGTCTTGTCCTGCCCCAGATGTCCTGCCAATGACATCTCATGAGCCAGACCCAGTAGGAAGGCCCTGTAACATTGAGGACCACAAGCACATGTGCTTCCCCATGCACAGACACCTTAAGCTCACTGTAAAGGAGGTTGTTCTCCCAGTAGATCAGGTGATCTCCAGAGGTGTTACTAGCTGCCTGGGCTTTGGCCTGTTACCTTCGTCCCTTTAGGGTTGGGCACTCTCTCTGCCCCTTGCAGAACCCCTCACTGGTGAGCCCACTCTCAAGTTGATACCCAGCAAGGTCAGGCAGGTCACCTAGAGAGGCAATGGCCTCCCCAGTCAGCTCCAGGGCCTCCTTCTCCTCTAGCACCCCATCTACCAGTACCACAGGAATATCAGAGGTGGGCGTCCCCCTCTTCTTGCCTTCCCTTTCTTTGCAGCTGCCTGAGCCATTTTTTGAGGCTCCAGGCCCTCTTGAATCTCTTCCCGGGCAATTATAGATCAAGTGGTTGTACAGACCCACTCAGGCAACCACTTCCTTCCAGAAAGTGTACCTTAAGTCATTATCTAGCAAACATCCACAGGCACAGCAGGACTCACAGCTACTTTAAGAAAACCTGAGTTAACCCCACTAAAAGGTAACCACTGTGTAGTGACTTTCACGGTTTTCGCTACTACAACCTGGTGAAATGTATTGGGTATCATCTGCTCCAAGGACACTAGATGATACCTGACAGAAGTCCTACTGGCTTCTGTGCTCCTCGGAGCCTCCACCCTCTGCTCTTTGATGGTGACCTACTGCCTATACTTGGAAGTATTGGCAGATATTTGGGCTTTAGGTACCATCTCTCCATCACCAAGGTGCACTAAGGTAACCACAGTTTTCCCCCTTCTCTGACTGGGACGATCTCTGCCCCAAGCCATACACGGACCAACCCTTGGGACTGCTCACCACTGGGGGGCTGCGCCCTTTTTGAACATTTAACAACTCCCTTGCAATGCCCATACTGGTAGCACTTGTAGTACTTAGGGACAAACTTACCAGTATTTGTGTCCACAAAACCTTGCTTTTGGTGGCCAGATTTGGACTAAGACTCTTTCCTTTGTGAACTATTTTTGGGGCCTTGTGAGAACTCTGGTGGAAACCCTGACTGCCCTTTTGGGAGTCCCCCCAGAAGCTTTTTTGGACACCCAGGTACTGACCCAGATGTCTGCCTTCTCAGCAAGCTTCCTGGGAACAGTCAGATTGCTATCCACTAGGTGCAGTGCAGCTCTGTAAAACAAATATTGAGCATGTGCTCCCTCAGAATTAGATTGTACAGTTCAATATAATCATTAATTTTGCTGCCTCTCACTCAACCATTCAGTGCCTTGCTTGAGAAATCTAAGAAGACTACCCAAGGCTGGTTAGGAAGTTTGTGGCTGTCGCTGAATAGCTAGCAGCATTCTTAAGGGGTCAGAACAAACTTATCGATAAGGATGGCCTTCATGGGGGCGTACTTGGTCTGGCCATCTACCACTAGTGTGAGTAAGGTATCGCTTGCTGCAATAGGCATATGCTTCCACAACCTACCCCTGACCCAGTGCTCCTTCAGAATCTTGTGTACCCTCGGGGCTACCTCATACGCAGCAAGCCACTTGTCAATATCATCCTCCACCATATAGTATGCAGACCTTTTTTCTCCTTCAGACAATACATGGAAGCTGCCACTACTGCTGCTGGATTCTGTGGTTTGTCTAGCATTTATCTCCTGTTCTGTCAGGCTCCTCTAATGCTCCAGTAGCATTTTCTCTCTGCCAAAGCTCTCTCAGCCTTCTTTCCCTCTATTTTAAGCTTCGCATTTGGAGCCTGAACTCCCTTTCAACTTCCCTGTTCATAGAAGAGACACTGATGCCTGCCCTAACACTGGGCTCTCTCTCAGTGGGCAGAGGAACTCCCTGCTTTTGGAGTTCCTGCTCAGGGCACACGCCAGGTCATCCTCTATTACCAAATCAAGTTCCCTCTCATCAGGATCTTCCATGTTAGAATCCTTATCATCAGATTCCTCGGGCTGAAACTGCATCCTAGTGACATCCTCATAGGTGTGAAGGGCTAGCTGAAGGTCCAGCTTTCTGGCCTTCTTTCCTGCACATAGCCCGAACTCCTTGCAGAGTTTCTGCAGCTCTGCCCTGCTGAGATTATCCACATAGATCCTCTCGACTTTCAATGTATAAGACAAAGACGTAGGGAATTTAATTTTAAAAATAGGAAAAAGAGCCAATTAGAAAACTAGGGAAAATTTAAAAAAGCTTGAATTGATCTTGAATTATTGATATGGACTGGCAGTGTAACACAAAATTAGGTACCATCTGCACTGCACGAACACTGCACAAACACAAGTCCAAATCTCAGCGCTGATTACCAGTGTAGGAAATTGGGCTACTGGTTGATGGGGTGAAACCCTACTCAAGCAGGAACCAAAAACCTTGTCAGGGTGAAGTCACAAGCAAACCCTAAATTCATCTATGCTCAACCCTCGGACAACTTAACACCGAATTTGTGCAACACTTCAAACAATAACACAGTGACAACACACCACAAAAGAATCCCAACACCAGTTTAGAAAAGTTGAGCAATTTTCTATAGATAAAACCAGACCAATGTGACAAAAATCCAATCAGTAGAATTGGGGATAAGTAAATTTAAGATTTCTGTGAAAATAGCGCCAAAAAGCACAAAGCGCCAACTGTGGATATCTGGTTATGTTGGACCACGGCAAAGTCACAAGTTCAGTCCGTCCACAGTGGACCATGAGCTGGGTACAGGGCCCAAGTTAGGCAACCTGAATGAGAATATGTTCAGTCCTAGTTGTGGACAGTTGCTGGGTCCTGTAGAAAAGAATGCGTTGCTCAGTCGAGGCAATGTGTTGGTTTCGAGGAGCTGTGAGGCTACAATGGGAGAACCTGCGTCATCGTCAAAGCTGCTGTTGATGAGGGATTTGTGATGTGAGGGCCTACGTTGGGAAAGCTTTACACAGGTGGCATTTCCAATGTGAACTGCAAGGTCAACGCAGAGTCCTTGCATTGGGAAAACCCTCACTGCACAGGCAATACTTGTGTTTTGCCCAGCATTGTGCCGCGGAGCAGAGGAGATGCGTCAGTTCTGGGGGTTCCACAGATAGGCTGGCAGAGCACCTTCAGGCCCACTTCTAAGGGTCCAGAAATGGAATGGGGTGGCACCACTTGGCAGGGTAGGACTCACAGATGGCAGAGTCCAAGTGCTGGGTTCAAGGTTTTCTGAGCCTTCTGCCCCTGCAGAAGGAGGCCAACAACTAGCATGTAGAACTACTTTGGAGTCCTGGATTCAACAAATACAGGTCCAGTCCTTCTCACCCAGAAAAGAGGGCAGCAGGCCAGCACAGCAGGGCAGCAGTCATTCAGTGCAGAAGTCCAGCAGAGTGGCAGTCCATTCAGCAGCACATCAGTCCTTCTTCCTGGTAGAGTAAACATAGGTTCAGAAGTGTACTGAAGAGGTGGTGTCTGAGGTCCAATATTTATAACTTGTGCCCTCCTTCTGGAAGGCTGGAGAAGCTTCTACAAAGTCTTCTTGAAGTGCACAGGCTTTTTGCTTCCCCTGCCCTGGCTCCAGACTAACTACAGGTGGTATGCAGTCCTTTGTGTGGAGGCAGGACACACCCTATTCAAGTGTACATTGGGCTGTACCCAGCTCCATTCTCCTATCCTGCTAGTAATGATCCATCCAGGCACACCTAAACTCTGCACTGTGTGGCTGTCTAGGAGGAATACACAAAGCCCAACTGTCAGCTACACTCAGTCATGTGACCTAGAGATAGACTACAGGCATGAAATGGCTAAGGAAGGAAAATGCAAAATTTCTGAAAGTGGCATTTTCAAAATTGTAATTTACAATCCAACTTTACCATAAGAGAGGATGTTTCATTACAATTCCAAACACACGAAACATGAACTGGTTACCTGCTCCCATTTGGAAATTATCCCTTATTAAATGTAATAATATAGCTTCAATGTCAGCCTTTGCGAGAGATAGGCCTTGCGGTAGTGAAAACTGAGTTTAAGAGGTTTTAACTGCCGGAATTTGTAAAACTTAGAAGTACATGTCCAACTTCCTAAATACATTACACCCTGCCTTCTGAAACATGCTTAAAGCATACTTAAGCAGATGGCACAATAAGTGCTGCATGCCCACCGGTAGCATTTAAATTACAGGCCCTGGGTAGATGTAGTGCCACTTTACTAGGGGCATGCAAGTAAACAAATTATGCCAATTGGGGATAACCCAATGGTAACATGTTTCAAGGATTGAACATAGGCACTTTAGCACTGGTTAGCAGTGGTAAAGTGTGCGGAGTCCTAAGGCCAGCAAAAATTAGAGCCGAAGAAAATAAGGGGAGGAAGGCAAAAACGTTTGGGGGAAGACCACCATAAGCATGACAGGTCAACCAGGTTATTTCTGGTGCCATCAGATTCCAGATAAATGTCTTTAATTTCCTCATCTTTAGGGTACGTTTGCTGGGCCCATTAATTAATGTATTACATTTAGATTCGAAAAGCTCTTGTTAGACATTTGCCTTTGTAAGTGAACTGTCACGTTATACCTTATCTATACACCATTACTATTGGTTTCATTGTGAAAAGTATGATGTTACTACCTTATAAATATGTTGTTCCGTTTGTTTGGAAATTCCACTTAATTTTTAATAGTTAAAATGAGTATGCAATTTGCTTGTTACTACATTCAAAAAGTATTTTACGCTGATCCAGCCTTCTATAAATAAGGGCTCAAATGTAATCCCATTTTCAAACTCTTTTAAGGCATTGCCACTCGTTGGCAGTATTGCTCTATTTTGGGCCGATGTGTGTGGCGCATCTCCCAAATGTCCCTTCATAGTGAGCATTGGAACAGTAGTACCACTGCCTACTGTAAGAAGGTGTAAGTCGTGACCGGTGAGTAACGTGGGTGCCTGCAGCTCCTGCCATGCAGGGCATGACTACCCTTCGGATGGAAGGAAGGTAATATCTAGAGAGGATCTATCTCAGAGACTGCTGTGTTTTCAGGAGGCTGCCATTTTGTGGTATGGGATTGCGGGTGATAAAGGCCCTTATCAAAGCAGTGACTGGCGGCAAACAGCAATGTGACATACAAGTAATTTTATCGACGCCCGGTCTCCATCAGAAGCAGCACATACACGTTATAAATGTCGAGCAAATGTCTGTATATGGTAGTAGCACATACAATACAGCTAGACATACGGTAAATATATCAAAAGCATAACATAGTCGTTTTTGGCACGCTTACTACACAGCTAACTTTTGAGCACTAAATTGATAAAGACATCCGGAAACGAACTCTTCAAAGTTAGTTTCTTAGTTTTTAATTAGCCACTTCATGTTAATTCAAGAGAATTAAAGACAAAAACTATGCATGAATAGCTCAGGATTAGATGTGAAAGGAAATGTTCAGTGGAGAGGCAAAAGGGCCTGGCGTCTTCACTTGAGTGAGCATGAGGAAACATTGAATCTGAAGGGAAGAAAACAGCGCTGTTTTGCTTTTGTCTTTATTTGTGAACGTAATCAATTTTTAATATATCACTAATAGGGCTTTTGATTTAGCAAACAGGGTACAGTATTGATTTACACATGACACAAATTAATTGCTTCGTTCCATCCTTCAATTCCGGGCTTTTGGCTCCAGTGCCGCAGAGACATTATTCATAGGGATCAATATGTCTCAGAAACCGGACACTAAATAATAATTTGAGCCGCTAATCTGCGTTTTTCATTACTTGAGGTGTTCATGGAAGAGAGCGTTGGGGTTTGCTAGTTCATTTACTTCACAGATTGGTTTTCTGGAACTGATTTTTGTCAATTTTTAACAATACACAGCAAATTAGTTGCCAAAGCATTTTTAAGGTCACAGACAGTCCAATTCGGACTTTGTAAAGGCGAAAATACTTTTTTCTATTGTGCCAGTCTCATCTTGGAGCAGGTAAACGTTTACTAACTCTCAAATGGGATTCCAAAACCATACCGATTAGGTATTTGGAAGGGGTGTGATGGCCTTCACAAAATATTGTGTGATGTATCAAGGATTTGCAACTGTAATCCAGTCACAAAATATAAAAAAGTTAGTGACTCCTGAGATAAGGTAGTAAGGGCCAGATGTAGGTAGGCTTTTGCACCTCGCAAACGGCGAAAAACGCCGTTTGCGAGGTGCAAAAGCCCTCAAGCGATGCAGAAACACATTTTGCGAGTCGGAACCGACTCGCAAAATGTGTTTCCGACTCGCAAATAGGAAGGGGTGTTCCCTTCCTATTTGCGACTCGCACCGCGATTTAAGTTGATTTGTGACCGCGAAAGCGGTCGCAAATCAACTCGCAGTTACCATCCACTTGAAGTGGATGGTAACTCATTCGCAAAGGGGAAGGGGTCCCCGAGGGACCCCTTCCCCTTTGTGAATGCTCACAAAATTATTTTTTCAGAGCAGGCAGTGGTCCTATGGACCACTGCCTACTCTGAAAAAAACCGAAACAAAAGGTTTCGGTATTTTTTTCTATTTGCAGCCCGTTTTCCTTTATGGAAAACGGGCTGCAAAGAGAAAAAAAAACTGCTTTATTTAAAAGCAGTCACGAACATGGAGGTCTGCTGACTACAGCAGGCCTCCATGTTTGCGAGTGCCTATACTCGCTATGGGGCCGCAATTTGCGACTCACCTCATGAATATTCATGAGGTGGGTCATTGCGACCCCATAGCGAGTTGCAGTCGGTGTCTGAGACACCGTACTGCATACCAATTTGCGAGGTGCAAATTGCGAGTCGCATGGACTCGCACTTTGCACCTCGCAAATTGGCGTTTTGCTACATCTGGCCCTAAATTCCTTTGAAAACCTTTCTCATGTGTAAATGCAAAAAAAAAAAAAACACTATGGCCCTCATATATGACCTCGGCGGTCTTCAGAGAAGACCGCTGAGGTCCCGCCAGACCGAAGACCTTCCAGTGCAGGCGGTCTTCCGCCAACCATATTATGACTGCTGGCGACCCTCCGCCATATTTTGGGCGTTTCAGTATTCGGTGTGGCGGTGTTCTGGTGACGGGGTGCTGGCGGCGGAGCAGGCCCCATGGAACCCGTTCCCTCCCGGACGACCACTGAGGCAGGTAAGGTGATCGTCCGACAGGGGAGGGGGGCGGGAATGGGGTTGTGACTGTGAGTGTTTAGAGGGGGTGTGTTAGTGCGTGTATGTATGTGAGGGGTGTGATGTGTGTCGGGGGATGTATCATGTATGTGTGTGTGCATGTGTGTGCGTGTGTATGTGTGTGAGTGGTGTGTGCGAGCATGAGTGGAAGGGTGGGGGGTATGTCTGGTGGGCCCATGGAGTTCAGGGGGCAGGGGAGGGGGCCCTATCACCTTTGGAGGGTGGTAGGGGGTCATGGCTGTTGGGGAAGGACTCTGGGGAGGGGGGCGGGGGAGACCCCTATCAGTTCCAGGGAAGGAATTCCCTGCCACTGATAGTGCCTACGGCCATGGTTTTCGTGGCGGTACAAAAACCATGAAAACCATGGCGGTATGCGGGGTCATTATCCCGCAGGCAGACTAGTGACGACCGCCGGGATGGAGACCGCTGTCAGGTGTGGTGCATTGGTGGTTTGGCATGTGCCAAACCGCCAATGTCATAATTTGGCGGTAATTACTGCCAGCCTGTTGGCGGTGCTACCACCAAATTAACACTGTCTGCCAGGGTTGAAATGAGGGCCTATGTGAGAGAGAAGGCAGCAGTCCGAGGACCACTGACAACGCTCAAACTAGCTTTTTTTTTTAAAGCTTCGTTTATTTTAGCAAAATGCACTGCATTAAACATTTTAAAAATGCATTGAAATTCTACTGAATGACATAGTGATCTACTGACCCTAGGAGACCACCATCCCTATGATGGCCACCTACTGGACTGTGTCGAAATTTTCACCCTAAGTCATTAATATTCATGAGGGAGGACAGATTACAATACATTCCACATCAGAATTTTATGAACCAACCAATTACTACGTTGATTAGTTCATAAAATTCTATACTGTTCTAAAAAATACTGGTCAAAAATTGTGCCCAGTATTTTGCAACCAGTACTTAGTGCATCTGGCTCTTAGCTGCTTCTAGGTGCACAGTGTATACCAAAAACCAAACCTATCATTGGGAAAAGTGAGACACCATAGTTCTGATAGAAAACTTTGGGGCTTATTTACAAGTCCCTTGCGCCATGTGGCATTACTTTTTTGTGATGTTGTAGTGGTGCAAGCAGTCCCCTACACTGCACAACATTTACAAACTGGTGCACTGGGACCATTGTGCCAGTTTGTAAAGCCCTGGACCACATTATGCCAGCACCAGATATAGGCCCTCATTACAACCCTGGTGGTCGGTGTTAAAGCGGCGGTAAGACCGCCAACAGGCCGGCGGTAAAAGAAATGGGATTATGACTGTGGCGGAAACCGCCAACAAAGACAGCCACATTAACACTCCGACCGCCACGGCGGTACAAACAAACACCGCGGCGGTTACCGCCAACAGACAGGCGGGAGACAATGTACTGCCCACAGTATTACAACAGGCCAATCCGCCACCTTTTCCGGGGCGGATTCACCGCGAACAAAAACACGGCGGAAACAGGACTTGGAAGGGAAAACACTTACCTCTACACACCCCACGAGGAACCAGGACGCCATGGAGCCAGAATTCCAGATACTACCTGCCTTTGTGTTCCTGCTCCTCTACCAGGAGCACGAACGCCGGCGGTGAAGACCACAGTGAGTACTGCACCTACGACACAGGGGAGGTGGGAGGGAAAAAAGAGTGACACACACATGCAACACGCAACACCCCCACTCCCACCCTCACCCACTACAACACACAGACAAATACATGTAGATACATTACAGTTACACCCCCCCAACGGCCCCGGAAGAATGCAAAGACAAAAGGAAATGATTAAAACGAGTGTAATCAATTTAAATCCAGTACTCAAAAATATATATACACTACTTACAAATATATACACCAAGAATTCAAGTCCATGTACTGCACATACATAGTCCGTGGACCACTGGGCCCAAAATGCATGGGCGAAGCCCACACAAGATACCCGATCAAAACTGAGACAACACTGCAGGGGCATCAGATAGAAATACAACAGGCACCTCAGCGGGAAGCGAAATGGGGGCACCTCAGCCGGATGAGTGCACAACGCCAGATCCACGAGGGGGCTCCATGCCCATTGATGTATCCTGGGGAGTGCAAAGCCACAGTCTCTCAAGTCTCTACAGTGGGTGGTTTTCCCACTGCTGCATCCTGGGGAGTGCAAAGCCACAGTCTCTCAAGTCTCTCCAGTGGGTGGTTTGCCCACTGCTGCATCCTGGGGAGTGCAAAGCCACAGTCTCTCAAGTCTCTCCAGTGGATGGTTTGCCCACTGCTGCCTCCTGGGGAGTACAAAGCCACAGTCTCTCAAGTGGATGCCTTTCTCCACTGGTTCTGAAGGGGGCTTTGTGCCCAGAGTGCTTTATCCTGCCAAGGACTGAGGTAGTGGATGTGATACTCCACTGGTTCTGGAGGGGGATTTGTGCCCAGAGTGCTTCATCCTGCCAAGGACTGAGGTAGTGGATGCCTTTCTCCACTGGTTCTGGAGGGGGCTTTGTGCCCAGAGTGCTTCATCCTGCTCGTGGCGGCCTCAGTAGTGGCGGTGCTTGCGGCACTCATTGGCCTGCGGTGCTGGTGGGTGGCTCAGTGAGCGTGCTGGTGGCGGCAGTGTCCTTGGCAGCGGTGCTGTTGGCGGCAGTGTCCGTGGCAGCGGTGCTGGTGGCGGTCTTGTCCACCGTGCAGGTTTGCGGCGACTTCCCTTTCTTTCTGTGACCCTTCCCCAAATTGGATGGTGGCGCAGCTGTCTTCCCACTGCCAAATGTAGTCCTGGGAGAGCCCTTGGTGGCAGGTGTTTTGCTCTTCTCCCTCCGGGCAGTGGCCAACTTCTTATGCTTCTGAGATGGGGGACTGTCCGTGGTCTGGCTCCTTTGTACACTAGCTGCCCTGCTGTCCGGCACACTACAGAAGCCAGTTACTGCTGCCACCACTGTTCCCGCTGATGTGGTGGCTGAGGTGCTGGGTTGGGACCTGGAAAGGTGTGCCCTAGGGGACTGAAGGGGTGGGGGAGAGGAGGGGAAGAGGTCAAGTTTGGACTGGAAAAGTTTTTTAGACATGGAGGGGGAATGGGAGTGGAGGAAGAGGTAGTGGTTGTAGGAGGTGTACGTTTGCTGACTTTCCTTGAAGGTGCATGGGCTGGAGGCTGTCGTGAGGTGGATGGCTATTGGGTGGGTGTGTGACTGCATTTGTGTACCTTGGGAGGTTGGCTCACAGACACACTGGGAAAGGACACAGGGGATGTGTGAATGGTAGTGGGGGTTGTGAGTGCACGTGAGTGGTGTGTGGTGATGGGTGTGCTGGTGATGGAGGTAGTGGCTGAGGATGTAGTGCATGCAGGTGTGAGTGGAGACGTGACAGGGAGTGAGGAGGGAGACGAGGAGGAGGGGGACACAGTGGAGGCAGTGGATGTTGGTATGTCTGCATGGGTATGATGCTTGTGTGAGTGCCTGTGGGATGTGTGGTGCTTATGTTTGCCAGAGCTTCCCTTGTGTGTTGAGGTGTGTGCATGCTGGTCTGAGGGTGTGCTTGGGATAGGCTGAGGTACTGGGGATTGGGTCTGGGTGGAGGAAGTTGGGGGGGAGGCTGGGCACAGGGACAAGGGCTGCCATCAGTGCTGAGGCCAGAGTCTGAAAAGCTCACTGTTGGGCTGCCTGACCAGAATAAATGCCCTCCAGGTATGCATTTGTCTGTTGCAACTGCCTCTCTACACCCTGGATGGCATTCAGAATAGTAGACTGCCCAACAGTGAGGGAACTGAGGAGGTCAATGGCCTCCTCACTGAGGCCAGCAGGGCTGACAGGGGCTGAGGTGCCTGGGGCGAAGGAGATGCCCACCCTCCTGGGTGAGCGGCCATGGGGCACACGCTGAGGGGCTGCTGGGAGGGTGGTGCTGGTAGGGGGGGTGGCGGCAGCTGTACCTGTAGATGTGGGAAGCACAGAGGGGCCCCCCACCGCAAGGGAGCTCCCATCAGAGGAGGAGTCCGTGACGCTGGTCTCAGCTCCTGTCCCCGCCGTGGAGCTCCCCTCGCCCTCCTTCCCACTGGTGACTTCTGACTCCGTGGTCTCGCCCGCCAGGGCCATGTGGGATGCAACTCCCTCCTGCTCCGGTGCCACTGCTCCTCCGCCTGATGATGCTAATGCACAAAAGAACAGGGTGACAAAACAAAAAGGGGGGAGAGACAGAAGAAAGACATGTTCAGTGCATGCAATACCTCTACCGTTGGTGGGCACTACAGACACAGACGCCCTCTGCACTACGCCGTGCACTTAGAGTTCCCTAATTCATCACAGGGACATGGGGTACAAGGCCTATGCCGATTGCTGCACACCTGGAAGACACAGGAGCCTGACTAGGTGTAGTTGGCTCTGAACACTGGTGGGGTTGGGGTGCCACATGGCCTGCCTTATGAAGGGACCTTTCCTACTAAACTCGCCCTGGCCTAGGGTAACCCACAGCCCACCTCCCCCACCCAGACACCTCCAATGCGCGCTGAATCCGCTGAATGAGAGTGTACTCACCCCCTTGTGGCTGCTGTGATGCCCTCAAGTGCCCATCCAACTCCAGATACGCCACCGCCAGGATCCGGAACATCAGGGGGGTCATGGTGCAACGGGCACCCCTCCCATGATGGGAGGCCATCCCCAGCTGGGCCTCCGCTGTCTTCTTGGTCCAGAGGCGAATGTCCTCCCATCTTTTTCAGCAGTGGGTGCTCCGTCTGTGGTGGACCCCCAGGGTCCGGACTTCCTTGGAGATGGCACGCCAAATACCCTTCTTCTGGTGGGCGCTGACGTACAGGAATAGTACAGAGGAAAAGGAGAAGTTAGAACCGTCCGGACCATCACAGACATTGGCCTGCGTCCCTACCCTTGCCATGACGCACATGCACTCACCGTCGTTTTATGCACGCCTCATTCTCCCCCCCCTATCTTCCATCCACACCACTCCACACAGGCATTGCCCATACAGCATGCACACAGTGTACTCACCTGTTTGTCTGGAGGACTGTAGAGCAGTGTGTACTGGGGGAGGGCCCCATCCACTAGTTTCTCCAACTCATCCCTGGTGAAGGCAGGGGCCCTTTCCCAAGTTACATGAGCCATTGTCTCTTCCAGACTGAGGTCATAGCAGCACTTGCAATGTAGGTCCTCTGCTGTCGAAGATCAGGTATCAAGTGAGTGTACAGAGAGAAAATGGAGGTCACGTCCACGGCGGTGCGTACCGTCACCACCAGCGTACATCGTCATTGACTCCTGGAACCCATAGGGTCCAATGTTAACCAATGCAGGATTGCGCCGTGGTCTTCGGCCGCCTACCAGTGTACAAAGCCAGCGCAGTTACCTCATATCCCCTTGTCCCACATTACAGGTCTGACAGCTGCCATTTCAGTGGGCCACATGGCTTTAATTTAAAATGCGTCACACATATCTAGGCCTTACATACACTCTAAGAAAGGCACATAGCGGATTTTTAAATTTGTACAATTAAGTTGTGTTTTCTTACCTCAGTGTTGGCTGACCCTCTGCTCGCTGTTCTCCTCCATAGAGCATCTCCGCTGGGGCAGGTGAGGAGATGGCGGCATCCTCTGGTGTACAGACCCCTGGTGGACCTGTCGACAATGGAGGAGCGATATGTAATTGTCACCTACAGACCGGACCGTGCCACAATCCATGAACTGTGTGCTCAGTTGGAGCCCGACCTGATGTCAGCTATCCGCCATCCCACAGGGATTCCCCCTCTAGTGCAGGTGCTGTCAGTACTCCATTTCCTGGCAAGTGGGTCTTTTCAGACGACAGTGGCCATAGTATCAGGGATGTCCCAGCCTATGTTCTCCAACGTGTTGTCCAGAGTGTTGTCTGCCCTGCTGAAACACATGCACAGCTACATTGTGTTCCTTCAGGTGGAGGTTTTACCTACAGTGAAAGGTGACTTCTATGCCCTGGGACATATCCCCAACATCATAGGTGCCATTGATGGGACACATGTGGCATTAGTCCCCCCCCGCAGGAGTGAACAGGTGTACAGAAACCGGAAGAGTTACCATTCAATGAATGTGCAGATGGTGTGTTTGGCAAACCAGTACATCTCCCATGTGAATGCCAAGTTTCCTGGCTCAGTGCATGACGCTTACATTTTGAGGAATAGCAGCATCCCTTATGTGATGGGGCAACTCTAGAGGCACCATGTGTGGCTATTAGGTGAGGACATGAACCCTATACAGTGTAACTAGGTGTCTGGGGTGTGTCCGTCAGGGTTAGTGTGTGTCTAACAGTTGGCCCTCGACATTTGCAGGTGACTCTGGGTACCCAAACCTGTCATTGCTACTGACCCCAGTGAGGAATCCCAGGACAAGGGCAGAGGAACGCTACAATGAGGCACATGGGTGAACTAGGAGGGTTATAGAGAGGACCTTTGGCCTCCTGAAGGCCAGGTTCCGGTGCCTCCATATGAAAAGGTGGTTCCCTATACAACTCACCAAAGAAGGTGTGCCAGGTCATCGTGGCCTGCTGTATGCTGCACAACTTAGCTTTGCGACGACAGGTGCCTTTTCTGCAGGAGGATGGTCCTGAAGGAGGTGTTGTGGCAGCTGTGGAGCCTGTGGACAGTGAAGAAGAGGGATCAGAAGAAGAGGATATCGACAACAGGAACACGGCGATTCAACAATACTTCCAGTGAGACACAGGTAAGAAGACATCACTGACTGCTACATCTGATACACTTGTTCTACCTCTCAAGTTCAAAGGAGCTTTATTGCGGCTACAAGAGCCAAAAAAGCGAAAGCAATAATAAATACAAATAAATACACATAATGATAATTACAAGTAAATATAATGATAAAAGGGAGTAAAAGATAAGAAAAAAATGGAAAAAAGTGGAATAAAATGGAGTAAAATGTGCTGCACAGGACGATGGGACAGTCTTATTTGGAGTCTTTATCCAGAAGCGTTTTCCCTCTAATAAGCCAACTAGCTCCGAGGAATTTGGCGACGGCGATCACTAGCGTTGGCCTAGTGTCTGATCTGAGGATTCGCAGGGCTAGCGCAGAGCTGCGGACTCCCAGAAGTCTGCATGCCGGGGCCAGCCATTTCCTACGGGGGCGGTGTACGCGGGGCAGGCAAAAAGGACGTGAGGGAGATTCTCGACAGGGGCTTTGCAAGCTGGGCATACGGTTGATTCATTGTGTGACCAGCTACTGGTGAGAAGTCTTAATGGGAGTGTACCAATGCGGAGCTGGAAGTACAGTTTCCTTTCCTTTGGCGCCGTGATTAGGTCCCAAAAAGCTTCGTACTTGCGTGATTCTTTTAGGTTGGCAAAGTCACAAGAGAGTGTAGTGTGGAGTGCAGCTCTTGTGTCATCGTAATTTGCCATTTGCCAGTATAGTTTCTTTAGTTCGCTTTTCGAGGGGAAGACTGACGTGATTGGTGAGTTCCAGAGATCGTCGAGCCCAAGTGAGTGCAGTGAACCCTTGATGCATCGTAGCCAGGGGATTCTGTGAAGATGGTCGGCTTTTAGGATGACCTGTAGAGCTTCAGTGAAGGTATCAAGCTCCGGAGTGGTCCAGAGACGCCGCCAGTACAGCAGAGGTCGCAGACGGGCTTTGTGTCCAATGCGTTTGATACCGAGATCCTTGAAAAGGGGGAACAGTGGGGTGCTTAGCGGAAGGGACACGAGGGGGTCATTCCAACCCTGGCGGTCGGTGTTAAAGCGGCCGCTAACCCGCCAACAGGCTGGCGGTTTAAAAAATTGAATTCTGACCCTGGCGGAAACCGCCAACAGAGACCGCCACTTTAACACTCCGACCGCCACGGCGGGACAAACAAACAGAGCGGCGGTCACCGCCAACAGACAGGCGGGAGTCAATGTACCGCCCACCCTATCACAACCCACCAATCTGCCACCTTTTCCGGGGCGGTAGCCCCGCCGATAAAAACACGGCGGAAACAGTCATTTCAAACGGAAAACGCTCACCTCCATACACCCCACGAGGAATCTGGACAGCATGGAACCCGAACTACACATCCTACCAGCTATTGTATTCCTGCTCCTCTACCAGGAGCACGAACGCCGGAGCAGAAGACTACGGTGAGTACTGCACCTACGACACAGGGGAGGGGGAGGAGAAAAAATTACGGGCACACATACGCTACACACCCACCACCACCCTCACCCACTACAACACACACATCAATGCATAGCAATACATCACTGTTACAACCCCCAAACCCCCCGGAAGAATGCAAAGACAAAATGAAATGATCATAAACAGTCGAATATATTGTATTATCGGCATATAAAAATATCACACATTTAAAACTAATATATACATAAATATTAAAAGTCCGATACTTTTAGCAGTCATTGTCCGTGGACCACTGGGCCCAAATCACATGGGCAAGGCCCACACAGGATCCCTGACACCAACGGAGAGAACACTGCAGGGGCATCAGATAGAAAAACTACAGGCACCTCAGGGGCAAGGGAAGGGGGGGCACCTCAGCCACATGAGTACACGACGCCAGATCCACGAGGGGCCTCCATGGCCACTGTCCCATCCTGGGGAGTGCAAAGCCACAGTCTCTCAAGTCCATACAGTGGGTGGTTTGCCCACTGTACCATCCTGGGGAGTGCAAAGCCACAGTCTCTCAAGTCCATACAGTGGGTGGTGTGCCCACTGTACCATCCTGGGGAGTGCAAAGCCACAGTCTCTCAAGTCCATACAGTGGGTGGCTTGCCCACTGTACCATCCTGGGGAGTGCAAAGCCACAGTCTCTCAAGTCCATACAGTGGGTGGTTTGCCCACTGTACCATCCTGGGGGAGTGCAAAGCCACAGTCTCTCAAGTCCATACAGTGGGTGGTTTGCCCACTGTACTATCCTGGGGAGTGCAAAGCCACAGTCTCTCAAGTGGATAACAGTGTCCACTGGTTCTGGAGGGGGACTGATGCCCAGAGTGCTTCGTGCTGGCCTGCCCGACACAGATGCGGCACTGCTCCTTCCGCCAATGTGCCAGCGGTGCTTGAGATGAAGGGCCCAGCGGAGCGGTGCTTGAGATGAAGGGCCCAGTTCAGCGGTGCTTGAGACGGCGGTGCCCAGCGGAGTGGTGCTTGAGATGAACGGCCCAGTTCAGCAGTGCTTGAGACGGCGGTGCCCAGCGCAGCAGTGCTTGAGATGAAGGGCCCAGCGGAGCGGTGCTTGAGATGAAGGGCCTAGTGCAGCGGTGCTTGAGATGAAGGGCCCAGTTCAGCGGTGCTTGAGACGGCGGTGCCCAGCGGAGCGGTGCTTGAGATGAAGGGCCCAGCGGAGCGGTGCTTGAGATGAAGGGCCCAGCGGAGCGGTGCTTGAGATGAAGGGCCCAGTGCAGCGGTGCTTGAGACGGCGGTGCCCAGCGGAGCGGTGCTTGGGATGAAGGGCCCAGTGCAGCAGTGCTTGAGATGAAAGGCCCAGTGCAGCGGTGCTTGCCCTGTTCAGCGGTGCTTGCCCTGTTCAGCGGTCCTCGCCCTGTTCAGCGGTGCTTGCCTTGGCGGTCCTTGCCCAGTTCAGCGGTGCTTGCCCTGTTCAGCGGTGCTTGCCCTGATCAGCGGTCCTTGCCCTGTTCAGCGGTGCTTGCCTTGCCGGTCCTTTCCCTGTTCAGCGGTCCTTGCCCTGTTCAGCGGTGCTTGCCTTGGTGGTCCTTGCCCTGTTCAGCGGTCCTTGCCCTGTTCAGCGGTGCTTGAGTTGGCGCTCCTTCATTGCCCAGCTGGGCTGTGGCTGGCGCTCCTTCATTGCCCAGCTGGGCTGTGGCTGGCGGGGCCCTCCTGGGCAGCTGGGCTGTGGCTGGCGGGGCCCTCCTGGGCAGCTGGGCTGTGGCTGGCGGGCCCTCCTGCAAGCCTGGGATGGGGCTGGTGGGGCCCTCCTGGGCAGCTGGCCTGCTGCCGGACTTGTTGGGCGTGCTGCCCTTCCCACCCTTCCCTGGTCGTCTGTGGCCCTTTCCCACCTTTGGCGGTGTGCCAGGTGGCACCCCACTTCCAGCCGGAGCCAGGGTAGGGATTTTGGTCCCTGGTGTCCTTGGCCTCTCGCGCCGGGCACTGGTGATCTTTGGGTGTTTTTCCGGGGGTGGGCTGGCCGTGCCTTGGCTCCTACCAGAACTTGTTGCCCTTGAGGGTGGGGGACTCCACAGTCCTTGGACAACAGTCTTGATAGGTCCTGGTTTGGTGGTGGCTGAGGTGCTGATTGCAGTCTTATTCGATGGACGGGGTGGGGGAGTTGTTGGAAAGAGGTCAAGTTTGGAAAGGAAAATCAATTTGGAAAGAGAGGGACGGCTAGATGTAGTGGGTATGGGAGTGGAGGAAGAGGATGTGGTTGTAGGAGTGTGAAGTCTGGTGTCTTTGGGTGCAGGTGCTTGGGCTGGAGGCTGTCGTGAGGTGGATGGCTGTTGGGTGGGTGGCTGCCTGCGTTTGTGTGGTTTGGAAGAGGGGGTGACAGACACACTGGGAGAGGACACAGGGGACGTGTAAATGATAGTGGGGGTGGTGACTGCACGTGTGCGGAGTGTTCTGGTGGGTGTGCTGGTGATGGACGTAGTGGCTGAAGATGTTGTGCATACAGGTGTGAGTGGAGACGTCACAGGGAGGGAGGAGGGAGACGAGGAGGAGGGGGACACAGTGGAGGCAGTGGGTGTTGGTGTGTCTGCATGTGGATGTTGCTTGTGTGCATGCTTGTGTGAAGTGTGGTGCTTATGTCTGGATGAGCTTCCCTTGGGTGTTGAGGTGTGTGCAGGCTGGTCTGTAGGTGTGTCTGGGATAGGCAGAGGTACAGGGGATTGGGTCTGGGTGGAGGAAGTTGGAGGGGGGAGGCTAGAGACAGGGACAATTGCTGCCGTCCGTGCTGAGGCCAGAGCGTTGAACGATCGCTGATGGGCAGCCTGACCCGAATGAATGCCCTCCAGGTATGCATTACTCCGGTGCACCTCCATTTCTACACCCTGGATGGCATTCAAAAGGGTAGACTGCCCAACAATGATGGTCCTCAGGAGGTCAATGACCTCCTCACTGAGGGCAGCAGGGGTGACAGGGGCAGGGCCTGAGGTGCCTGGGGCGAAGGAGATGCCCCCCTTCCTGGGTGAGCGGGCACGGGGCAAACGCTGAGGGGCTGCTGGGAGGGCGGTGCTGGTGCGCTGGGTGGTGGCTGTACCTGTTGTTGCGGGGAGCACGGATGTTGCCGCCACCACAAGGGAGCTCCCTTCAGAGGACGAGTCGCTGCCACTGACATCAGCACGAGTCCCCGCTGTGGAGCTCCCCTCGCCCTCCGTCCCACTGGTGTACTCAGAGTCCGTTGCATGGCCCTCCAGGGCCATGTGGGCTGCAGCTCCCTCATGCTCCGATGCCACTTCTCCTCCGCCTGATGATGCTAATGCACACATGAACAGGAAGACCACAAAAAAGGGGAGGGGGAGAAAGAAAGACATGTTGAGTGCATGGATTACCGCTACCGTTTGCGGAGAGGACAGACACAGAAGCCCCCTGCACTATGCTGCGCACTTGGGGTCCACTACTCAATCAGTGGGAAATGGCCTACAAGCCTATGGACGACAACTGCACACATAGATGACACAGGGCCATGAATAGCTGTACTTGGCACCCTACAGAGGTGGGGGGCGGGGCACAGGGCCATGCCTTACGGAGGGGCCTAGCCTACAGAAATCGCCCTGGCCTAGAGATACCCACAGCCCACCTCCCGCCCCAGACACCTCCACTGCGCGCAAAGTCACCAGAATGAGAGTGTACTCACCCCCTTGTGTCTGCTGTGATGTCCTCATGCGCCCATCCAAATCGGGGTAGGCCACCGCCAGGATCCGGGACATCAGGGGGGTCAATTGACGACTGGCACCCCTCCCACGTTGGGAGGACATCCCCAGCAGACCCTCCGCCGTCTTCCTGCTCCCGCGTCGGATGTCCTCCCACCTCTTCCGGCAGTGGGTGCCCCGTCTGTTGTGGACCCCCAGGGTCCGGACGTCCTTGGCGATGGCACGCCAAATAGCGATTTTCTGGTGGACGCTGACCTATGTGACATGTACAGGGGGAGAAAAAAATCATCACCTTCTGCATGCTTGATGTGAGTGGCCCCCCATCCCCACCCTTGCCATGTGGCCAATGCTCTCATCTGTCGTCTGATGCATGCCTCTATCGCTCCCCTCCCCACCATCTTTCATCCACCCGACTCAACCCAGGCATTGCCCACAAAGCATGGTCCCACTGTACTTACCTGTTGGTCTGGAGGACCGTAGAGTAGCGCATTCTGGGGGAGGACCCCATCCACAAGTTTCTCCAATTCTTCAGAAGTGAAGGCAGGGGCCCTTTCCCCAGTCGCAGCAGGCATTGTCTCTTCCAGAGCGAGGTCACAGCAGCACTTGAAGTGTAGGTCCTCTCCTGTGGAAGATCAGGTATCGAGTGAATAAGTAGATAGAAAATGGCGGTCACGCCTGCGGCGGTGCGTACCACGGCGGTGCGTACCGCGACCGCCGGCACACATCGTCATTGGCTCCAGAAACCCATAGGGTTCAATGTTAACCAATGCGGCTTTGCGCCGCGGTCTTTGACCGCCTACCGACACGGTGTGCCACGCCAGCGCATTGACCTCACATCCCATTGTCACACTTCACAGGTCAGGCAGCCGCCATTTCAAGGGCCCACATGGCTTAATTTCTACTGCATCACACACACCTAGGCCTTTCCTCAACACTCATACAAACCATTCAATGCATAGTGAATCGTGTTGTGTGCAAGCTGTGGGAACGTACCTGTGGGTTGATTGACTCTGTGCTCGCTGTTGTCCTTCCTAGGCACCGTCCGCTGGGCAATGCCAGGAGATGGAGGAATCTTCCCGGGTACAGACTGCTGGTGGACCTGTCGACAATGGAGGAAAGACATGTCATACTGACATACAGGCTTGACCGAGCCACTATACAGGAACTGTGTGCCCAGCTGGAGGCAGACCTGATGTCACCCATCCGCCAACCCACAGGGATCCCCCCTCTAGTGCAGGTGCTGTCAGTACTCCATTTCTTAGCAAGTGGGTCATTTCAAACAACAGTGGCCATATCATCAGGGATGTCTCAACCTATGTTTTCCAAGGTGTTGTCCAGAGTGTTGTCTGCCCTGCTGAAACACATGAGGAGCTACATCATATTCCCTGAGGTGGGGGATTTGCCTACAGTGAAGGGTGATTTCTATGCCCTTGGACATATCCCCAACATCATAGGTGCCATTGATGGGACACATGTGGCTTTGGTACCCCCCAGCAGGAGTGAACAGGTGTACAGGAACAGGAAAAGTTATCATTCGATGAATGTACAGATGGTCTGTTTGGCAGACCAGTACATCTCCCATGTTAATGCCAAGTTCCCTGGCTCAGTGCATGACACCTACATCCTGCGGAATAGCAGCATCCCGTATGTGATGGGTCAACTCCAGAGGCACCGGGTGTGGCTATTAGGGGACTCTGCTGTATGCTTCACAACCTGGCTTTGCGCCGCCAGGTGCCTTTTCTGCAGGAGGATGGTCCAGATGGTGGTGTTGTAGCAGCTGTGGAGCCTGTGGAGAGCGAAGAGGAGGAAGGCGAAGAGGACGACATAGACAACAGGAACACAGTAATAGAGCAATATTTTCAGTGACACACAGGTAAGAGTACACACCGGCATATTACATTTACTTAAAGACTCCTACCTCTCTACTGTCTGACTTTTTCCCCTAGTGTATGGTTACTGTGTTGTGACTTTCCCTTCCGTTTTCAGAGCTGTGGGCCCCACTGCGTGACATCTGCTTTGTTTCCCCATGGACTACAGCTGTGTAGGCTTGTTGGCATCACAATGTGAATAACAATTTTGGCACTGTCATGTCTAATACATTTGTTCAAATCAAAGACAGACTCCAGATTGTTTATGTGCAATAAGTGTGTTTATTCAAGTGCTCTAATTTGGATGGGTGGTTGCAAATCGGTGAGGGGTGATGGTGGAGGATTGTCCATGGCAGAGTCCAGACTATCAGGTTCACAGGTGCATTGTCCAAATGCCTGTGGGAAGTGGAGCAGGGGCAGTTTAAGGTTGGACAGGGTGACAATGTGGGACAGTGGGATGACAATCAGGGCGGTATCCTTTGCTGGCGGGGGTCATGACATGTTACTCTGTCTTCTTCCTGGATCTCAGGGCCCGCTTGTGGGGTGGTTCTCCTTCTGCAGGGGGTGGGGTTCTGGTGGCATGTTGGTCTTCTGTCGGGGACTCCTGTCCACTAGCGCCGGCGGAGGTGGTAGCCAGTTCTTGGTCCATGCTAGTGTCAGGTGCCCTTTGAGGTGCCACAGTGGTCCGCAATGTGGAGATTAACTCATTCAGGGCCAATACGATGGTACCCATGACAGTACTGATGTTTCTCAGTTCCTCCCTGAACCCCATATACTGTTGTTCCTGCAGAAGCTGGATTTCCTGAAACCTGCCCAGGACCATGGCCATCGTCTCCTGGGAGTGGTGGTATGCTCCCATGATGGAGGAGAGGGCCTCGTGGAGAGTGGGTTCCCTTGGCCTGTCCCCCCCCGTCGCACAGCTGCCGTCCCAGTTCCCCTGTTTCCTTGGGCCTCCGTCCCCTGGACCGTGTGCCCACTACCACTGCCCCCAGGTCCCTGTTGTTGTTGGGGTGTTGGGTTAGCCTGGGTTCCCTGTAGTGGTGGACACACCGCTGATTGACGTGTCCTGGGGACAGAGGTATGGGCCCGCTGGGTGGGTGCTGTGCTGGTGTTCCCAGAGGGGGGAAGGTCTGCTGTGGCCTGTGCCTGTCTGAGGGGAACCGACTGTCCCGAGGTCCCCGATGGACCGGGCTGGTCATCTAGATCCAGGGAGACAGAGCTGCTGTCATCACTGTGGGCCTCTTCTGGGGGTGGAGGGGACATTTGTGGACCCTCCTGCGTGGTGACCTGGCGTTCGGTTCCTGCACGGGTATAAAAAGTATGGTTATTGCTTCTGTGTGTGCCAATGGCGTGCAATGGGTGGGTGCCCGTGTACCCCAGTGCTGGCATTCCTTTGTGGGGGCTGTTGTGACGGTATTTTGGGGGGGGGGTGATGGGTATGTGCATTGGGCATGCCTTGGTGATGGGTGTCCATGCTTTGGGGCCGCATGCAGGGCTAAGTTTTGGGATGGGTGGGTTGTGATGGTGAGACATTTGCAAGGGGTAGTTGTGATTGGGGTAAGGGTGAGTTACATGCAGGTGGGGTGGGGGGATGAAGTAGTGAAGATGAGACTTACCAGAGTCCATTCCTCCACCGACTCCTGCGAGGCCCTCAGGATGCAGGATGTTCAAGACTTGCTCCTCCCATTTTGTAAATTCTGGGGGAGGAGGTGGGGGTCCGCCGCCAGTCTTCTGCACCGTGATGTTGTGCCTGGATACCATGGAACGCACCTTCCCCCGTAGGCCGTTCCACCGCTTCCTGATGTCGTCCCTATTTCTTGGGTGCTGTCCCACAGCGTTGACCCTGTCGACTATTCTGCTCCATAGCTCCATCTTCCTGGCAATGGTGGTGTGCTGCACCTGTGTCCCGAACAGCTGGGGCTCTACTTGTACGATTTCCTCCACCATGACCCTGAGTTCATCATCTGAGAACCTGGGGTGTCTTTGAAGTGCCATGGGGTGGTGTGGATGATGTGTGGGGTGGAGTGTGTAGTGATAGGTGGGGTGCTATTTAGTGGTGTGTTGTGTGAGGTGCGTGGAAGTTCTGTGGGTATTGGTATTGTGTGCCTGTGGATGCTTGGTAGTTGACTGTGGTGTCTCTCTCTCGCCTTCTCTCAGAATTTCTGGTCGTAGGGATTTGTGTGTGATGTGGGTGTGATTGTTTTATATTGTATTGGGTGTATGGGAGTGGTGTGTGTATGTGTATCAGATGTGTGTATTTCGAATAGTCCAATGTGGTTGTGTTTTGTACGAGTATGTGTATTTCGACCGCGGCGGTGTGTACCGCCAATAGAATACCGCAGTTGGAAGACCGCCGCGTGGATTCGTGGGTCGTAATGGCATGGGCGTATTTCTGTTGGCGTGAGGGTGGAGGTTTGGTCATCGCCAGTTTCTCGCTGACCTTTGGTGTGGCGGACTTTTGTCGATGTCGGTATTTTGGCGGTTTGCCTGTTGTGGGTCAGAATGACCGTGGCGGTTTACCGTGACCGCAGCGGTGTTATGGCGGTCTTCTGTCTGGCGGTAAGCGCGCGCCTTTTACCGCCGAGGTTGGAATGACCCCCAAGGTTTCTTAGGAAGTTGTTTTCAGCAGTGGTTAAGTCTTGGGTTTTGGTGTAGCCCCATAGTTCAGCCCCGTAAAGCGCTGAGGAAACGGCCTGGGCTTTGTATAACTGTAATGCTGGGCGAATTGGTTTTGTGTGTGAGAGGTGAAATTTTTTTTGTAGTACCCCTGTTGTTTGTTTTAGTTTTAGGGCTTGTTTTCCTATGTGTGGCTTCCAAGACATGTTGTCAGTGAATGTTATGCCCAGGTAGCTGAAAATGCCCACCTTCTCAAGTGTGGAGCCCACTAGAGTAAACTTCCCTTTAAAAGATCTGTGGGGATTGAGGGTCATTAGTTTTGTTTTCGAGGCATTGATTTCGAGTCCCTGTGATGAGCAGAAATGCTTGAAGCACGCAAGGAGTTTCCTTAGACCACTAGGGGTCTTGGATATCAGAAGGGTGTCATCGGCAAAGAGTAAGACTGGGATTTTTTGTGGGCCGAGTGAAGGTGCGTCAGCCTGCAGTCTGAGGAGGGAGGGGACGATTTCATTGATATATAGGGAAAAGAGGGTCGGGGCAAGTACGCACCCTTGCTGCACACCCCGGGAAACGTGGATTCTATCAGTGAATTGGCCCTTGTTGCCCCACCTGACTTGTGCGTAGTTGTCCTCGAGGAGTCGTATCAGAATGGCAAGAATGGGCTCCGGGATTCCCAACCGAAAGAGAGTGTCCCATAGTTTGTTGTGAGGTACTAGGTCAAAAGCAGATTTGAGGCCACAAAAGCTACATAAAGGCTGCCTCTACCAATGAACACTGTTTTCCAATATAATAATAGGAATCTGAGGGCTTGATCAGTGGTGGAAATGTTCTTCTGGAAACCGGCTTGGAGGGGGCTAAGGATATCGCGTTCAGTCATCCATTCTTCGATCTTTCCTAGGAGGCAGTGGCAGAAGACTTTTTGGACACAGTCGATTAGGCTAATAGGTCTATAGTTGCAAGGAAGTGATCTGTCGCCCTTTTTAAAGATTGGAATAACAATAGCAGCTTTCCAAGACTCGGGAATTGGCGCCCCAGATGCTATTGCGTTAGCTATAATGGTGAGGTATCTTGACCAAGATGCTAGGTCTGTTGAGAACAGGTCTGCTGGGACGCAGTCTGATCCAGGGGCCCTGCCGCGTTTTAAGGTGCTTAGAGAATAGGTTATGTCACTTTGGGAAAACAACAGGGGTGCTGCAGTGGTGGGTGCTAATGGGTGATTTAGGTGGGGGACCGTGCAAACAGGGATGGGACTATCGTGATCAGGGGAGTACAGGCTGCTAAAGTGAACTACCCAGTCTCTCGGGGCAATATTGGTTGTGATGTCTAAACCACTGGTTTCTGGGCCTCGCGCTGCCAGGGACCAGAACAGACTATGGTTCCTCTCGCGCACAGCGTCACTGAGTGCTGTCCACCATTTATTATCTTGGTCACGCTTGGCTATGCGTATTGCAGATTTATAGGACTTCCTAGCTACGCGGATGGCGGTGGGGTCCTTGGATTTAATGGCTTGAACTAAGCGCTTGTTTAAGGACCGACACGTTTTGTTGAACCAACGGTGCCTACCTATGGGTCGTTTGTCGTTGTGGGCTGGGGGTACTGAGAAGTGGGCTGTGATATCCCTAAAACAGGAGGTGTGAATTAAGCTTATTTCCTGGTAGGGAATTGCAGGACCTGCCTCTAGGCCCATTAGTGTGAGTTTTAGGGTGTTATTGGCAGCGTTGATGAGTGCCGGCCGAGCCACGACCTTGTCCCATTTTAGGTGTCGTTTATTGTTGGCCAGGCTAATGCCCTCGGGAGCTACTGCTGGGGAGTTGGACGTGGATGGGAGATTACCTAGAGCTAATGTGTGGACAGAGAGGGGGTTGTGATCACTTTCAGCCCTTTCAGTGATCGTCATGTCGATGACTAGAGGCCATAGTCTTATATCGAATAGACAATAGATGATTCTGCTGGTGTGGATGGTTTTGTTGAACGTGTGACTGCCATTAGTGTCTGATTTGGTTCTGCCATTTAACACCCTGAGCCCGAACTCCATGGAAAATGATTTGACCTGGATAGCGACCTGCGTCCATCTCTTGATGGGTGGGATTGACAGCGCGGGGATCGACCAGGCTTGATCCTCCTCGTTGGTGGACCTGAGATCGTCCCAGTCAAGGGGTTCGAATGTGACATTGAGGTCCCCAGCCCCAATGGTTTTGTGATGGCGGGGGTAGTTTTGTAAGAGGGCTATGAGGGCGCAGAGGGTTTTGGAGACTTGACCCCCCCTGACCCCTCGAGTGTAGATATTAAAGATGTTCACCACAGAGTCGGGCCCAAAGGATAGATGAAGGCCTAACAGGTCGGGAGAGTCAGTAGGTAGCTGTGATATATGGCAGCTAAGTGATGTTTTGATCCAGATGGTCAGAACTGCCTCTCGTGCTGGCCACAGCGGGGATGTGGAAGTTTGTATAGCCTGTTCGATAAAGTTGGTTGAGTGGCCATGTCTCTTGGAGGAGACATATGTCATGTTCGTCAATAAAGGAGGAGAAGGATGGAAGGGGAAGGATAGATTTCAAACCTGCCACGTTCCATGAAACAAGTCGTACCACAGTTTGTGGCTGAACAATCCTGTCTAAATGCCTGGGGTTTGTATGGTTGGCTGTCAGGGTTGGTCTGGCAGATGTGGTTGAGTGGGCAGAAGTGGGTTGATACCAATGTTTACCCGTGGGGCCTGGGGTGGTTGGTGATGTTCCTCTGTTGGAACTGACCTGATCCTGGTCCGGGAAGTGCTTGCAGACCCAGCCGGCAGGACATGGTTTGGTGGGCAATGCGCCTGCAAGATGGAAGGTGCATCGTTGTCATGATTGCTCAGTGGACTGGCAGTGGTCTTAGTGTCATGGGTAGGGGAGAGAATACATGGACAAGCAATAGTGGGGTAAGAGGTAGATCTGGGGCTGATAGATGTTAGAGAGTTGCAGGGTTTGCCAGCATAGTATTTGATGCAATCATTTTTATCAAGAGTGGATACATTTTCTGCTGGGTGATAACTCGAGCACTCCTCGTGGTGCGTAGGTGGCCTGGGGTATTTAAACTGGATGCGTGAGTGTGCTGGTGGTCTTGTTCTTGCATCTAGGGCCACCAGGTTGTTCACCATGGTCCCGTCCTTGAGTGTCAGTTTTAAGATGTCAAAGTGAGTTCCCGGGTCTGGCCGTCGTACTACATTAATTAGGTCCTCGCGTATTATGGATCGAAAGCCTCTGACATGGCGAATCCAATGGATTGCCTTGTTTTTGATAGAGTCTGCCTTGTGTGTTCTACCTCTCATCTGTTTGTCACTTACACCCAGGTTATGGACCCTGAGTTGTTACTTTGCCTTTCGATTTTCACAGATGTGGGTCCCACTGTGTGACATCTGCTTTGTTTCCTCATGGACTAGAGCTGTGTGACATAGGTATGTTGACAATGCAATGGATATTGCTTTTTTCCTCACTTATTGCAAATACACATTTACGAAAGCACAGACTGACTCCAGAAAGATTAGTGATTTAAGGGTGTTTATTTAAGTGCTAAGTAGTGGAGGGGATTGTAAAATGGTCAGTGGTGATGGTGGAGGATTGCCAGTCTATTAGTCTCACAGGTGCATTGTCCAAAGGGGCATAGGAAGTGGAGCTGGGGCAGTTGATTGATGGACAGGGTGACAAAGTGGGACAAAAGGATGACATTCAGGGTGGTCTCATTTCTTGGCGGGGGTCTTGGCATTGTTCTCTTTCTTTGTCCTGGATCTCAGGGACTGCTTGCAGGGTGGTTCTCCTTCTGCAGGGAGTGGGGTGCTGGTATCGTGGTCTTGTGGCGGTGCCTCCTGTCCACTAGCGCCTGCGGAGGTGGTGGGCATTTCCTCGTCCAGGCTAGTGTCAGGGGACCCTTGTTGTGCCACGGTGCCCCTCCTGGTGTTGACGAGTTCCTTCAGCACCCCTACAATGGTGCCCAGGGTGGTGTTGATGGACTTGAGTTCCTCCCTGAACCCCAAATACTGTTCCTCCTGCAGCCGCTGGGTCTCCTGAAACTTGGCCAGTACCATTGCCATCGTCTCCTGAGAATGGTGGTAGGCTCCCATGATGTTGGAGAGTGCCTTGTGGAGAGTGGGTTCCCTGGGCCTGTCCTCCCCCCGTCGCACAGCAGCCCTCTCAGTTCCCCTGTGTTCCTGGGCCTATGTCCCCTGAACCGTGTGCCCACCGCCACTGCCCCCAGGTCCCTGGTGTTGTTGGGGTAGTGGGTTAAGCTGGGTTCCCTGTAGTGGTGGACACACTGCTGCTTGACGTGTCCTGGGAACAGAGGTATGGGCCTGCTGGGTGGGTGCTGTGCAGGTGTTGCCAAAGAGGGGAGGCTCTGTTGTGGCTTGTGCCAGTGTGAGGGGACCCGACTGTCCCGAAGACCCAGATGGGCCGGGCTGGTCATTTAGATCCAGTTGGATAGAGCTGCTGTTATCACTGTGGGCCTCTTCTGTGGGGGGAGTGGACATGTCTGGAACCTCCTGTCCGGTGATGTTGGGTAGTGGTCCTGCAGGGGTGTAAAGGCATGATTATTGCATCTGTGTGTGCCATGGTGTGCAATGGGTGGGTGACCCTGTACCCCAGTGCTTCCATTCCTCTGTTTGAGCTTGTGTGCTAATTGTTTAGGGGTGTGTGGGTATGTGCAGTGCCCAGGCATTGGTGATGGATGTCCATGCTCTGTTGTTGCATGCAGGGCTTGGTGTTGGGATGTGTGGGTTGTGATAGTGGGACATGTGTGAGGAGTTGGAGTGATGGGGGTGAGGGTGAGGGTGGGGGTATGTGATGGGATGCAGGTGGGGTGGGGGTTGTAATAGTTACATTTGACTTACCACAGTCCATTCCTCCTGCTACTCCTACAAGGCCCTCTGGATGCAGTATAGCCAAGACCTGCTCCTCCCATGTTGTTAGTTGTGGGGGAGGAGTTGGGGGCCCGCCGCCAGTCCTCTGAACTGCTATGTGGTGTCTTGAGACCACTGAACGCACCTTCCCCCGTAGGTCGTTCCACCTCTTCCTGATGTCATCACTGGTTCTTGGGTGCTGTCCCACTGCATTGACCCTGTCGACTATTCTGCGCCATAGCTCCATCTTCCTAGCAATGGAGGTGTGCTGCACCTGTGATCCGAATAGCTGTGGCTCTACCCGGATGATTTCCTCCACCATGACCCTGAGCTCTTCCTCAGAGAACCTGGGGTGTCTTTGCGGTGCCATGGGGTGGTGTGTGTTGCGTTGTGTGAGGGGATGTGTTTGTGTGTGTTGTGTGAGGTGCATGGATGTTGTGTGAGTGATAGTGTTGTGTGCCTGTGGATGCTAGTTTGTAGATGGTGGTGTCTCTCTCTGTGCCTCATTCCTAATTTTTGTCGTAGGGGTTTGTGGGTGATGTGGGTGTGTGTTTTATATTGTATTGGGTGTGTGGGAGTGGTGTGTGTATGTGTATGTGTACCAGGTGCGTGTATTTTGATTTGTCCAATATGGTTGTATTTTGTATATGTGTATGTATTTTGAGCGGGGCAGTGTGTACCGCCAATGGCATACCACGGTTGAAAGACCGCCACGTGGATTCGTGGGTCGTGATAGTGTGGGCGTATTCTTGTTGCCGTGACTGTGTCGGTTTTGTTTACTAGTTTATCACTGACCTTTGGTGTGGCGGACTTGTGTGGGTGTCTGGACCGCGGCGGTGTGTTGGCGGTCTTCTGCACTGCGGTAAACGGGATTTACCGCCAATGTTGTAATGCGGGCCATAATGTATGCAGGGTAGGCGTTCCCACGTTAAAAGCCACACAGAACTGATGCAGTGAAATTTACTACATTTCATTGTGCCGTTCTGCACATTCACAGCGTCACTTTTTTAATGCCTGCTCAGAGCAGGCCTTAAAGTGACACTGGGTTTTTAAACATGGGACCCTCCTCGCATTTCCTTGTCCGATTACCAATGCTACTCCAGCACTGTGCCGCTTTTGTGCCAACACATGCACCGGATTTTCTAGTGCATCTGTCGAATTCTACACAATGGAGCACTGTTTCATAAATACAGTGCTACCATGGAATCGGTAAAGGGTCTAGGGCTGGTGCAAGAAAACTGCCACATTGATGCCGATGTGACAGTTTCTTGTAAATGAGGCCCTTTGTTTTTTTTTAGCACACATCTAAAACCCCTCAACATGGGCAGCAACGTAAGCTAGCTACATGGGTAGGCTATTCCATAAAATGTGAGCCTGAATGGAAAGCACAGATCATTCCTGCCTACAAACAGACAAGCAGGTAACTCTTGATTAAACCATTCACAGGACATATAATGACACTCACATCAACTGTGCAATTGGATTCACATGAAATGTTGAAAATTACGATTTTTCAGAAGAAGTCTGTAGTGTATTTGATAAAGGAGGCACTTTCTTTAACACTAAATTGTAAAAAATAATCAGTGTACTATGCCTTGTAATATGTCCATATCCCATCAAAAAGAATGAAGTTGACTGGGCTCTGCCAAACAACATGGTGAAAGTAGCATACATGTACATATATATATTTTTTATTTTGGAGTTACTACAATTTGTTTATATCACAGCTACTGTGAGTGCCAAAAATCATTTTATTAACAAAAGAATGGTACGCTCTATGGGATCCTGGAGGCCCCCCAGGTTACTGCAATTTCTTCATGACCAAATTAGAAAAGTATTTCCTCTATAAAGATTCAGAATGGCAAGAGGGAATCATTACATATGAGGGTTTTAGATGACTTCATACTTTGGAAAACACCAAGAAGTTAAACTAAAAATCAAAGACCTACACCAAAAACAATTAATGCATAACTTTCAGTCACTATCAAAGAGCATCATTTTTGGACATAATGATTTAACTCCACAATAACACAGTTCAAACAAGCTTAGATTGCAAATTGACTGACAGAAAAAATATTTTGCATTATAAAATATTTCATTCAGCTTCCCTAAAAGACATTTATCATGATCTCAACTCTCAAAGTTAAAAGAATAATGTTCCAGCAAGACAAACATACAAAGAAATAGCCAAGTTCTGCAAGAGGGTAGCTCAAGAAGTTTTCAACAAAGCCAAAGAGGTATAACTAAAACCAGAAAAGAATTGCTAAAACTCCAACATTCTACAACCTCTGAACAAGTAGCTTTTGTATTGAAATATTCCAAGTCAAGCAATGAGATAAAACATTGTCAACAAACACTGGTAAAAACTATGCCTCAAACCAGACTTTAAAGGGATTTTCTCCAACAAACCACATTTTGTTTACCACCATTCAAGAAACATAAGAGAGTTGATAATGACAAAGAAAACAACCCAAAATGCAATGCGAGTGGCAAACCAAAAGGCACATATCCATGCCTCAACTATGATCGCTGTAATAATGTCACAGAAGTCAAATTTGTCAAATACCGATATAGTGGACAAAACGTTTAAATAAAAAGCTATGGCACTTGTGATATATATGGGCACAAATGCCCATGGGCCTTATTACATATAAGCAAAACTGAGCAGAAAATAGAAATCAGATTGCCTGAAGATAAATGCAACACAAAACTTGTACATACAAAATCCCCTTCGGCATTACATCTTTGTACTTTGCTCACTTTGCCTCTGGAACTAAGCTACACCCAACTGAAGAAACCCAATCAAGGCTAAACTGGTTTTGGGTTACCTTTGTGCCAGTTTGGAGAAGGCATGGCTTGCCAGTTAGGGCTGGACTGTTCCTATTGGAGCAGGGTCAAGACTGATTGGCATGTAGCTGTGTCTACTCGGAGATGACATGGTGGGCAAAAGAACGATGGGTTGGAATGCGACACTGAGTGATTGCCAGTAGTTAGACATTGCAAGAATCCTCCCATCACCGTTAGCTTGTTTTTCTATATATATATTCAAACTTAAGCTTCCATTAGCAGATTAGCAAGGAGAACATCATCAATCAGACCAAAAATGACAATTTCCCAAACAACAAATGTGGCAAAGAACTTTAAAAGTAAGTGAATCTAAATAAATGTAAAATAACTAACAACCTCTAAATGTTAAAAATAAAACAAACATCAAACACCCCATTACTAAGCACACCTATTTTTTAAACGTAAAAGTAAAACAATCATTTAATGTACAACAGAGAAGAAGGCACTACCTTATCCACATCTCAACACAATTAAAGAGAAGATGATAAAAGCCATCTCTTATTTTTCTTTAAAATTGCAGCAAATCTGGAAGCATACAATGTGAAAAGTGACAATGTATGTTAAAATGTTAACAACAAATTATATTGTTCACATTACATAATGAATGTATACCTCTAACATTTACAGATACAATGGCAGAAAGAGCCACTTACATCACCTCCCGGAAAGGCAAACAATTATTATCACACATGGGATATAAATAATGCCAGGAGCTCAAGTACTGAGCATATACATTGAAAATGTGCAAACAATTATGCTAGTGCTTGTTATTGGAGGGATACAGCTAAAAACAATGTAATTAACGTTAAAGAGTAAAACCACTTCCACAATTTAACAGAGAAAGGAGCAAGACATGTTTTGCAAGATCTCAGAGGAGCAAACAGTAGTTCCCAGAAAGCAAAGGGAACTATATTAAAACATAAACTCTAACATGTTCCTGGCAACTCCCTGCAGTCCCTAATTTAAAATGATTAGCAGCACACACCAGGAATGTATAACAGATACCTCTGCTGCTCCTAGAAAATTCCAAGACATAAACATTTCTGAGAATCTGACCACTTTAAATACTGAATATCCTTTCCTCCTCCACAATAATAATAATGAATGTGTCACAGAAAATAGCATCTTTAAATTAACCTGAAGTCAAACATGGATGATGGATGGCAATTTCAAGTCATGCCTTCCACCATTCACACAGACATACACCATACATGGTGAGTAGCATGATAGTAATTTACCCCTAATTTATGCATCACTTGCTAACAAGCAAAGTGCTACATACTTTGAAATACTAAACTAAATAAAAATAAAAACTAACAACACAACTGCTACCCCAAAAAATAATTACACACTTTGAGCAAACAATGATAGAAACAATTTTGAAAATCAGCCCACACACAGCCATACAAGCTGCTATTACCATTTGATTCAAAGCATTTAGAGCACCTCCAAAATGTTACACTAAGGGCCTCATTATGAGTTTGGCGGTCTGATGGTAAGACTGCCGCGGTGGAAGCTGCTAAAGACCGCCATGTTGGCGGTAACTTGAATATTACTGAGTAACCCTGCATTAAGTGTTACACTGAGAAGTCCGCTAAAAAATAGCCAAATATCTGAAACCGCCAGGACACTGGAGGACAGAAAAGAGGCTGTCCCACCACTAGCACCACCAGCCCAGCATAAATCCGCCCACCAGATTATGATCCACAAATCACGACAGAGGTTCTTCCATGGCGGAAAACCATTGGTGGTGCGAAACGCGGCAGTTTCAACTCACATCACAATGAACACAGCACCATATTGGATAGTTTGAATATCCCACACCTGAGGCTCATCCACACACCCAACACACCTACACACTGCACTTTATAACATACCCCTATACAACTGACAATCCTTTGCAATCTGAACACCACACACAGCCACAGACAAGCTAAATCTTAGACAGAATAGAAAAACCAACATTAGGCATCCACAGAGATTTCACTACACACACATCATACACCTGCACAACATACACAACACACATTTTACTACCAGACACAATCCACAACAGCTGTCACCCACTGACATCACAGCACCTAAACCTCACCATTTACCTTTTACTTCAGCCTTTTTTTTTTAAACACTACCACACCGTCTTCACCAACACTACCATGTCCCCACAAAACCACCCACGTTTCACGGATGAGGAGTTGAGAGTCATTGTGGACAAAATTATGAGGGTAGAGCCACACCTGTTTGGAGCACAGGTCCAGCAAACATCAGTTGTCAGGAAAATGGTGTTGTGGCAAAGAATAGTCGCCGGGTTCAATTCTGAAAGCAGATATCCACACACAAGGGAGGAAATCAGGATGAAGTGGAACAATCTCAGAGAGAAGGTACATTCCATGGCATCCACGCACCAGCTGGCGGTAACCAAGACTGGCGGTGGGCCCCCACCTCCTTCCCCTACTTTCACATCTTGGGAGGAGAAGGTCTTGGACATTCTGCATCCTGAGGGCCTGACAGGAATACCTGGGGGGGTGGAGTCTGGTAAGTCCCCACAAAATCCATGTCAACCAATTGTTATGTACTGCACGCTCCCTCGCCACCTTAATCCACACCAATTCACATACCTCCTACTACACCTCTGTCCAAATGTTCTAATCCCCCTCTCTGGCATGCCGCATGCCCACTGAACCCACTTGGCTCCACAGTCCTTGAAAATGGCACATGAAGTACTAGCAACTCATAGCACCACAATTCTCAGAATGCAATATCCCACTATTGTGAAAATCAGAACAGTGCACCAAATGTGGGATGTCATGCCTGTGAAAGTAACTTCCAACATAAACCATCTTGATTATGCAAGTGTGAAACAGTGGATGGCAATGACAGCAGTGCAATGGCCCACTCCCACTATCATCACAAGAAAAACACAGCTATAGCTGAGTACCCAATCACAATGCTCTTAGAATAAAGATTCCTAAGATTGAAATATACCCACCTGGGGTGGAAATCTAGATGCCAAAGTGAATGCACATGCAGTACATCCAGTTACAGGTCGATGTCTATTGCTTACTCCTTACTGTGTCACTACTCTGACACTACTGTGCATTGTACATCTCTTTGTGTGCCATGTATCATGTCAGACACTTCAGTAGGCAACAAAGATGAGTACCCATGTCAATAATCAGACAGCATAAGATGGTACCTGCAGTCCAATCACTACCAACATAGTTTAACAGCTACAAGCATGGTGTATGGTATTGACATTACAGAGCCCTCTGGATGAAGGACCCAGTGAGGACAACACCCATGGATGTATGGACACTGAAGAGGAACCTGGCCCATCAGGGACACCTAGTCAGTCAACAAATGTCAGCCTCACCCTGCCCACATCGACTCCTCCCAGCCCTGTTGCATCTATATTACAGGCAACCATTCGCCCCCAAACCTGTGTCCCAAGGACTGTATCATCCATTTTGTGCCCCACAGTACAGGTACCTGAGTCTCCTCTTATCACCCCTGACGATGATGGTTCTGCCACCACTGGAAGTGGGCACAGGCATGTGGGGGTAGGGTGTGTGGGAGGAATAGTGTGGGCCAGAGGTTGGGGGCTCAAAGGGACACCACCGACAAGAAACCATCTCCCAAGTCTTGGGGAGCATACCAAAATTCCCAAGGCATGATGGGCCAGGTAATCACCATGATGGGGGAAATCCAACAGCTGCAAAGGAACCACCACCAGGAAGTCATGCTTCAGTGGCAGGCACAAAATTCCTGCCTGGCTTCCATTGCTGGGGTGCTGAGGGACATCAACACTGCTCTGAGTAGGAATTCAGCACAACATCAGGCCTCTTCCATTGGTAATGAGTCTTCAGACCTTTCAACATCTGCGGCTGCAAATGGGATTGAGGCCCTGCCAGGGGAAGGGCTTGCCTCTGACACCCCACCCTCAGTAGCAGAGGACCCCCCGCAAACATGGACGTCCACCCAGGCATCCAGGAGGAGCAGATGCCAAGACCAAACCCACTGCCAGAAAGTGAACCTCTCCTGACTTGTTCACCTTGTGCGCCACAGATACACCCCGTTGACTGTTCTGAAACCAAACTCAATTTTTCCATGGTACAAGGGCACTGGACTTGTGTAGCCTAATGGTGTAGCAGCTACCCTCATGATTCCAGCCACCATGACAAACTCTTACCTGTTTATATTGTGTTTTTGTTAGTTATGAGTCACATATCTTGTTTTACTGTTCACAATAAATCACACTTGAACACAGGTCCAGTGTATGTGTCATTTATCAACCATGTACCACTGTTATGGATGGCAACTCAGCTATCAATATGTCCCTCTGTATTGTACAATCTATGTTATGGACATCACACGTGGACTCAATTATCAGGAGACTCATTACTTTAGAATTCCAACATGGACAGAATCAAAAACTGTTGTATGCTACATCTACACACATTTATTAGTAGACATGCAAACAGCACATAGACTATAACTGATAGTAACATCAGGGTGTTTGCTAAGGTGGTGTCAGACACTGCTAATCCACAGGATACAGAAGTTAGGGACATACCAGTCTTCTTACAAGCCAGAAGGCGTACAGATTGGTCCTTTGTATCACCTGGTAAAGCCTTATCACATAACCATACCTTAGCTTCCTAATATACATACCCCATGGCACAGACAGATATCAGTACTAATGTCCCCAGTCCAGGAATCTTTCACTTACATTGGTCACATACCTGTAGACTTGCCACTCACCTATGTAAGTCCACAGAGACATGCACATTGGTTTGTAAAGTAGGAACACACTGACAGCTAAGTCTAAGGTAGGTTACATACCACAAAAGCCATTGTGGTGGTACAGGCTATTGTTCAACATTTTCACATATGCCAGACACATATGAACACACAACCTACACCAGGTGACCACCTCCAGTACCCTACAGGTTATCTTGAGGGGTAAACACAATTCCACCCCGGTGTCCTGACAGTGTGGCTATCTTACTTACACTCCACATACTCATTGCAATCATCACCTGGTTCAGCCATGTCCACTTCTCATGTGTACCTGCAATTCCAATCTGCTTTTGACACTGTATGTAACTTGTCAAGGATGAGGAGCCAAACTGGAACTCTGCAAATCTTTGACATAGATAAGAGGTAGGACATAGCAGAAATAATTCCTCAATTCCCACAAGTCATCTTCACAAGAGTGACTTTGCATGTGCATTAACAAAACATGACACTGTAGACCACTCTGTTCTGTCAACAATACCAAATTACTTGGCATGCACAACTCAGTCATAGGCATTGGAGCTACCTAATACCTCATAGCTGATGGTAAAAAGGAAGTGACATGCTACCCATCAACACTAGGTTACTAATTTAAATCACTGCATCAAGAATACATCACATACCTTGAGTCAGTTGACGTACTGATTGATGAAATCTGGCCAGGCGTCTCTTGCTTCATCCCCATCTGGCTCATCATCACTTGGCAAATCTGCATTTCCACCCACAGGTTCTGCTGGCTCCCCCTCATCTGGTAGGAATGGTATCTGACGTCTCAGAGCAAGATTGTGGAACATGCAGCAGGCAATAATTATTTGACATGCCTTGTTGGGTAAGTAGAGGAGGGCTCCTCCTGATCTGTTCAGGCAGCAAAATCATGCATTCTGGAGCCCAAAAGTCTGCTCCATGACACGCCTTGAATTTCTGTGGGCCTCATTGTAGCAGACTTCCCCTGGCGTGGTTGGATACCTCACTGCTGTCAGCAACCAAGAACGGTTAGGATAGCCCAAGTCACCTGCAAGCAAATAGGTAGAAATACACAAACATATATCGAGGACATGCACAAGTGTGATAGCAGAAGATAAACTTTGCAAACACACGTCAAATCTGACTTACCAACCAGCCAGGCCCTCTCTGTGTTGAGTCTCATCATTAGCAGTGGGATATTGCTGTTCCACATGATGAAGGAATCAGAGACTAATCCCGGAAACTTGACAAGTGAAATGTACAGGTCTGCCAAACACACAACTTGAACGTTGGTGGAGTGATGGTTTTTCCTGTACCTACATACATGTTCATTGGCACTGGGGAGAACCAAGGCTACGTGGGTACAATCTATGGCTCCAACCACATGTGGAATGTATCCCATTTCATAAAAATCTGCCTTCACATAGGCCAAATACGCACATTGGGGAAACCTCATGTAGATGTCCAGGTGTTTCAACAATGCTGACAGTTCATCCTTCAAACCCAGACTGATCATGGGCTGAGACATCCCTGCAGTTAGGGCCACTGTATTCTGAAAGGTCCCAGTGGCCAGGAAGTGTAGCACTGACATCACTTGAACAATGGGAGTTATGCTATAGGGATTATGAATGTAAGGCATCAGATCAGGCTCCAACTGATCACAAAGATCCATGATTGTATGCCTGTTTAGCCAATATGTCTGGATAGTGTCTCCCTTCCATGTTCTACTGGTCTACTAGTGGGCGGTACACTGGAGGTTGGCATCTTCTCCTCATGCCAGGGTAACTATGTGGAAACATATAAAATTTGTATGTAACATGAACAATGCAGAAATAATGAACATGTACATATACATCTCACACAGATCTCCAATTGAGGTTAGTTAACATCTGACATCTACAGGACTGCAAATTGCTATGCATCCTATAACACTCCCCTTGGTGCACATTCCCTCAATTATCTAATGTACTGTACATGCATATTAATCTGTGACTGTCAGTGTTTGTTAGTCCAACTGACTTTACATGTGAAACACATTTTTAGCACATTATCTACATTACTAATGCACATAGGCCCCCATTACAACATTGGCGGTATTGACCGCCTACTGCCACGGCGATGGCTGCCGACATACCGTCGCCGTGGCTACCAACCGCCAACCACATTATGACCGTAGATGGAATACCGCCACCATGGTACAGGTAAATTTTTTGATAAATTTGTAAAAGTGCCATTGGGGGCCCTGAAATAGGCCCCCCTACATGGCAATAGGTGCAATGGCCATGCCAGGGGACCCTTGTCCCCTGTGCTGGCCATTGGGGTGGTGGGCATGACTCCTGTCTTTTATATGACAGGGGGCATGTGGTATGGTGGGTTTAACGATAAGAAATGGCGCTAATCTTGTTAGAGTCATCTTTTTTTTACTCTAACCAGCCTAACATCATTTTGTGGTGCAAACCCCCCTTCTCCCATACCGTCACCCCCACCCGGCTAATGTCATTTTCCATGACGTTAGCCCACCATTTGTGCCGGATTGCGCCATTCCATAAATAAGACGCCCAGCTGACGTCTTGGAATGGCGCTAACCGGCGGTAAACTTTTTCACGCAAAACTCTGTTAGCGCAGTTTTGCGTGAAAAAGCAAAAATATGGACCTAAGTATCTCAGCTGTGACAATGTGGTAAGTGGTACAGGTGAAGGGTCTCCTAGGGAGACATAGAACTACAGTTGCCAACTTTGATACACAGATGTGGACATAGTATTAGTATGCCAGCATGTGGTGATGCACATATGACAGTGTCATATATGTACCTCTACACTGCTATAATATGTGTAACCTGAGTGTGATCCTTCCCACCTGATGTTCCACAGTCCATTTACCCAATTAGTAAGTTGTCCAACTCTTTGGTCTCTGACCAGTCCTATTCCACTGGATCTAGCTCTATATGCAACATAGGGTCTGATAGATGAGTAACATGGCCAAGTAATCCTGTGTCCTGAAATCACTGGGAACTTCATGTGAGACTGTGATCCCAAACAGGAATGCCACATGGCATACTTACTACACTCCCTCTGAGGTGTAAGAAGGTGTCCCCATTGTTGTGTCTGAACTATACATTGGCAATTGTGATGTTTGATCAGGGTGGACATCCTACATGGTGAAAAGCATGGTTTTAATAATGCATGGTTTAATAACATAGGGCTGCACCATACCTATGTAGGTGCAACATAAACTGTTTTGTGCCTACATCATGTGTCAATTGTTACTTCATGCATATTGTTATGTTGAGGCCTCTACTTTGCCAGATTTACCTTTGCTAATCTGAAGCAGTTAAGACAGATTTTGTAATTGATCAGCTCATTTCTACCTCACTTAATAGTGTAGCTGGGGTTCCATTTGACAAACACATGTTGAATGCAATGGGATATGTTGTCAGTCAATTTGCTGGACTCTAGATGCATGTGTCAATCATGGTTACATTAGTAGTGGATTATGTCAGTGTTACTTCAGTCCTAAAGGGTTAGGTTACACGTCTGGACATTTGTTAGTGATGTAGGTATTTTGATGTATTCATGTTGACGTTTATACTCAGCATGAATAGTGGAATAGTATTTGGCTTTTATGCACATGATTAAGCATGTAATTTTTGTCTATGTGTCAATGACTAAGAACAGTGTGTCGCAAACCTCTTTCTATCCATTTTTAAGATACTTTTGATAGATGTTTGTATGACATGCTATCTTATTTTAGGAGGCTCACAATTTGGGTATGCACCATGTAGTGATTTCATCTGAGGTATTTGACATTGTAGATGTTATGGACAGAGCCATGTCAGGTATGTGATTGTTAAGCTACATGCTGTGTTGTATTAGAAGTGAGATTAATTTACTTTCATGTAACATGGCTACTGGTGATGGACTGGGCAAGTGTGGATTAGGGTTAGGCATGATATTGTGTTGTCAGTTAACAGCATTTTCTAAGGGTGATTTGTTGATGTACATTGATGATCTGTATAGGGAGAGACTTTTGATGTAGCCAATTCATCTTGTGCATGAAAAGTTTGTTACAGCTGATTTGATGGGATGGGGTTGTAGTGATCAGATGGATGTCTTATGTTGTGGTGATACTGTTGTCATATAGGATTGTTGGAAGTATGTAGTTGTGACATTATGTAGGCTCTAAATGGTTCCTAAATGGCACTTTATTAGACATAGATGTGTTGTTAATGTTGTGTATTGTGCAATGTATGTTTATGTTAAGAATGTGATGACCCTCTTACTCTCTCTATTTCTATGCATCATCATTGGCAGGTGAAGGAGACGGGGCACAGTCGAGTGAGGAAGCTGCTGGCCACGGGATCCAAAGTACTGGTACCACTGACACCGAGGGACCAAGTGACCCGAAGGGTGAGGGGAGACAGGATCCATGTCTTTATCTTTGGAATCCTCCTCCAGTGGACACTCCCTGGCAGTGGCAGACCCATCTGGGACCACCCCAGCTCCATCTCTGCCCGCCACTCCCCTTACTACCACTGCCTTCCCTGCAGCTCCCCAACCAGTTGGCTGTGCCCGCTCCCCCAAGAGGGTCGGCGTCTCCTTTGCCGCAGCCAGCTCTACCCCTGACCCTGTCTGCCCTGCTGCCCTCAGTGAGGAGGCTATTGAATTCATTAAGTCGATCTCTGTGGGTCTGTCGACCATTGAAAATGCCATGTAGGGACTGGCAACTCAAATCCAACAGAATAATGCATTCCTGGAGGGCATGCACAATGCACTGGCTGACCTACAGAGATCATTTCAGGCTCTGGCTTCCACACTGATGGCAGCCAGTCACCCTATGTCTACCGTCCCCCCTCCACCTTCCTCTTCCTAATCTCAAACCCCTTCTCCCAGACCCAGCAAAAGCACACAGACCGACAAGCATGTATCCATCTCAACATCTAAGGGTAGCTCTGACAAACACAAGCACCACAAGACACACAACTGGCATGCACACAAGTAACATACACCTGCACACACAGCAACAGTCACATCAAGCCCTGACACCCCCCATAACCCTAGCATCTTAGACAGCACACTTGACACACCTACAGACACCAGATCCAGCCACTGCACCTATCCTACCCACAGACAGCACAACAGCAGACCGTCAGACATCCACCCCAGTCACCATACCCGCAGACACCACAACCACAGACATGGCTACATGCAGCACATCCACCATACCTGCAGTCACCACCCAAACAGACACTCATCCGCCCACTACGGCATCCCCAGCACCTCCACCCCCCCTCCCAAGACACATAAATGCCCTCACTCACCCATCCAACAGACACCCACCACCCACAAGTATACCTTGCACAAACATGCACCCAAGACATCCACACCAACACCTCTGACAACTACTCCCTCTCCCTTCACACCAGAGGTCTTCAAACTGGGGGGAGGGCCCCACCCACCCCACCCTAGGGGGGCCTCAAGTGATCCCAGGGGGAGCCAGACTCTTGCTAAAAGAAGCATTATTCAGATAACAGGCCTTTGTTTTAAGCAGAACATGTTATTGCATATTTAAAAAGGTAACAGTACTTAACTGCAATGTTTCAATAGGTGTATACATATTTAAACATTGCCATCTTTATGAAATAATTGTCAACAATTCTGAGGGGGGGGCAATTATTTTTATTTTTCAACTGGGGGGCTCGGCATTAAAAAGTTTGGAGACCACTGCTCTACACCCAAACCCTTTTGCCACAACCATCCCCATGTGTGTATGAAAGCTTTTTTTTCAGAGTTTGCCCTTTTCCCTACTCCTCTCCCACCCTGTGATACCCTTAAACATGCTGTGTCCCTCCCCAAATCTGGCCCTTCTACCTCCAAGACCTCCCCTGCCCCCTGCAGGTTCCCATGCCCCTCCCCATACACAAGAAGTCTATCCCTCCACCTAAAAGCCAACCCTACCCTAAACCTAAGTCCAAGCCCAAACCCCCCTCCCAAGCCAGATCCCAAAGGCCCCCCTCCAAGACCCAACCCCAATGCCCTCCTCTATCCCCACCACTAGATAACCCCTGATGTGCCTGCCTGCCTGCCCCATAGATGCCCCTACATGTGGAGGTTACGTGGCAGTCAGGAGTCACGTTCGGGGCACACATCTGTGCACTGTGAGCATACAGACTATTTCCATTAAGGACTGGCCTATGGCCTTTGTTTTTTGCAATAATTTTCCTATTAATAATAACTTAAACCAACATGTAGTTGGCTTCCTGGTTACATATTTGTCATGCATTTCTTTCCCTAGTATGGAGTTGTTCCTGGCTGACATTTGTTGTGTGTCTGTATGTGTGTGTATTCTGCTTGGGCTACGTGTGTTGTTTAGGAGGTATGTGAGGTTGTTTGCAGTGCTTTTGTATTAGAGTAGTATGGTATCTATTGTGTGATGGACATTTGTGTGTCCATGAGGTTTTGTTGTGTTGGTATTGTGTGTTGCTTGTGTTGAGATGTGTTTGCTGGTGTGCTGTGTGGCTTTGTGTGCTTGACTGTGTGCATGTTATGTGCCTGAAATGTTAGCTACTATGTTCTTGGTCAGTCGATCTGTAAGTTGTGTGATTGTGTATTTGCATGTAATTTTTTTGCCTGTTGGTGTTACGTTGTGATGTATGTGTGATGTGTCCCTGGGTAGTGTACCCTGTGGGTTCCTGCCAAGTGATTGGAGATGGTGCTGTTGTGATGTGTTTGTGACTTGTTGTGTTGTTGTGTGAGTGTGGGCCTCTGAAGTGTTTCCAAGCATACCTGTGTGTGTTAGTGATGTGTGTATATGTGTGTGTGTGTTTGGTGGCCGTGGCATGTTTGTTATGTATGCGCTAGTGTTGTGACTGTATGTGAGTGTGCATTGAAGTGTGCAGTTACGTGTGTGTGTCGCCCTTGCACACCCATCCCAAATGTCTGTTGTGTGAGTGTACAAAAATTGCCAATCTACAACAGTACCAGGTAAGAGTGTACACTTACGGTTGCTGTTGTCGTCATCACAAATTCCAGAGAGTTTAGACGAGCAGGAGCAGCGGGAAAACGTATAGTTTAGGTTCCATGGCGGCTCCGGTTGAAGATGACTTCCTGAAGGTGAGTGTCTCCTTTTATGCTGTTGGTTTCTGCCTGCGTTTCTGTGGTGGTGCGACCGTGGCAGAAACCTTGGCGGTGTGCAACCTCGTAATCTGTTCAGCAGAAACAGTCTCCTCCAGCCTGCAGGTGGCATCTGCCGTCAATGGCAGCCAGACCACAGTGGCGGTGCTGGCGGTGCTTTGGCTGTATTCTGTTGCGAATACCGCCCTGGTCATAATTTGGCGGTCTTCTCCGCCAGCCTGTTGGCAGTATGACCTCCACCATCAACATGGCGGTCCTGAGACCGGCATAATGCGGCACAAGGGGTTACATTGCGCCACTTTGTAAATATGACGCTGCGTTATTGGCCTCGTTAGGCCACATTTGCATACAAAATATGTAAATGTGGCGCAAGGAGCCGCTAGGGTCTCTTAAATATGCCCCATACGTTCTTGTGGGGGAGGGTAGCAGATCTAAAAGCTCATGTAGTTCATACATTGGGCCATCAACATGTAGGAGTAAATGTAGGAAATACTTTGGCTGATGAAGCTGCCAAACCTGCAGTAGCTACAGCTTCTGTTGCTGTGATTACTCGTTCTCATATGAGACTGGATGATGAAATGCTGGCTGCTGTGAAAAGCAAAAGCATACCCTGCAAAATATTTCCACCACTCAAGTGCCCAAAGCATTGCATTTGCAACTATTTCAGGGGTGGGTAATTGTGTGATCGCCAACCAAGACCAGAAATTTGACTTCATCAAAGCAGCACGTGAGGGTGTTGCTTCTGCCCATGCTGGTGTGGCGGCTTCCATCTCCCAGTTGTAAAAACGCTATTGGTAGCCGGGGCTATATAAACAGGCCACACAGTATGTCCTTTGCTCTGACATCTGCCAATAAATTAGAGGGTCCACGATCAAGCATCCACTGCAGACATCCCTCTGGGTTTCCAACAAACCAGAATAATGTGTGTACCTAGACCATTGCAGTCCCATACAACCAGGTGGTGCATGCAAATACATTTTAGTAGCTGTAGACTCATGCTCTAGATTTCTTTGGGTATGGCTACAACGATCAGCTGACGCTCTAAGTGTTATAACAGATTTGCAAGTCTTCATCAGGACATATGCGGTTACAGCTTTATGGACCTGGGCCATGCTTTTGCCTCCATGACATTCAGGGACACCATGGCAACAATAAGTGTTCAACTCATTTAATCCTCACCATACCATCCAGTGGGAAATGTGGTTGTGGAGAGGAAGAACCAAGACTTAATGTAATCCTTAACAGCAAGAGTACTTAGTTCTGGTCGTAGCTGGATTCATCACCTATATGCAGCCCAGAGAGCACTAAATAATCTGCCCAGAAGGTCCTTGGGAGGACGTACCCCTTTTGAGGTCTTATTTGGGATACCTATGTATGTCCAGGTCTTGATGGCCCTAGGGGCAAAGGCGGCAGAAACAACCTTTGACATAAATGAACATTCCTGTTTTATAGGAAACACAACAATTCTGTGATGAAAATTCATCCATATATGCTGCCACTTTGGGAATGAGGGATTTGCCAGCAACATGTACCGGCTGGATTCCTAGGAATGGGGATCTAGTGTGAGAAAAGATTTCTGTGAAAAAGGAATAGGACCCATCATTTCAAGCACTGGTTCCAATTCTGAGAATACACAGTACCAGAACTGTCATTCTACCACTGCTGCCTGGTTCTAAAGAAAACCACTTTGTTTCAATTGACAATGTCAAATTGCACCATGTGGCTGATCCTGCACAGTAGACCAAGCGGATTCCTAGGTGGCCCCCTTGCCTCTCTCACTACCCCAAGGGATATACCTTTGCAAGTATTTAACTATGCTTCAACACGCAATAATGCTACAATTGTCTCCCTGAGCTTGGGGAGGGCGTCATATGAACTGTTATTAATTCCTGTCACCACTTCATCAACAAGAAATGTCCAAGATGTAGAGATCTACTACTCCAATTCAACACAAATGGATGACATTGTTTATTATGAACCACCACCATTGGGCACATCCACCAGTTCTGTACCGGCTCCAGTTTTTGCATAGACTGCTTCTGGTTACTTTGCTGACATTGATGACTTTTCTTCAAATTCTTCCACAACAGCAACTGCATCTGTATTAAGAGCACATATGGTTTACAACTGGCTTAAAAATAATTATTTGGTTCATCCATGGTATTATCTGTGGATATTACCTGCTTTGGATTGGTTTTGTTATCATTTTCTTTCTACTGATAAATGGTAACTATCTTCCTGAACACTCTGCTGTTAAAGTTGTGACAAGGTTTTAACACCTTACCTGTCTATAAGCCCATAAGGTCCGAAGAGACGTGTCCCTTGTGAACTTTTGAGCCTTTCCAATTTCTGATGGGATTGTTTGGGATAAAGTACTGTATGATATATTTGGCTCTACTGAAGTCATTCAAATTCCATATGTTTTCAAAGTATCTATGAATGATGTTATTCCACCAGGGATGGTACCTGATGACTGGGATGTAAAAACAGTTGATTCCATGCTTATGCTTTCTGAGATTTCATATTACACTGTGTTTGAAAATGATGATGTTTACATGACAACAACAAAATGTTCTGTTATCATCATTACGGATATTATTTTTTGCACCGAGCTGGTACCCCTAGATTAGTTTACAATTACACCCAATGGCAATATTGTCCAACGCCACCAGTGGGGAGTTCTAAAACATATGTAGACAAGTTTGCATATTTTGCTGGGCATGATGCTGAGTCATATTATTTCAAATTACCTTCCTCTGAAGCAAAAAAAATATTGCTAACCGATACCAAATTGATTTATTCAGATTCCATTATCTCCCAACTGGCCATTGAAGACTGTGAGTTTTGGAAGAAAGCAATTGATTTAAAGAATGTGGGGGGGACATGAGATTGGCAAATATAAGGAATGGAAGCTCTATTTGAAGAATGTTTTATTCCTTTACAAATTATATTTTTATTTTTAAATGACACCGTTCAGCAGACAACTTGCTTGGGTTAGCAAAAAACAAAGCACTAAATGCGCCCTGTATTCCCACCTTTGCAAATTTGACAATTGGCAAAAGCTTTTAAATGTCGCCAAAGAACAGCTCAATATTTGGGTTCAGAATGGTAACTTTAATTCATCAAATTTACATCATGAAGGGTGGTTATTGTGGCCAGTAGACACAAATGGTAGTAATGCACATTTTGTAAACTCCACACAGGGTTTTAGAGTGAGCTGACCAGACCCTTGTTATGTCACTACTCAATACTCAGGTGTTGTTACACATATAGGTGGTCATTGTGACATTGGGGGTGAGTGATAAAGTGGTGGTGATACCGCCAACAGGCTGGTGGTAAATACCACCAAATTATGACCATGGCGGTGATACCTCCCATAGACAGCCAATGTATTACACCAACCGCCAGGACATTAGCACCATTGACCACAGCGGTAGCCATTAACAGCCAGGCGGCAGCCAAGGTACTGCCCACGATATTATGACATAGCAAACCGCCACAATTTCCGGGGCACTACCAACGCCATCAAAAGCCTGGCGGAAACAGAACACAGAAAACGAAAGACTCACCAACGGGTACACAGAGGACTCCTCTGCCGCCATGGAACCGGAATTTCAAGTCTTCCCGATCCTATTCTACGCCATGGCCCTCATAGAACACCAACGCCGACGAAGACGACGATGGTGAGTACAGCCACCTAGCACACAAGGGAGGGAGGGAGGAAAAGGAGAGTGACACACACACACGCACAACACACACCATACACAGAACCAGCAGCAGAGTTAAACCAATGTCACAGGACACATGTTAAAATACAACAAGAACAACTATGAGAATCAGCAAACCCTGTAATTTGATGCCAACAGCCACCACATTGTCCATTCAATTCCAAATGCAAGCAACAATGTTCAGAATGGGCCAATGGCCAGTCCAAAGTACAAATGGCCACTTGGCCACAGGGCTCAGTCCAAGGCCCAACTTGACTCCTAACAACTTCCGGAATCCACTGGTCAGGGGCATAATGTTGGAAATGGGCAAGCAACTCAGGGGGAGGGGGGGCACCTCAGCTGAAGTGGGGAACTTGCCCACTGGTTCTGGGGGCCTCCATGCTCATTTGTCTTTGCTGGGGAGTGCACGGCCACAGTCACTGAAGTGGTGAACTTGCCCACTGGTTCTGGAGGGGGGCTCCATGCCCATTTGTCTTTGCTGGGGAGTTCAAGGCCAGTCTCTGTAGTGTGGAACTTGCCCACTGGTTCTGGAGGGGGCCCCATGGCAATTTGTCCTTGCTGGGGAGTGCACGACCACAGACGCTGAAGTGGGGAGCTTGCCCACTGGTTCTGGAGGGGGCTCCTTGTACAACAGTCCCTGGAGGGTGGCCTACATGCCCTCTGCTGGAGGTGAGGACTGCTGTACCTGTGCTGGAGGTGGAGGCTCCTTGCCCTCTGCTGGTTTGGGGGCTCCCGGCTCTCTGCAGGAGGTGAGGGCTGCTGTGTCTCTGCTGGAGGTGAGGGCTGCTGTGCCTCAGCTGGAGGTGGGATCTCCTTGCCCTCTGCTGGTGGAGTGGGCCTCTTGCCTTTCATTGGTGGTTGAATAAGCCTCTTGCCTTTCATTGGTGGTTGAGTGGGAACCTTCACTTTCATTGATGGTTGAGTGGGAACCTTCCCTTTCATTGTTGGTGGAGTGGGAACCTTCACTTTCATTGGTGGTTGAGTGGGAACCTTTCCTTTCTTTGCTAGTGGAGGGGGATCCTTGGCAATCTTTGCAGGTGGAGGGGGATCCATGTGTCCCCTCTTGTGAGGGGTCCCTTTGGCCTTTGACTTGCCACTTGTGTCCTTGCCTCCAGGACTAGGAGGTGCCTCCATTGTCCCCATCTCCTGTCCCTTGCTTTTCATCACCCTAGTCCTCACTTTCTGAGCTGGATGTGTGCTCTCATTAGGAGTGGCAGCCGTCACACTCTGGGGTCCCTTTGTGCCAGCAGCTGATGATTTGATGGGAGCAGTGGCAGACTGTTTGGCTGAGGTGCTGGGCTGGGTCGTTGGGACTCTGCTATTACAGGCAGGACAGGTGGGTAGATGGGAAAGGAAGAGGTCAAGATGTGCAAGGAAAAGCTTCTTAGGAGCGTTGGGGCAGGATGTGGGAGGAGGGAGTGGAGGTTGAGGGTGTAGTTGTCAGAGGTGTACGTCTGCTGGACTTGGGTTCAGGTGCATGGGCAGTGTGCGTCTGAGGTGGATGGCTGTTGGGTGTCTGAGTGCGTGCTTTGTGTCTCTTAGGAGGGGGGCAGACAGGGTGGGAGAGGACAAAGGGGACACGTGGATGGATGTTGTGGGAGTGTCTGCAAGTGAGGTGTGTGTTCTGCATGATGTGGTGATAGTGGTGGTGGCTGTTGATGTAGTGCATGCAGGTGTGAGTGCGGATGTGACTGTGAGGGAGGAGGATGAGGAGGAGGAGGAGGAGGAGACAGTGGAGGTAGTGGATGTGGTTGGGTGTGCAAGTGTCTGTTTGTGTGAGTGCTTGTGGCCTGAAGTGTGCTGCCTGTGTTTGACTGTGCTACTCTTGTGTGATGTTTTTTGTGCATACTTGTCTGTATCTGGGCCTGGGATGGGTTGGGATTAAGGAGACTGTGACTGGGAAGTGGTGGTTGGAGGGGGGACAGTAGGAACAGGGCTGCCATCAGAGAGGAGGCCAGAACCTGAAACGATCTTTGTAGGGCCGCCAACCCACCATGGATGCCCTTCAGGTATGCATTGCATTGCTGCTTCTGGGATGCCAGCCCCTGGATGGCATTCAAAATGGGTGACTGCTCTACTGAGATGGATCTCAGGAGGTCAATAGCCTCCTTACCGAGGGCAGCAGGGCTCACTGGGGCAGGGCCTGAGGTGCCTGGGGCGAAGGAGATGCCCACCCTCCTGGGTGAGTGGGCACAGGCACCTCGGTGTGGGGCTACTGGGAAGGCAGTGCTGGAATGGGGGTGGTTCCAGAGGTGTCTGCCACCACCAGGGAGTTTCCGTCGGAGGGGAAATCAGAGTCAGTGTTGTCACCTCCTGTGTGCTCCCATCACCCTCTGTCCCACTGGTCCTCTCGGCGTCGGTGGACTCTGCCTCCTGGGTCCTGTGGGATGGTGCTCCGCCAGATGATGCTAATGCACACATTGCAGGATGACAGAAGATAATGGGGAGAGAGAGAAAGGGAGCACTGGGTCAATTACAGCAACAACACCACAGTTGGCATACACATTACCATCACACACAGGAATCAGGATTGAGCACTATGCATGGCACTGGCATTACAATGGCTAAGTGCCACAGCAAGATGAGAGCCAACCACCACCAACTGCACCCCTCCTGGGACCCACTAAGCCCTGTCTGACATGGAATCCTACCTCTCTGGTTACCAGATTTTGCTATACACCCATTTACCTTGAGCTGGATCACAAAGCAATGGCTGAGCTGGCATTAAGGGGCACTCACTAACTAAAACCCACCACCAGGATCCCATACCACCCAAAAATAATTGTCACGCTCACTGTACTCACCCCCTTGTGGCTGCTGTGCTGCCCTCAAGCATCCTTCCAGCTCTGGGTGGGCCACCATCAGTATGCAGGCCATCAGGGGGGTCAGGTTCCGACGGGCACCCTGCCTTTCTTCAGGGCCCAGCATCTCAGGTCCTCCCACCTTTTCCTACAGTGGGTGCTCCGCCTGCTATAGACCCCCAGGGTCTGCACGTCCTTGACGATGTTACGCCACAATCCCTTCTTCTGATGGGCGCTGACCTGCAGAGGTAATACAGAAAGGAGGACACCATTAACCATACAATCCAGCCTGTCACACATATGGCCCACAAATACCATTTCCATCTCCATTGGCACACACATCACCCGGAGCCCTTCATGTACAGTACCACCAGACATACCCCCACCCAAATTACACACTGCTAGCACACACATTTCCATGCAACCTTGTCACATGCATCATGCCCATGGTGTACTCACCTGTTGGTCTGGAGGCCCATACAGCTGTCCATACAGGGGTAGGACCCCATCCACCAGGTGCTCTAATTCCTCTGAAGTGAAGACAGGGGCCCTTTTTCCTGTCACATGGACCATGGCAGGATCCAGACACAGGTCACAGCAGCACACGCAGCGGAGGTGTTGTCATGTGGAAAGTCAGGAATCAAGTGAGGTTTTAGACAGAAAATGGCAGTCACATCTGCGACGGTGTACACTGTCACCGCCGCCGGTGATCCCCATTAGACACTGTACTCCACAGAGCCCCATTTTAGCCAATGAGGAATAGCACGGTGGTGCAAGACCTTCTTCCGCTGTGACGCCCAACGCCGGCGGAGTTACATCACTTCCACCTGTCCATTCTTACAGGACTGGTGGTGGACAACATTCAGAAATTGGAAACTGCGTCATTGCTATAAATTGCACATACATTGCCATACATGCTTTATGTACACTGAGGTGGTGGTTCCATTGTTCAGAGTGTGACACCCTACTCACTCTTGTGTCCTTAGATACCTACCACTGCAGAGGAATAGGAGGAGGAGACAAGGCCCGGTGTACAGCCCCCTTGTAAACTTGGCTCCACTGGAGGACAGGCACATAATACTGACCTATAGACTGGATAGGGCCACAATCACAGAGCTGTGTACTCAATTGGAGCCTGATCTGATATCAGCTATCCGTAATCCCACTGGGATCCCCCCTCTTGCGCTGTTTTGTAGCCATTTTAGTTATAGCCCCATGCGTGTTATTTTAGCATACTAGGCCTGCCGCTGTGCACTTTAACCTAGATATATTTTATTCAGCTTCATTTATTATTTTAACAATAGCCACTTTTGTGGTTTTATTTATTTCTATCTAGCTGTTTTTGCTTAGGCCAGCACTACGTTCTCAAACAAGACATTATTGCTCACTCTTTGCTTCATTCAAGGCTGTAGTAAGATAGGATGCCGGTGAATGTGGTAAAGGTTTTGTCTCTGGTATTCATAGAAAAACACACATCCTTAATGTAGGGACATTTTCCCAGAACATCAGCTGCTTTATTATAAAAACACCTTCTTGTCCCTTACACGCTAGAGTGAGATTCCAGCCAGAGGACCACGACTGTATGCTGATTACTGAACACTTCGCTACAGCTGCTTATACAGACTTCAGGCCTTTGTTCAGGTATGGGGATGATGTCTTCCCAGGGGAATCTGAAGGGCAGAATTAGAGCTTAACATGCTGTGCTCTATTATACCCTAGGTAGGAATTAGTCTATTGACTCTAGTGACAATATTGTAGTGTTATTTCTAGGCTTCACTGACCTTGCCACAATTCTAATCTGGTCATGCTGTATCGTCCTGGTTATTGCAGTACATGCTTTGCTATCTAAGATGCAGTTGCTTCATTAAAACCTTAATGAAACATATCTGTCTTTGTGTATGTGAGACTAATGTAATTGAGAGAAACGGATGAGACCTGAGTCACCACGATTTCCCTGATGAATCAATTATGTCATGCACTCGGCTGCCCAATCGTCCTTGCCCTTTGGTAGAGATGAGGCACTGCTAGTTAGCCGGAGCAAAACCCGGATTAGGGCGACAGGTGTCACCTGTAGTGGGTTAAGACTCAGTCTCCCACACCGCAGGCAATTCTGCAGCTCAAAATCCAGTAGTCTCATTAGACCACCTCATCTCAACTGACCGTCACCTATGCCTTCTCATTTTGCAGATGTTGGTGTTATAACTACTGTGTACTGATGTGATGACTACAGAGAGCTACAGGTCATTATTTGTATGCTATCTCAGAGTTCAGGTAATTTGCACAAGATGTAACTGTTATCATAATTGCACCTTTTATTCACATAAAGCACTATCACTCAAGTTGCGTTCAAGGGTGTTTATTGTAGTGAAATTTATAGACAGAATGGTGCAATGTAATGGGGTGATGGTAGAGGTAAGTCTAGGGTATTGGTCCAGTCTGTTTGTTGCACAGGTCCCGTGTCCAAGGGGCCATAGGAAGGGGAGTGAAGGCAGTTCATAGTGGACAAAGTGACATAGTGGGACACAAGGGGGACATTTAGGAGGGTCTAATTTCCTGGCGGTGGTCTTGGTCGTGGCAAGTGTCCCTAGCATCTGTCTGGGTCGCAGGGACCTTTTGCAGGGTGGTTTACCTTCTGCAGGGGGAGGGGTGCTGGTGGCCTGTGGGTCCTGTGGCAGGGCATCCTGTCCACTAGTTGCAGCAGATGTTGTGGGCTGTTCAGTTGACTAGCTAGTGGAAGGGGCCCGTAGGTTTGCTGTATATTCCCTCATTATGTTGGCCATGTCAGCCAGCAACCCTGCTATGGAGACCATGATGGTGTTGAGGGCCTGCAAATCTTTCCTGATCTCCTGATGGTGTACCTCCTGCAGCCACTGGTTCTCCTGCATGATGTCAAGAATCTGGCCCATCTTGCCCTGGGATTGTTGGTAAGCTCCCAGAACATTAGTGATTGCCTCCAGGACAGTCGTTTCCCTGAGCCTGTCCTCCCCCGGTGCACAGCTGTCCTCCCAGTGTGCCTGTCCCCTTGTGCCTGTGTCCTCTGAACGGTGTGCCCACTTCCATTGACCCCAGAACCCTGACTGTCGTGGCTGTGAGGTGTTAACTGGGGTCCCTGTACAGGTGGGCACACTGCTGATTGACGTGTCCTGAGGACAGAGGTGTGGGGACGTTGGGTAGGTGCTGTGGTGTTGGATACTGAGGGGGGAAGCTCTGTGGTAGACTGGGAGTGGGCTGGGGTGGCCACTGACCAGTGGTCCCTGATGGGCCAGGAAGTTCATCCAGATCCAGATGTCCAGAGTTACTGTCATCACTGGGGGCATCTTCTGTTGGGGGACTGCAGAGCCATGACACCTATCGCCGCTGGGATTGGCTGGGACACCTGCGGGGATGTAAGTGATGTATTATCCTTCATGTCTGTGACATATTCTACATCCCTAGTTTCCCCTATATTGTTGCTGTTGCCCTGACACCTTTGTTTGTGTATGGTGATGCATTGTGGGATTGTTAGTTCTCCATGCTGTGCATGCATAGGTGGTGGGTGTACATGCAGGACTGGGAGGGCTGTACATGGAGTGGGTATGGCATGCAGGGCTTGGCATTGGGGTTAGTCATATGTGTAGGTGCACTGGTGGGATGGAGTGGAGTGATGGGAGTCAGGGTGAGGGGGTGAGATGGCATGCAGGTATGGGGGGGTGATAGGTCGTAAATGTTGACTCACCAGTGTCCAGTCCTCTGGCTACTCCAGTGAGTCCTTCAGGATGCAGTATTGCCAAGACTTGCTCCTCCCCTGCTGTCAGCTGTGGGGGAGGGGGTGGGGGTCCACGGCCAGTTCTCTGGATGGCGAGTTGGTGCCTTGCTGCCATGGAACGTACCTTCCCCCGTGGGTCGTTCCACCTCTTCCTGATGTCGTCCCTTGTTCTTGGATTCTGTCCCACGGAGTTCACCCGGTCCACAATTCTCCGCCATAGCTCCATCTTCCTTGCTATGGATATTTGCTGTACCTGTACTCCAAACAGCTGTGGCTCCACCCTGACTATTTCCTCTACCATGACCCCCAACTCCTCATCTGTGGAACAGTGGTACCTTTGTGTGGACATGGGTGTTGTGTGGTGTGTGTTGTGCAGTGTGTATTGAATAATGTGGTGGGGTGTGGGACAGATGGCTGGGTGTTAGTGTGTGTAGTTGTGTCTGTGATTTGCGTGTCTGTCTCGTGGCTATTTTTCATGTTCGTAAAGGGTTGTGGGTAATGTGGGTGGGTGTTTTATAGGGTTGTTGGTGGCTGTGTGTGGTGTGTGTATTAGTGTCAGGTGTGTGTTTTTGGTATTGGCCAATGTTGTGTTGTTTTGTATTTGAGTGGCATTCGGACCACGTCGGTGTGTACCGCCTATGGTTTACCGCTGTTGAATGTCCAACGTGGTGATTCGTGTGTCATAATGTGGAGGGCGTTGTTTTGTTGGTGTGACGGTGTGGGTGTTCAGACCGACAGTATAACACTTACTTTTGGTCTGGCGGATTTGTGTTTGTGGCAGTATTCTGTCAATTTAGTGTGTGTGTGTCATAATATGACAAACGGATGTTCGCTTCCGCGACGGTATGTTGGCGGCCGTCACCGCGGCGGTAAGCGGGATTTACCGCCAATGTCATAATGAACACCATCGTGTGGGCATACTAGGCCAACAGTGGTTACACTCTTCCCCATTAACAGCTGTAAAAGAGCACCTTAGTCTCCTTTTCAAGGATGTTGGGTTACAAGATTTCTTGTTAGGTCCTAGAAAGTGACTCTCAATTTTTTTTTTTTTTAAATGCCATATATAATGAGAGATGGAAGCTTTCACAAATGGAAGCATCTGCAGGTTTAAGGCAGATTCATAAAAAAACATGGAGAAGGCTCTAGTCGTTGTCGATGATGGTATGAACACATTGTCCAACTGCATTTACACATTAAATAACACTGTGTCATCTGCAAAATATGCCATTCAAAACGACATGCCACTATTACATCATGGACAGAGTCAGATTAGGTCCATTATGCAGTTTGGTTGGATGTTGCAGGTTCTCAAATGTGGCCGATGCCCTGGCTGCATGTTAATTCCGTGGGTTTATTTGCTGCATTTAATTCAACAAGACAGCAGCAGATAATGGCTAAAAAAGAAGCAAGTAACGTCATGCTTAACATCAAAGAACTAGAAAAGTTGCCTTTTACTGTGGTGGAAATTCCATTGTCAGTATGGTTAATACATGGAGTGATTAATCTGCCCATTTCAACATTTCAATTCACTTCATGTTTGAAACATTTTCCTCTAGGCATATTTGTGCGGTTAGGGGACAGTTACATCCACAAGGTGTGGGAGCTGCATTTCAATTACAATGGCGGGACAGAGGTCTTTCTTAACAGAAGCAAATGCAAGACTTCATTTAGTCATTCTATGATTTGTAAAGAGGTGTCCTTGCAGAGCGCATGCAATACGGCCTTGGAGAAATTGGCTTGCTATCTGAAGGGTACACCTGTTTCTTTGATTCCGCCCAGTATTTCAGATACTTTCGAATTGAAGTTATTTGATGCTGTGGACTGAAACCTAGAATCGCCTGCGTGATTTCAGTTTCCCAAATCGTAACTTTCTGCGGCAATGTGTTATTTCCCCCAACACAACAAATAAAAGTAGCAGAATTGTGGCCTCACATCACTGCTTCAGATGGAAATTTTGACAAATTGAGCTGACTGAAGGCTCTTCTGTTTCGAAGTAGCAAGGTCATCTGCAGAGATAAAGTCCCTATTAGATACCAACTTCCCCAAACACTTTAGAGAATTGCTGAGCAGGATTTTTAATGCATCTGATACGTCTTGGATTGTGCACATTTTCAAAGCTGTTGGTTCTGGATTTGTTAGCATTTTCCAGACTGCATTTGGAGTTTTACCTTCAGTCATCAACTCATTTTATTAGGGTTTTTGGTGGATTTCCAATAGCTTTGGCAATAATTGGCAGTATCCTGTTGTTACTATTTTTGATTCACAGTGGCTGTCCCATATCAACAAAGCTGAGAGTTGGAGCTCCCACCAGCCCACCTGGGTTGTGACCGCATGATGCAGTATTTTGGAGCTTCACTGTTGGAGGAACTGGAATTAAATTGTTCATTGTCATTCTGACCGATCCTTGTGTGCAGCTGATTTTCCATTGCTTGTGGTACTTATTCAAATGCGCACCAAAGGTGTGTCTTGCTGTGCATCCTGTGCCTTCTTTGGACAAGGATCTGTTAATTTTCTCAATGAGGGTTCATTCAAGGACATGCCCATTGAGACTGCTGCTGTTACGCAATCCATCCTATGAGCCTCCCCTTGTGGATGTCATGGCACCTTGTACATTTGGACCTATGGCTGAGGCATCTGCTCATGTGTGCTCCATGGATCTTTCATCTAACGGGCAGGTCACCTTATCGCCTGCCGAAGTGGGGTCCTTCCTGGCTTCAATCTCCATTGATTACATCAGAGATTTTTTGCAGGACCATGACTACTGCTGAATTAGACCTTTGGCATTTTTAGTTTTTTACTTTCAACTTCTAAATTGCCCTTTTAAATTTGGCTTGTCTATTGGCCTGCCTTGCCTGTCTACTTCGACATTTTATCTTCTTAAATGTACATTTTTAGTATGCTTTTAGTGTTATAGTTTTAGAGTTTAGTTATTTTAGGTCTTGAGCTCTGCACTCTTATCCCGACCATAGGGGAGGGTATTGTGGGATCATTTTAGAGCCTTGCTTGGGCACACGTATTTTATCTTAGGCCTGCAGCCTGTGCCCTTTTACCTAGTTACATGCTCTATGTCATTTATTCATTTTAATTCATCTTAGCATGACTGGCTTTTAGTGGGGATGTCTTATTTTCCAAATCAGCTGCTGTTTTGCAAGAGTTGTTATTGCTTTCTTTGCACAACACTTCACCGTGTTCCTCTCCTCAAGGCTGTTCAGGGCTGTACATGATAATCTATCTAGTATTGTCACCACAAGAGTGTGAAAACAGCCCAACCCTTAGACACACAATCACATCAGGCCTGTTTCTCAGAACACCAAAATGTGTTATTATAAAACATCACAAAGGCCAAAGAAGGTTAGAGAGGTCATTCTGGCCAGAAATGTACTGTTCCCACTCCAAACTAGAATACACTAGGTTAGGTATTGGACATAAAAGGTCAGACCTTCTATTCACTCTCCTACCTAAGCCATTTTGGAGAAGGCGTTGTACATTAAAGGGGTAAGAATTACTATATCCACTCCAATCTAACCCATTTTGGGTAAGTTGTTGGATAGTAAGGGTCCAATTTACAAAGATTCTCCGGAGTCATGGTGGAGTCTCCCCACTCATGGTGGAATCTCCACAAGGTGGACTATCTGCAGTGGCTGTGCAGAGATTTGCCACAAGTCCAGAGACTCCGCCATGACTGCAGAGACTCTTTTTTAATCGTGCCCTCTGGGAATAATACTATTCCCACTCTACAATAAGCTACAGTGGGGAGAATGTTGGGCAGTGAAGGTCTTACATATACTACTACCTCTCCAAAGTGAGGTTGGTGTTGTGCTCGACAAATACTAATGACTTAATTCACTATTAAATATTAACTATACATAAATAAAAAAGCTTTCAACCAAATATTATAAATAACATTTGTATATTTATAAACAAAAATGTTACTATTTTAGAAAATGCAAATTGTTTCCCTTTATCTAAAAACTTATTTTTTAATAAGATTTTTAAAAAGCAGAAATTGTAAACAAATGTATAATTCCCAATACCACACATTTGAACATAAAAATCTACACTTCAAATTTGAAGATATTATTGATATTAATAATTTTAAAAGAATAGAGTAAAACATTTCTCTACAAATAAACTTAACCATATTATTTACATAAACTAAGAAACAAACCAACATTTCAATTTCACCAGTGAACAGAAAAAACAAAAAAATAATATATCTCAAATGTAAAATGACAGTTTAAAATTTACTTTTTAGCATTCTCAATAAAAAAACGTTTTCAAATGTACATATTTCGAATATTCTACCTACCCATTTCCCCTATAGCACAATATCCCAGTGCTAAAAACATAACTCAGTCAGACATTAAGTGCAGCTGCATTGGAAGGTCATCTTTTATCGTCGTCAACCTCTATTATAATACCACTCTTTAAAATAGGGCTAATAAGAATGTTCTGCAATGCTGTGGACCAATATCCCTGGCAGATTCAGTGGTGATGATCATAGGGAGGGTAATCCTCAATCGGCTATCATCATGGGGCAAGAAAAATCATATCTGGTCCGATCTACAGTATGGGTTTAGACCTGGCCTGGGCACAAATGATCAGTGTTTAAACTTGCATATGATTATCACCAGGTGTACAGCAGCCAGGCCATGTTTGAGCCATGTGGCTTTTATGGACCTTACCTCAGCCTTCAATGAACTATGGAATACCCGCCTCACTTTCCGGGTCAACCAGGACATTGTGTTTTTTTGTGAGACCTTCGTATGAATATCACTGCTGTTGTTCGTTATAATAACGATGGCTCATGTACACATCCATTTCGGGTGGAAAGGGGGGTCCGACAGGGTTGTATTTTAGGTCTGTTTTTGTTTACACTTTATATTAATAATTTAGAAAAGTCCTTGTTGTTGAATAAGATCGATCTTCCTAAAGTCGGGAAACGTTTACTCCCTCCTTTACTCTATGTGGATGATGCAGTGCTTCTAGTTAGAACAGCCATGGGGCTTCCATCACAAATCAATTTATATGTGACTTTTATGGATGCCGTGGAACTGTCCACAAATTTTAACAAGTCTTACGTAATGGTGGCAGGCCCCAGGTCGACCAAGAGTAGATTTTGTTTAGAACAAGGTCATGATTTGTCAAGGATAAATGTCTTCCTCTACCTTCACGAGGTATTTAATAGTGTAAACCCCAGGTTTCTGCTTATTGAAGTGAAAAAAGTTATTCCCTGAGGTTCTTTCACTGCAGTTTTTGATTTTGCCTCTATTCTGGGTATAAAACTGATAAGTGCAATGATGAAAATATTCCAGGCAAAATATGTATCTACTTTAGTCTATGTGGTGTGTGGTCTATTACCATACACATCTGGGGCTTTGATGATACTAATCCTTTACAGATTATTTAAAATACATTTTGTGGGAGACTATTGGACCTGCCATAATTTGTTTAATCTTGTACAGTCCATGAGGAGGTAGGCTTAAAATGCCTTTCTGATACAATAGGCCTTCGTCTTTTATTAAGGTAGGTCACAATTTGGGCGAGGCCTGAATGTATGCTAAATGGAGCAGTTTTAAGTGAGTGGCTTGTGATTGATAATTGACAGATCATCCGATGGTTTAAGTATGTCAGGGGCTCTTTTTTTCCTCCTGGGTAGATGTGAATTATTTGAGACCCCCTAGCAATATTACCAAACATGATCTGGGCTCGATCAGAAAATATGTTTTGCGGCGTTCACTACAAAGAGAGGAAGTGGAAATAATTCAGCTCTGTGCTCGTATACATATTTTGGCTAAACTCTACACATATTTTTACTGAACTGTATTTGCTGTTTGGTAATAGGGGCTATTATCCCTTCTTGTTAACAAGGTTCAGTTTAAATCTAGTGCATTGGATGCTGGTTCTCCCCACCACAAGGCTTCCTGTCAAAAGTTATGGTCCTTGTAACTGCGTCAGTTTATCTCTCCAGAATACTTATCTTTTTTTATGTTGTGTGAGCACCATGTGAAGCCTCAATAGGATTTATCTTTCCCCTTTTGAAGGGAAGGAATTTTACTCAAATATGGCCTGCATTAATGTTTTACAACTGTTGCATGAAGAATTGAGGTCTCTTGGTGGCTAATGTTATTATGATATTCTTTTATGTTGGTAGTTTTATATTGGTGCTCAGATTACGTTTCTAAGGATGGCGACCTTTCATTATGTCGTTTTGTATTATTTTTTATAGGGAATTTCATTGTGTTTTTTATTTTTGCATTGATGTATTTATTGTGTCTATCTTTATGTGCTTTTAAGGTTATGTCTTTTAACAGAATAAAGTAATTTGATGATTGATTTTAACAATGATATTAAAAGCAACAATACAAATGTTTCTTGCCGGTTATATTCCCCTTGATGATATTTTCTACATCTCAATATTCTCACAACAATATTCTGGCATCACAATACCTAAAACCTGATATTTTGTCCAAACATCTTTCAGAGTAAATGAAGCTGATCAAACTATACAAGAGAGTAACAATTATTTAACCAGTTCGTTCGATTGAGTCATTGCATCAGTGGCTTTAGGATCTGCATGGGCTCTGAGCATGTCCAATTCCTCTGAGACTGTCCATGCCTTTGTATCATTCCACCATCCAACCAAGGAGGTGCCTTTTGACTGGACCAATGGACAGCAAGTCTCTCTCGGGCCAATGACAAGCACGGGGCTGCAAATTCATGTTTCAGCTTCCTCTTTTTGGGCATAGATGCAAGCCAAGGACTCAATGTTTAATACTCAGCCGAACAATGCCAACCACCACTTATCGCATTGTTAGAATAACATTTTCCCAATAGGTTTGTATCACCAGGCACTCCCATGTCTATACAATCTGCACTATACTGGAACCTCAGGCTAGTGTATATCAACGCCAGATAAAGCCTATTTGGGATAACGGGTATCGTGCATAGACGATACAGGAATGTACACTGTGACTGTCTAATCTGCATTGCCTCTCCGTGTTTTAAAAGTTAGGTAAGCGCTTCGATTCCCCCCCTCAGTTAACTTTGCCTCACATTGATTGCCACGTGGCCTTAATAGTCATTGGGGGCATCGGACAGTCCACCCTCAGAGTTCTGTAAAGTATTGATACCACCCGCAGGCCCAGTTTTTCATTCAGTAGGGTGGCAAATATAGATATCTCCTTGGGGTGCTCCTGAAGCTGCCTAAGGTTAACCTTTCTGCTTTGGGCAGTCTAGTGTACAGCAGAAACTCCTCCGCCCTCACACCGAACCTCTCTCAAACTGTAGCGAATTACAAAAACGTATTATTTTAGGACAGATAATCCGTGGTGAGAAACTCATCCTGAATCGATATCAAAACGCTGTTATCTATTCACATTTAAAGGAGCAGGGAAGTCCCGACAGATTCACCTCTCCATCAAATGCTGGTCCATCCCCTGCTCTCTAACTACACCTCTCCCTGAGGTACAACATTAGTTAGTTACTGGCCTTTCATCCCAGGAAAAGCAGGTGACCAAGGTACTCGGCCCCATATGTACCTTTCTAGTAATTGTTTTTAGTATAATCACTGTCTCCCATCCAGTCAGCTGCATATTGCAGCTTGGAAGTCAAGTAATACAGCTCCAGGGAGTGAAACTCTAGCCAGAAGTCGTTTGCTAGGCTTGTGGCTTTTTTTCTCCTCTCCTACAATATAACACTTTCTTTTGCAGACACGCCCCATTTTTGCATAGTTCACTGCTGGCTGTCATGTTAGCTACCAAAGGAGGTCACCATTCCTCCAGATGAGGAAATTAACCAGAAAGGAACAGCTGTTACTTTCAGCCCTTACAGGGAGTACAGAATTATTAGGCAAGCTGTATTTTTGAGGATTAATTTTATTATTGAACAACAACCATGTTCTCAATGAACCCAAAAAACTAATTAATATCAAAGCTGAATATTTTTGGAAGTAGTTTTTAGTTTGTTTTTAGTTTTAGCTATGTTAGGGGGATATCTGTGTGTGCAGGTGACTATTACTGTGCATAATTATTAGGCAACTTAACAAAAAAAAAATATATACCCATTTCAATTATTTATTATTACCAGTGAAACCAATATAACATCTCAACATTCACAAATATACATTTCTGACATTTAAAAACAAAACAAAAACAAATCAGTGACCAATATAGCCACCTTTCTTTGCAAGGACACTCAAAAGCCTGCCATCCATGGATTCTGTCAGTGTTTTGATCTGTTCACCATCAACATTGCGTGCAGCAGCAACCACAGCCTCCCAGACACTGTTCAGAGAGGTGTACTGTTTTCCCTCCTTGTAAATCTCACATTTGATGATGGACCACAGGTTCTCAATGGGGTTCAGATCAGGTGAACAAGGAGGCCATGTCATTAGATTTCCTTATTTTATACCCTTTCTTGCCAGCCACGCTGTGGAGTACTTGGACGCGTGTGATGGAGCATTGTCCTGCATGAAAATCATGTTTTTCTTGAAGGATGCAGACTTCTTCCTGTACCACTGCTTGAAGAAGGTGTCTTCCAGGAACTAGCAGTAGGACTGGGAGTTGAGCTTGACTCCATCCTCAACCCGAAAAGGCCCCACAAGCTCATCTTTGATGATACCAGCCCAAACCAGTACTCCACCTCCACCTTGCTGGCGTCTGAGTCGGACTGGAGCTCTCTGCCCTTTACCAATCTAGCCACGGGCCCATCCATCTGGCCCATCAAGACTCACTCTCATTTCATCAGTCCATAAAACCTTATAAAAATCAGTCTTGAGATATTTCTTGGCCCAGTCTTGACGTTTCAGCTTGTGTGTCTTGTTCAGTGGTGGTCGTCTTTCAGCCTTTCTTACCTTGGCCATGTCTCTGAGTATTGCACACCTTGTGCTTTTGGGCACTCCAGTGATGTTGCAGCTCTGAAATATGGCCAAACTGGTGGCAAGTGGCATCGTGGCAGCTGCACGCTTGACTTTTCTCAGTTCATGGGCAGCTATTTTGCGCCTTGGTTTTTCCACACGCTTCTTGCGACCCTGTTGACTATTTTGAATGAAACGCTTGATTGTTCGATGATCACGCTTCAGAAGCTTTGCAATTTTAAGAGTGCTGCATCCCTCTGCAAGATATCCCACTATTTTTGACTTTTCGGAGCCTGTCAAGTCCTTCTTTTGACCCATTTTGCCAAAGGAAAGGAAGTTGCCTAATAATTATGCACACCTGATATAGGGTGTTGATGTCATTAGACCACACCCCTTCTCATTACAGAGATGCACATCACCTAATATGCTTAATTGGTAGTAGGCTTTCGAGCCTATACAGCTTGGAGTAAGACAACATGCATAAAGAGGATGATGTGGTCAAAATACTCATTTGCCTAATAATTCTGCACTCCCTGTATTCTCGTCAGGGTTCCTGAGTGGTCTGGCTAGGCCATCAACGTGGAGACATAGGGGCATATTTACAGCTAATTGGCGTAGGGCAGCACCGCCAGTATTTTTGCTGTGCTGCTCTATGCCAATTTGAAAGGGCAGAAGTGCACCATATTTACATGATGCATGCATTTCTGCTCTTTTCCCAGCAATGGCGCACAATTTGCTGCCTCGCACCAACACAGCCACCCTTTGACCATGGTGCAAGGGTGCCTAAGTTGCATGCAGGACTGGTTTTGTGCAGGAAGGTGCACCTTCCTGCACAAAAACTATTAATGGAGGCATTTTCCTCTTTCTAGAATGCAGCACTCAGAGAAGGAGTAAAAGAGAAGAAATAGTTCTCCGTGTTCTGCCTGCGCTGGGGAGGCATAAGATTTTGACGCATTCCCAGATTTACATTGCCTTGTAAATCTGAGAATGCATCCAAACCCATGGGTGCTGACTGGGAAGACCCACCGCATTGCCCATGGAATGCCCCCTGACGCAGTATAAGGCAACACAACGCTTTACACCATATCTATGAGGCCATGAAAAGCCACGCAAAGTGGTTTTGCGTGGCCTTGTAGATATGAGTCTGCACTATACGCCGCCGGAGGGTAAAAACAAAAAAAAGATGCACCTGTGGCACAAGGGGCTTGTAAATATGCCCCGGAGTATTTCTAAATGTATGTGCTTGATTTCTTATATTACCTATATGCATGTTATCAGCTAACATAGTACTGTGCAACTAACTATGTCTCTGTATAGCCATGTGGGGGTACTGTCTGGGGTGTTACTGGAGTACAAAGAAAGCCCAAACCCAAGGCCTGTATTTCCCTTCTCCCTACTCCTGGGTCTCTGATTCCCCTGGGCCAGGTACCAAGTGCATGAATATCATCCAAGCATTGCTATATGAAACAAAGCCACTCAGGGAAGTCTTCCACTACAATGTTAGCCATCGACATCAATTTAAACACACTTTCATACAAAAGAGGTCTGGATCATCTCAATGTTTGTGAGACTCATTTGACATACTGGAAGGAATCAGGACATTCTGAATGAACCTGGATAACACCCCAGTTGTTTAAAATCTATTTTGATCAAAATATATGGAATTTTAACTGCAGGTATCTATCTTCAATGGGGTGTTACCATGCCTGGGCAACTCCCTATCTTTGGTGACTCCAGTTGGAGGTACACATCCTTTTAGAAATTGCACCTTGTTTCTCCTGGGCATCCTGTGTATGACAAGCTACCTGTGCACAGGCAACTTTGGTAGCTTCTGCATGACAGGCTATAAAGGCACACATATAGGATGTATGTTCATGAACAGCATGCCCGTTGCATTGAAATGAGCACAGTGAGCTCGCATGACTAGGGCAAAAAAATAATAATAATAAAGAGACTGCACTGGGAAACAAGGACTAGCAAAGACAATAAGTCTAGAGCTGTCCGCCAGCATTTTGCTTTTCCAAGTTTTATGAATGTTTTTGCAAAGTTGTACGAGGGGACTAATGTTTGTGAGTAAGTACACATTATCCAAACGCAGAATGGAGTGACATACAAGAGGTTAAGCTCATGGCTGAAGTAGGTGACCCTATGCTCCTTGCTGTCTGCTGTAGCAGGTGGAACAAAAATGTGAATGACACCTTGACAGACCAATGGATGAAAACAGCTGGCTGAATGTCCACGCAATAAGCAGAATGTATATACAATTTTACTAAAACCATAATATCTTGAGTAATGCCAGACCTAAAAATACATAGGGCCGGGGTGCATGCTTTCTAGAGCCATGCAGGAGACTTTACATCCCAAAAGTAGCTACAAGACCAGACTGATTAAGAGATACCCTTTTACCTTCGCTGGGGAGGAGGCAGACTGAATGAACCATGTGGCCTTGTTCTGTGTTCAAACGTTAACATATTATGATGTTCTTGACTAAAGTTGGGGTTTCTCGGGGAGAAAATATTAAAAATATGCCACAGGCCTGTACCAGACAACACACAATCTCCACAGACAGTACCATGTCAAACCTCAAAAAAATTGTAAATAAAGTGAAACTATGCAATATTACTATTCTTTTAAATTGCCCAATCACAAGGAAAGCAATAAACAGTTGGCACAGTACCTTGGATAACCACACATGAGGCTGCTTAATTCAAAAAGCCCCTTTCTCCGCTGTAGACAAAAGCAACCAAGGAATTTCAAATATTTTCATGTGCATACTAAATAAAGCCATCATCCTCTGATGATATTCACATACAGCAACAAATAATGAATTTAACAACAAATGACCTTTCAAATGCAGAGATGTGGGCCTTCTGTGTTCTCAATAAACCACAATCCCGAAGCCATTAGTTGATAAATTTGCCTTTGGACCAATATCATAATTACCAAATCAGTTTTGCTTTTCTCTAATTGTCTTTACAATAAATCTGTCTTATGTGTTTTTCTTCCTTCTGCTGTACATAACCACTTATTGATTTTTCCAATGATGTGCGCTAATGCCCATTTAGCATGATGGAAATCGAATGCCGCTCATGTCAGCTGCAAGGAAATGGCTTGGCAGCTGTAATAGTAGTGATCCGTGGGCATGCGGCGATGTTAGAATATATTGCAGGTTCTGTCACATCTCATCAGAGAAATGTCTGCACAGAGACAGGACGCACTCGACACACTATGCTGACAGCTTCTTTCAAGTGGCCTGAGCTCATATCACTGTTCTGTTGATCGAGCTTTGTGGCCTCAGAACAGTATCTATTTGGAAATGTTCAGTGCATCAGAAAACTGGCTTTTGTCGCTGTCAGGCTGGATTCCTCTGACCGGATTATTGTAGGTGCCACTGGAATTTCTTCAAGTGAGAAACCTCAGGATCTCTAGCAATCACCCGTCAAGCTTTACTATCTTTGATCCCCAAAGGCAATGGAACAGAATTTGCAGCACAAAGGGGGCTTTGCCTTGACTCTCTGGGTAAATGTGGACCATCAATGTGTCGGATTTCTTCTGCATTAATATAATTGTGCATTATTAACAACATACAGAATAGCAATCTACACTCGAATTTACCTGTGTACAATTATATAATGCCATTGTTTGTGAAACTATTTTCATATGAACTGGTAAAGTGCATTATCTTTAGCTATGTTAACTATGCCTCAGCTAGGCCTCGATGCCCTCTTGTTAAAAATGGATTCCTCATAGTGTCACATTCAAACTTTATTATTTCTACTGCATTTATTCAAGCAAATCATGTCTGTTTATTTCTTATTCTCGAAAAAAAGACTCTCTCCCCTGTTATTATTTTGCTGATTTGTGCAACCGTTCTATTTCTATTGTTAACATTTTCTGAATACATATTTCTTAATTGTGAGTGTAAAGAGGAAAATACATAGTTAAAAAAGAAAAGGGATGAACTTGAATTGGAGAATGCCAGAGGCCTACATTTCACTAAACTGAAGATGTTGGAAGAATCCATTTGCAAGAAGCAGAAAGTGATGAATTATTCTATTATAGGTAATGAGGGTTTTAGTGAATGTAGAATAATCAGGGAGTAAATTTGAAGGAGTTGTTGTGCAATTGATGAAGCTGAAATGAAGGTTTTACATTTATTAGCGCATAAACGTAGTGTGAAATAATCATGTGTGACTTTAACCGAACTAATAAAGATTGTACGGGGACAAAATGTGCCCTCAGAGTAGTTTGCCAACATTTATAAGCGTGCTTTATATAACGTGATGTATTAGAATTGCACTAATCTGACATAATCGTAAACGTGTGCTATGATTTGCTTGTTTGAAATGTTTTAGTTTAGCATTACTTTAGTGCAGGCTTCGGCCTAGTTGCCTGGTCTCACGGTTTAGATGCTCGTATTTTTCCAATGTGCTAATAAACGTGTATTTTTGCTTGAAGCTGTACTTTTCCACTGAGATCGTTCACATGCTTATCTTAAGGTTTCGTGCCAGCTTGGCATTTTTCTCTTTACTCCAAGGTCAATCTGCAGGTGCGGACAATGGAAGCTCTGAAAGTGAGTTAATTGGTATAAAATGTTGCAACTTGCGTACCCGTCTCCAAGGATAATGTATGCTTAAGTAAAAGCTTGAGAACTGTTGTTTTTGATTGGACAATTTGAAGCTAACCTATGAACCCTCCAATGGAAGACCCTACTGGATTTGAACTGTTGTCTTTTTAAACCAGGTGCACGAGAGGAAAGTAGCCATTATCCGGACATTATAGGCCATTATTGGACATCCCGCCATTTTGTAGACTTTGCAGCTATTATGGCCCACCTTGCTGCGACGCCATTTTGAAAGCGACTTTGATGCTTTCTCTAATCGAGAGAAAGAGACTTTAAATGATTCTTACCCTAGAGACTTTAACTTTGATCCCTTTGCATGAAGTAGAAGTTTTATTTTGCCGCCGTGAGGCAATTGACCCGTCCACCCCTGCCCCTTTGCCCCGTCCCATGCTGATCGAGAAACGGTACCTGTGAGACGAAGACTTCCTTGAATGCTGATTGTAATTGGTAAATATGAAAGGAAATTGTACAATTGCATTGTGTTTCTTTTAGGTAACCAACTGCTGATTTTTTATAAGATCCCTAGTTAGGAGTTTTTCTAAATTAATGTTGCTAAATTGTTTTGCATGAAGTCCCACATGCCGATGCTAATTTGAGGATAGATGAGGATTCCTTTTGCACGATGCAATTTGAGACCTTGTTATGCTGACTAAATGTATGCAATTAGCTCATTACAGATTATACTATTAGTGATTTGCATTGCTATTATCGAATGCCTTGTTATTCAAATGCTGCATAGATTGCATCTTTTCCGCCGTTATGGACAGCTATTAATGTTCATTTACGTATATCATGTGGTGTTGAGACACATATATATTGTGCTAGCTTTGTTAATATAGGGAAATAAATTCACTAACTTTGCAATAAACTGGTGTGGTTATTCCTGACTGAAAGGTCAGGGTTCGCCGAAATGTATTCTGGATTAATTGTTAAGTGTTATGTTGATCAAGGTATTGCTTATGTTCGTTATTGATTATTGATTTGATTAAATTGACCTATATAGAGTAAGGAGAGTCCCACTTAGCCAAAAGATTCATCGGCCTAAAGAGCGTCCAAATACAGGTAAATTATTAGTACGGAACGCTCTATCAGTAGATGGTAGCAGAGGACGGTTACGCCTTTTGGGACCCCGTACTCTTAAAGTACATGGTGTTGAATTAACGGTTACGCCTTTTGGGACCCCGTACTCTTAAAGTACATGGTGTTGAATTAACGGTTACGCCCTTTGAGACCCCATTCGAGAAGTTGAATTAGATTTTTCTTGTGTAAAATAGATTGACAGAATGATGATGGGCTAGGTCCACCGCGACTTTCCCGGGATCTCGGAGCTTGCGAATGGAGAGAACGGAGGTGTGGAATCAGCGTTGGCGGTACTAGTGATGGTATGAGTGGAGTTAGGGTTTTGCGCTTGCATAGCTTATTGCCGCAGATTGTGTGAAAAGGTTGCGAGGAATTGTTTTCTTTTTAGAGGATAGCGGAGGTGCGACTCCGAGTGTAGAAGTAGGGAAGTCGTCGAACTTCATAGAAATAGCGGAGGTGCGACTCCGAGGGTGAGAGTAGGGAAGTCGTCGAACTTCATGTGCGTGTGGCGCTTTGTGCATAAAAAGGTCCACGTGGTTGTTGTTGTTGAGACGGGCCCTGCGAGGTCAAGAGACTCCGGAGTATGTTGTTTTATGTTGTGGTCTGGTCGGTTTAGTAGGTTGATCGGGCGTGGTCAACGAGTCGGTACGTATGTTAAGGGAGTGAAAGAAACTTCGACTTCGGGCTTTGACAAAATTCTAAGTGCACTAGAATAGATCATTGACAAGTTGAGAGTAGGTCTGCGGGTCAGATTTGCTTGCGAAAGTGGGGACCGAGAAAGATGGAATAACTGCTGAGGATAGTGAAAAATCCCTAAGGTCCTGAAGCGGTTGTGTTACCCTTCCTGTAGTAAACCGACAGATCTGTTTTATATTTTTGGTAGCTCGCGATACATGCAAGAAGTTGTTACGAAAAGAGCTGAGTGAAGGAGGACTAGCCGCGAGGCTTTGTCAGCCGCAGTGTGTGTGAGTGTGACGTCACTAGGAGCCGCGCTGGGATAGGTTGGTTGCAGAGAAGGGTCGCGCACGGATTGGACGCAGTCCGTGGGGCTCGATTGGAAGGGGAAAGGCAAGCGAAGAGTATTCCGGGAATTAAAGTCACCTATTGATTACAAACTTTGTGAAATAAAAGACGAGAAAATGAAATTTTTTAAAGCATTAAGGAGTGCGATGAAGGGGGAGTCTTACATTAAAGCGAGCGTAGGAGAGGAGACGCCGCCCGAAGGTACACCAGCTTACATTGTAATGGAGGAAAAAGGGGTAGCTCCGTGCCTTTGGCTAAAGCAATGGCACAAGCTGACAGAGAAACATGGGAGCGTAGCGTTCCCGATCCATGGGACATTCAATATAAGGATCCTAGAGAATTTGAGATTCGCGATGTACGACATGAAGGTACCTCCAAGGCCAGCACAGTTTGAGGCTCTAGCAATTTGGGAACTGATGGCTAGACAGCAACAGCAAAATAAGTTCGAGACAAGGATAAGGAAGGTAGAAAAGACACTAGCGGACGCTAGGTGGGATAATGCACAGAAGGTGTGGAGGTCAGATGTATTGCAGGGGATAAAATTGTTTCCCGCAATTACTAAGGAAGAAGAGGAAACAGGTAAGAAAGCTACCTGTAAGACAAACAGAAGGTGTTCCAAGGATAGAGAGGACGAGGAAAAGTTGAGAAGAGAAGAGGAGTTAGAGGATGAGGAGTTAATAATGCAATTGCTGAACGACCGTCCACCACCTTATGCAGAGAGTGGACAAGGTCCAAGTACCAGTTCTGCCCCTCCGGCATCGGTACAGAACGGTGAAACTCAGAGTTCAGGAGCATCATCGGGATCCAAGGACCCGAGTTTACTGTTCACCCTGCAGATACCGCAGGTTAGGAGAATATATCCAGATGTGCCCATGTTGAAACCAGCAGAAAATTATCAGCCGCAGGTCCCAAGGTACTACAGCAGTGACAACAGTACGGGAATGGTTCTAGATCCAACCGTAATGGGAGGACAGAATGGTCACAACCCAACACTGGCACAAGTTGAATCAACTCAGTTTTTGATGCCTCAAAAGCAGATGCAGGGGGGAAACGCACATGCTCAGATGACGGGGAGTCAAATGGGCATGCCGGCAATGATGACCCATAGTGTGGGAATGAACATGTCCCAGAACATGGGAAATGGACAGAACCCAGATGCGATATCCCTACCCATTACTGTAGGTCCACCGGTACCTTTGTACATGCAGCCAAATTCAGGTATGAGCAGTCAAGGATCAATGCCGCAGAATGGGACAGAAAGGAGGTGCATAGAAAACACTCCAGGGATAACTCCGATAGCGGCTCAGCCAACTGGATCTGGGTCCTTGATGGAGTTTAGTCCCATATGTGCTCAGTCAACACTGGTGAGGTCGAGTCCCCCACTGATGATACCGCTGTCATCGAACACTGAAAAGTTGCCGCAACCATCAATGGCAGTCGATGTGAATGCTACACTGATGGGGTTGAATGCGCAACAGCTGACACAGTGGTTCAATAGTCTGAATTCCACACAAAGTTCAGCCAGTGGGAAGGGAGAAGACTATCTGAATAGGGTCAGGTTGAACATGGAAGCACAAGAATTGGTGGAAGGGACTATGGGTGTGAATAGGTTGGAGTCCTACTCGGAAGAAGAGCTGAGATATCTATGTCCCAGGATTACGAAAGAAGTGAACAAGGTACATAGAAGCTTGCAGGAAATAGCTGACAAAAACGGGGTTGACATAGACAAGACAAAACACTTGAGCAGGAGCTATAGGTTGGATTTCGGGACCACAGATTTTGAACACATGAGGTCAGCAGGTATGAAGGCGCACCTTAGAGAATTGCTACAGAGTGCACAAGTGTGGAGGTGCTTAGACAAGTGGGAAAGCAGGTGGGTAAAGAGAAAGGAAAAGAGGAGGGACAGTGCTACAGAACTCAACGAGAAAAGACCACAGAGTAGTGATGCAGTAACCACGTTACCAATGAGGGAGACAGCAGGGGGAAAATTAATACATGTACCATGGCACAGAAGCGACATTCAGTCTTTTACGGATGATTTTCCCAAACTAAGAGAGAAACCGATTGAATGGTATCAACAGACTGACAGGTTTGTGAAGCTTGCAAAATGTCTCTGGGAAGACCTGAACACTCTCTTTGAGATTGTGGTTCCGGCAGATTTGTGGGAGGATTGCAAAAGAGCTGTAGGTTGGCCGACAAGTGAACCAGAGAGAGACAGGGATACGGGTGCACCATCACCTATGGTGATGAGCTTGTACTATAAGGTAATTGAGCATTTGAAGACGAAGGTTGCCGCGAAAAATGTGGATTGGCAGAAGATCGATCGAACGGCCCAAGAGGCTAAAGAGTCGATTCATAGTTACTATGAGAGATTGTTGAAGGCGTTCAAGAACTACAGTGGCACGGAGACAATAGAGGCGAAGCACATGCTTCATTTTGTGTTTAGATTTGTGGAAGGGCTGAGACCAGAGATAAGTCAGATGATAAAGTTGCATTTGATTTGTTGGCAGTCGAAACCGATTGATGAGGTGTTGAATTATGCGAAATACTGTAGCGACGAAATTGAAGTGAAACAGAAAAGGTTGAAAGAGAAGGTGATGATGATGCAACTTAAAGCAGCTCAGACAGGTCTGCAAGGTTTGCAAGGGTTGCAAGGGTTCCAACAGCAGGCACCGCAACCGCAGTCGCAGTTGCAGGGAAATATGGCATTTCAGCCACAGGCGAGAGGCAGAGGCAGAGGAGGTTTTGTGAACAATGGTCCGGATTTGAACACTGTTGTGAATGGTGTGCAGGCAATGAAGAAGGTGATGCCGTGTCACGTGTGCGGAATCGTCGGTCATTGGAAACGCGAGTGCCCGATGGTGGTGCAGGAAGGTGCAGGTGCAGGTGTTGGTCAGCAAAACAATGATGTCAATGCATTTCAGACAATGAGGGGACCGAAAATGAGAGGTCCAAACCCAAATTTTCAGACCGTAAATCAGCTGCAGGGATTACAACCTATGCAGCCGCAGCAGATGCAGATGCCCCGTATGCAGATGACGCAAATGCAGCCAATGCAACAGCAGTTTCCCATGGTACCTAATCAGCAAATGCAAATACCTTTGGCACCAATGAGTCAGCAGCAAGTGATGGTTCCTCCACAGGTCTCGGGTCAGGTAATGAGTACAAATGTCACAGTACAACAGTTCCCATTACACAGTGAGAGTGGAATAAACAATGTATGGGAGAGTGAAAGTTCAGGAGAGGAGGGAGATTGTGTGCTTGCAGCATCCTTGGAAGTTGATCAAAAGGGTCCTTATGTAGAGGGAAGAGTAATGGGTCATCGTGTCTCATTCTTGGTTGACACAGGAGCCACACGTTCAACTATTAAGAGCAGTGAAGTACCAAATTTGCCACTCTCAGGGAGAACAGTTCAAGTGGTGGGAGTAGCAAACAGGCACCTGACGAACCCAATAACAGATCCGGTACCAGTCAGCATCGGTAACTATCAAGGGTTACATGAATTTGTGGTATGTGACTCAAGCCCGATAGCACTGTTAGGGAGAGACCTATTGTGCAAATTGGGTTGTTCGATTATGTATTCGAACGAGGGAATAAAAATTCAGATGAGCAGTGATGGGGAAGAAGAGGACAGTGTAGAGGGGGATGAGATGGAAACTGTCGATGAAGAGTATCCTCTGATTTGCCTTTTCCCGATGATAACTGAAGAAGATATTCCAGCTGAATTACGGGAAACAGTTGGAAAGGAAGTGTGGGATATGACAGGGAAAGAGGTGGGATTGATGAAGGGAGTGGAACCAGTGAAAGTGACTGTAAAGCCCAATGCAATCTTTCCCCAGATCCCACGATACCACATGGCACAAGACACCCTCATGAAAGTTGCCCAACTCATTGACGAATTTGTAAAACAGGGGGTACTGAAAGAAGTGTTAAGCAGTCCATGCAATTCACCAATAATGGGACTAATAAAGCCAAGTGGAAAGGTCCGACTAGTGCAGGACTTGAGAAAAATAAATGACATCGTAATTAAATGTTGCCCTGTCGTACCAAATCCAGCTGTGATAATGTTTCAAGTCCCTTGCGATGCCGAGTGGTTCTCAGTCATCGACTTGTCACAAGCATTCTTTTCTGTGCCTCTTCATGAGGACAGCCAATTTCTCTTTTGTTTCAAATTCCTAGACAGAGTGTACAGTTGGTGTCGAATTCCTCAAGGGTTCTCTGAGCCACCGTCAATCTTCAATCAGATTCTAAAGAAAGATTTGGAAGCATTAGAATTGCCATTCGAGTCAACCCTAGTGCAGTACATTGATGACTTACTGATTGCATCTAAGACAGAAAGTGGCTGCCCAGCCGATACCATTGCTCTGTTGAACCATTTGGGAAGGAATGGACACAAGGTGTCTCCTTCCAAATTGCAGTTCTGTCAGAAGAAAGTGAAATACTTGGGTCACCAGATAGAGAAAGGGTCACGGAGAATAATGAAGGAAAGAATAACGAGTGTACTTCAAATGAGTCCACCCAAGACAAGGAGGGAGGTGAGGAAGTTTTTGGGAATGGTGGGCTACTGTCGCCAGTGGATTCCCAACTTCTCAACTCTAGCAAAGCCTTTACTGAAACTGACCCAGAAGGATGCCTTGGATCAAATTGAGCTGAAAGGAGATGAGATGGATGCTTTTATTGAATTGAAAGAATGCATGTGCAGAGCTCCAGCTTTAAGTATGCCTGATTACACAAAGCCTTTCACATTGTTTTGTCATGAACGTGATGCATGTTCTTTGTCTGTCTTGACTCAAGCCCATGGTGGCATAAACAGACCAGTAGCGTATTTTTCAGCTACTTTGGATCCGGTCGCAGCAGCACTTCCTGGGTGTTTGCGCGCCGTAGCAGCAGTTGGTATCAGCCTCACTCAGAGTGAAGGAATAGTGATGGGACACCCAGTAACAGTCATGGTCCCTCACTCAGTTGAGATACTTTTGACCCGCTCCCGAACGCAACACATGACTGGAGCAAGACTCACAAGGTATGAAACGGTAATTCTGGGCTCACCGAACGTGCAGCTGAAAAGGTGCACTATGTTGAATCCAGCAACCTTGCTTCCTGGTGAAAATGCTGAAATTGAGAACGCTGAAGACGTCGAGCATGACTGCCTTCAGGTGACTGAATTTTGCACAAAACCTCGACCTGACATTAAGGATACTAAGCTTGGTGAAAATGACCAAATTGTTTTTGTTGATGGTTCATGTCTAAGAGATGGGATGGGAATTTTGAAAGCAGGATATGCTGTATGTACTGTAACAGGTGTCTTGGAAGCGTCCTGGCTTCAAGGAGTCTATTCGGCACAAGTAGCAGAACTTGTAGCCCTTACAAGAGCATGTCAACTGTCTGCATTGATGAAAGTCACCATTTACACTGATAGTCAGTACGGGTTCGGAATTGTGCATGACTTTGGACAACTATGGTCACAGAGAGGTTTCCTGACTTCTTCAGGATCCCCAGTGAAAAACGGGGAGAGGATAAGGGAATTGTTACACACCATTCAAATGCCAGCCGAAGTTGCGGTGGTAAAGTGTAGTGCTCATACAAAAGGACAGGACTATGTTTCTCTGGGAAATGCATATGCGGATCAAGTCGCAAGATTTTGTGCCTTGAACTGTATATTACTCAGGGATGAATGGAATTCGATAAATGAACCAGAACTCGAACCAGCTGAAGCATTTGCCTTGAAGGTCGTAGATACAATAGATGAACTAAAAGCATTGCAGAATAACGTCAGGGAGGATGAGAGAGATTCCTGGATTAAATCACAATGTATAAAGAGACCAGATGAGTTATGGGTTTCAAATGAGGGAAAATTTGTTTTGCCAAATAGTCTCTTATCACAGCTTGCGCGGTTCTATCATGGGCAAGCTCACCTAGGGAGAGATGCCATGATAAGATTGTTCAAAACTGATTGGTTTAACCCCAGATTTCGTCAAGCTGCAGAAGAGGTTTGCCATTGATGTGTCACTTGCCAGCAGATGAACCCAGGAAAGGGAACAGTTGTGAACGCGAGCCACATTGGCAGAGCCAGTGGCCCGTTTAGTCGAATGCAGATGGACTTCATTGAGATGCCTGTGCATGGAGGTCTGAAGTATGTGTTGGTGATTGTGTGCATTTTTAGTCACTGGATTGAGGCATACCCCACACGTAGAAATGACAGCCTTACAGTTGCAAAGCTATTGTTGAGAGAGTTGATACCACGTTTCGGATTCCCGACCTCTTTAGAATCAGATAGGGGAAGTCACTTCAATAACGAGGTGATAAAGTTACTTTGCGCAGCGCTGAACATTGAGCAAAAACTGCATTGTAGCTATCGCCCTGAAGCATCAGGACTGGTGGAGCAGATGAATGGTACACTGAAATCAAGAATGGCGATAATATGTGCGTCGACAAATTTGAAATGGCCTGACGCATTGCCCTTGGTGCTAATGTCAATGAGAAACACCCCTGATAGAAAGACTGGATTGTCTCCGCATGAAATTCTCATGGGCAGGGCTATGAGACTTCCTGCAGTTCCCGCAAACGCGCTTTTGAATATTACAGATGATATGGTGTTAGACTACTGCAAGGGTCTGGCTGACGTGGTTCGCTCTTTCTCTCACCAGGTGGAAGCAACCACCTTGCCACCGATACAAGGTCCAGGACACGCACTGAAAGCAGGTGACTGGGTCGTGGTAAAGAAGCACGTGAGGAAGTCGTGTCTGGAACCCCGTTGGAAAGGCCCTTTCCAAGTGATCCTGACGACAACTACCGCTGTGAAGTGTGCGGGGGTTCCCAACTGGATTCACGCCAGTCACACCAAGAAAGTGTTGTGTCCCACAGATGAGGAAGTTGAAGCGCTGAAACTGCCAGTGCCTGATAAAACAGTGCTGAGTGCTGAGACAGAACAAAACCGAACTGAAAGCGAACAGGCAGAAACAGGAGAGAGAGAAATATTCTCTGAGGACGAAGAGACCAACTCACTTGGGGAAGACCAAGGAGAAAGTTCAGACAGCGACGAAGCAGCTGAAGGTGACAAAGAACCTGAAGCAGCTGAGGGTAGCAAAGAGCCTGAAGCAGCTGAAGGTGACAAAGAACCTGAAGCAGCTGAAAGTGATACAGAGCCTGACGAAAGTAACGGTGACGAAGGGCTCGAAAAAGGTGAAAAAGCAGGAGAGCCTGATCAGAGGAGGGCTTTCCCAGAAGCAGACGATACAGAAAAAGGGAAAGAGAACGTGATTGATTCCCCAGAAGGAGGGGACAAGGCAGAACAGAACGAAACAGTTCAAGCTTCCACAGAAAAGGTCGCAGGTCCATCAAATGGACACGGTGCAAAGAGGAGACTAAGTATATCACCAGTAAAACAGAGAACTAGAGAAAGTTTGAATGACGGAGAAAGGCCAAAAGTGAAAGAGAAAAGAAAGGAAGTGACTGTCGTGGTACCAACCTCAAGTGAAGGAAAAGACTTGGCCAAAGAGGAAAGTACCAGTGAGGCAGAATCGAAAAGAGAAGCAAAATTGAAAAGGAAAAGGATACCAAACAGGAGATATTCCGGTACGGAATGGGCATATGTAGTCAATGACGATTGGACTGACGAATTTGTATCTCTAAGCCTCGAGAACGAAGAAGAAGAGATACCAATAGAAAAGAAAAGTTTTATGGACTCTGTCGATTGAAAGGGTAATAAATGATATTGCTTGCTACAATCCAACGTGATACAAACAACCAGCTGAGACATTGCTAAACCGGATGAGACTTTTGCTGAACTGATAAAAGACTGAGTTATTGCCGAGTTGAGACAAATGCTGCTAACCGATAAGTGACTGGCCTCCTGAAGAAGACGGTGTGAACATTGCGCTCGTTCAGCTTCATAACTGAATTGCTAAATAGTTTCATTTATAGGTGCTTCTAGCTCTCTGATTCTATACAGATCATGACGCAAAACAGTAGAAAGACATATTGTAAATATGTGTGTATAGGCTTGATAATTGCATGTGTACTAATAATAATGGCAATAGTGCTTGCAATGCATGGAAAGGGTGAGAATGAGAAAATTGATGCTTCTACCTTTGCTCCTGTTACTGTCACTGAACTAACTGCATTGAAAAGACTAGAATTAGATGAGAGACACTTGCATGATAAGAAGGAGCTTTCGTATAACGTTTTCTATCGCTTGCTAACAGAATATGTTGAGACTATGGATGCGAAAGATTGTTATGTGTGTACACAGATACCGACATCAGTAAAGGAAGGGGTGACTTATCACCACATGCCTCTTACATATGGGATTACATGTAGTATAGTAATGTCTAGATTTTATGGTCAAACTAACATACAGTATTTTTACTCGAATTATGATGTTACCTTTGCATATGTTCCTATAATAGCGCAGCTACGCCAGATTGCTAAAGATTGGGATGCTAAAATAATGAGGGAATTTTTCGAGCCAATGCTACCTTTTGAAACGGCTCACGCTCATAGGGAAAACCTTACCTGCTCGCTCTCTGCAGTAGAAATAAGCTTTTTAGATCGTACAGATGATAGAAGGGCACAAATGAATGCGAAATTAGAAAAAGAGCTACATAAGAGGGCTTCAGTAGATAATTATGATTTTGCTGCAATAAAAACACAAGGGAGAATAGCTTTAGATGCTTGGCATGTAGGGAAGTTTTGTATATATCGAGGTGAATCTTATTATGACAACATTTTTGTAGGAGCGAGTGAGTGTAAACATACGTTTATCTTTAAGGCCAAATGGACATTCATGATGAACGGACTTGACCCTGTCATTCCAGGTGTATATTACATTTGTGGGTATAATGCCTATTATCGTCTTCCAAAGGGATGGTGGGGGAGATGTTATTTGGGTATAGTGTTCCCAAAGGTTTATCAACTGGATGACCTATCGATGATTCAAAAGACATCTGGATCCCATCTTATCCAGAAAAGAGAGACCGCAGCTGCTGTGGTAGGAGATATATTTGGAGCCATGATTCCTTCGTTGGGAGTTGTGTTGAATTCCATCAAAATAAGAAAGTTGTCTACTATAGTGGATAACATGTTGACAAAGTTTTCAGGTGCTATAATCCTGATAGATGCTGAGCTTGCAGCGGAAAGAGCTATGACTCTTCAAAATAGGCTTGCCTTAGACATTCTTTTAGCAAAGGATGGCGGCGTTTGCAAAATGCTTGGTGCGCGCCACTGTTGCACGTATATTCCCGACAACAGTGTGAAAATTAAAACTATGCTTGCTAATCTAACAAAAGAGAGTGCAGATTTGAAGGAATTGAAAGAACCAGGAGTGTGGGAGAAGGTTGGAAAAGGACTTGCTTCAGTGGGAAATTGGATTGGGGGAATTTGGAATGGAATATTACTAAAAATAATACAGGGAATATTAATAGTATTGATTTGTATCTTTGGAATTTGGGGAATAAAAAGGGGAATAATAATGATTATGGCAAGAATTAAAAGAAGGAAGGAAGAGAAAATGATGAAAAGAATGGCAGAAGAATACAAAGCGAAAACTAGGGGAATTAAAAGGAAAAGAGAACTGACAGAATTTTAATGGAATAAAATTTGTGGGAATAGTTTGTGTGATGACAAGTAGTCATCAGAGGAGGGATTGATGAAGCTGAAATGAAGGTTTTACATTTATTAGCGCATAAACGTAGTGTGAAATAATCATGTGTGACTTTAACCGAACTAATAAAGATTGTACAGGGACAAAATGTGCCCTCAGAGTAGTTTGCCAACATTTATAAGCGTGCTTTATATAACGTGATGTATTAGAATTGCACTAATCTGACATAATCGTAAACGTGTGCTATGATTTGCTTGTTTGAAATGCTTTAGTTTAGCATTACTTTAGTGCAGGCTTCGGCCTAGTTGCCTGGTCTCACGGTTTAGATGCTCGTATTTTTCCAATGTGCTAATAAACGTGTATTTTTGCTTGAAGCTGTACTTTTCCACTGAGATCGTTCACATGCTTATCTTAAGGTTTCGTGCCAGCTTGGCATTTTTCTCTTTACTCCAAGGTCAATCTGCAGGTGCGGACAATGGAAGCTCTGAAAGTGAGTTAATTGGTATAAAATGTTGCAACTTGCGTACCCGTCTCCAAGGATAATGTATGCTTAAGTAAAAGCTTGAGAACTGTTGTTTTTGATTGGACAATTTGAAGCTAACCTATGAACCCTCCAATGGAAGACCCTACTGGATTTGAACTGTTGTCTATTTAAACCAGGTGCACGAGAGGAAAGTAGCCATTATCCGGACATTATAGGCCATTATTGGACATCCTGCCATTTTGTAGACTTTGCAGCTATTATGGCCCACCTTGCTGCGACGCCATTTTGAAAGCGACTTTGATGCTTTCTCTAATCGAGAGAAAGAGACTTTAAATGATTCTTACCCTAGAGACTTTAACTTTGATCCCTTTGCATGAAGTAGTAGTTTTATCTTGCCGCCGTGAGGCAATTGCCCCGTCCACCCCTGCCCCTTTGCCCCGTCCCATGCTGATCGAGAAACGGTACCTGTGAGACGAAGACTTCCTTGAATGCTGATTGTAATTGGTAAATATGAAAGGAAATTGTACAATTGCATTGTGTTTCTTTTAGGTAACCAACTGCTGATTTTTGATAAGATCCCTAGTTAGGAGTTTTTCTAAATTAATGTTGCTAAATTGTTTTGCATGAAGTCCCACATGCCGATGCTAATTTGAGGATAGATGAGGATTCCTTTTGCACGATGCAATTTGAGACCTTGTTATGCTGACTAAATGTATGCAATTAGCTCATTACAGATTATACTATTAGTGATTTGCATTGCTATTATCGAATGCCTTGTTATTCAAATGCTGCATAGATTGCATCTTTTCCGCCGTTATGGACAGCTATTAATGTTCATTTACGTATATCATGTGGTGTTGAGACACATATATATTGTGCTAGCTTTGTTAATATAGGGAAATAAATTCACTAACTTTGCAATAAACTGGTGTGGTTATTCCTGACTGAAAGGTCAGGGTTCGCCGAAATGTATTCTGGATTAATTGTTAAGTGTTATGTTGATCAAGGTATTGCTTATGTTCGTTATTGATTATTGATTTGATTAAATTGACCGATATAGAGTAAGGAGAGTCCCACTTAGCCAAAAGATTCATCGGCCTAAAGAGCGTCCAAATACAGGTAAATTATTAGTACGGAACGCTCTATCACAGTCATAGAATAGTGCGCCCTGCACTCACATTTACGAGTGCACACTTATAGAGTGCTACTGCTGTTGCAATGCTTTTAATATGACCTGCTAAAGTGGCTTTTTTTTAGCTTATGTTAACTAAATCTCAACACAATCTTGCCCATCAAGGATGTCTCATGTAAACGTTTATGAATTCTGCTGCACATATTCAAGCAAGTCGTGTTTGTTTATTTCCGAATCAGGTTGTTCTTGAAGAGGACTCTCTAACATACGCTCAGTGCTGTAACTTACCTTCAAGGCTCTTCCACCTGCTTGAAGTATTGAATTTGTTCACAATAGTTCACTATTGTTTCGTAACTAGTTTGTTCTGACATCTCTGGATGACATTAGCATAAAGGTGGTTGAATCAATATTCATTTAGTGGGCTACTGCTTAGGTAGTAAGACTGCACAATGCTCTTCATTTCGTTGCTCTGATTACAGTTCTGTACTATACTAGTTTAAATCTTTGTGATTTTTCAATTTTTTTAAATTCTGCCCTGGAACTCACTTATTGAGTATGTTCTTCCTTATTTGACTGTATTTTTAATATGTTTTTTTGTGCCTTACCTTGGAACACACTGCCTCATGAAATTGAGATTTAACAAGGTCCCCAATCCACACACTTGAACAAACTTCCCCAGTTGCTGGCAACCCCCTCTTCTTTCATTTGTTTTCCCAATCCTGCTGGACTCTTGCAGGAGCAAGGGGGCTGTGCTGACTCCTGTAGGAGTCCTGCAGAACTCCAGGAGCCTGCGCTGGCTCTAAAGGTACTCTTGCAGGATCTCAGAGCCCCCAAAAGCAAAACTTTTTTTTTTTTTGTTAATTTGTTTTAATTTGACCCCAGTACTCTACCCCCTGTTATATCTTATTTTCTTTTAAATTTCAGGACAAGGGGAATGAGTCCTGTAATGGTAATTGCAAAATTTTTCTTCATGCTGTGGTCAGGTAATCAGAGTGCGAGCTCTCGGAGACTCATGTGTGCTTCTCGTTCATGCTGGAGCAAAATGGCTAATGGGAAAAATGTTTTACAGCCAATCAGATCAATGTATTATCCAGTGAGAACCCAACCGCCCAGATATACATACAATTTTAACCTTAATTTCTCAAAAACTAATGCACTGATTTACACCAAATAACCAAAATCATGTTTTCTGTTTAAAGATCTAGGGGCATATTTATACTCTGTTTGCACCGAATTAGTGTCATTTTTTTTAACTCTAATTCGGTGCAAAACTAACTCCATATTTATACTTTGGTGCTAGACCCATCTAGCACCAAGGCCCTTATTTAAACTTTTTTTGCACTGCATTAACGTCATTTTATGACACAAAAGTGGCGCAAACTTACAAAATATTGGCCCTTATTTATACTTTTTGCTGCAAAACTGCACTAACTCAGTTTTGCACCAAAACGTTGAGCACCGGCTTGCACCATTTCTGTGCACCAGCCGGGCACCATATTTATGGAATGGTGCAAGCCGGTGCAAAGGGTAGGCTAGAGTTTAAAAAAATGACTTTAGTCGGGTGGGGCTGGCAGTATAGAAGAAGAGGGTTTAGCACCAAAAAATGGCTTTAGGCAGGTTAGAGTAAAAATAAATGACTCTAACCAGATTAGCGTCATTTTATGGTGCTAAACCTATCATGCCACATGACTCCTGCCTTAGGAAAGGCAGGAGTCATGCCCACCACCCCAGTGGCCAGCACAGAGGACAGGGGTCCCCTGGGCATGGCCATTGCACCCGGTGCCATATATGGGGGCCCATTTCAGGGCCCCCTATGGCACTTTCAAAAATAAAATGCACTTACCTGTACTTACCTGGGATGGGGTCCCCCATCCTCGCAGTCCCTCTAGTGTGGGTGGGGGTGCCCCTAGGGCCTAGGGAGGGCACCTCTGGGCTTATTCCATGGTGTTCCACCATGGAAATAGGGCCACAGGTCCCCTAAGACCTGCCCTGACCCAGGTCTTAAAAAATGGGGCAAAGCAAGCTTTGCCCCATTTTTTGACCCTTCCTCCCTCCTTTGCACCATTTTTACATGGGAGTATAAATATGGTGTTAAGGCCATAGAGTCATTTTTTTGCACGGGAACGCCTACCTTTCATCTCATTAAGGCAAGGTAGGTTTCCACTTCCAAAAAATGACTTTAACTCCAGAAATTTGGTGCTAGACGGGTCTAGCACCAAAGTATAAATATGGAGTTAGTTTTGCACTGAATTAGAGTTAAAAAAAAATGACGCTAATTCATTGCAAACAGAGTATAAATACGCCCCTTAGCGTCAAAAAATGATGCTAATCTGGTCAGAATCATTTATTTTGACTCAAAACTGCCTAATGTAATTTTTTTTTTAAGCTAGCCTACCCTTTGCACCGGCTTGCACCATTCCATAAATATGGTGCCCAGCTGGTGCTAAAAAATGGTGCAAGCCGGTGCAAAACTTTTTGGGGCAAAACTGCCTTAGTGCAGTTTTGCACCAAAAAGTATAAATAAGGCCCCTAGCTTTCTGCCAAATTTGGTGTGATTCTGTTCAGTTGATCTGGCTGTAGTTGTGTCTAATTTTCATATGAGACATGGCTTGGGGGAAACACATTTTCAGACCCCCCACCCATTTTCTCGGTCTCTGTTTGACAGATCATCCTGAAGGTTTCCAGGAAGAAGCTAAAATGGTTGAGACTTTTTAAACAAAGTTTTGTGAAGATTCATCCAATGGCGCCAAAGTTATAAGCAAACCAAAAAATTAATTTCAGATGAACACGTGGTCCTGATTATAACTTTCCAGTTGTGACTGCCAGTGGGTAATATATAAAGTAATTTATTGCTTTCTTAATAACACCAGTGTCATTTGACAAATGTGTATGAAATGCACCAGAAAAGGTTAATCGACTTTGGCTCCTGCATCAACAGTTTTGTGCTGATCTGTCAAGCAAGAAAAAAGGAGGGTCTCAGAACTGTGATTTTGCATTTGAATTCCCATTGGAAAGTTTGATCTTTGATACAGAAAAAATGGCTGAACTGAATTGCACCAAATCTAGCGGAAAGCTTCAACTTTATTCAGAAAACCTGTTTTTTAAATGTGGTTAAATCCACTATGTCATTTCTGAGAGATTTACCTTTAAAGGGGTGCTCAGGGTGGACATGAAGAGTTAAAAAGTCCCACCTCTAATATTATCAGCTTCGACAATGAGCCTTACAGCTGGCACATGCACAAACGGCTAGAAGACCACTCTCATATTTTGAAAAACAGGTCTGTGCATTTGAAGTCACAAAAAGTTTTAGGAGCATATTTATACTCTGTTTGCATCGGATCAGCATAATTTTTTTTAATGCAAATCAGGCGTAAACTTTAACTGACGCAGAAGGCAGGAGAGGGTCTTCACGACTAGGACAAAACCTCCTGGGCCTCAGTGAACAGGATAACATCCAGAGCCACAGATTCAACTGGCAAGCCATACAGCAGCTGCTGCGCCAAATTGAGCCACAGATAACAGCCAGCCTGCAGGCACCACACAATATTCCACCAGTGACCAAGCTGCTAGCTGTCCTGCACACTTTGGCAAGTGGCTCATTCCAAACAACAGGTGCCCTAGTTGATGGGGTATGACAGCCGTCATTCTCCGCCTTCCTTCGCAAGGCCCTTGATGCCATCATCTCCCTCACACCCCGCCACATCAGCTTCCTCAACACACAGCAGAAGCAGCACGAGACCAAACAGGGGTTTTACTAAATACATAGCTTCCCGCATGTGCATGGTGCTTTTGACTGCACCCATGTCTGGATTGTACCACCTGCTGCAACAGAGCATCTATACAGGAACAGAAAGCACACCCACACCATAAATGTGCAGGCCATAGTTGATCACCAGGGATTGTTTACCAACATCTTGGCCAAGTATCCTGGGAGTGTACATGATTCCTTCATCTTTCACCACAATACCATCAATCAACACTTCCAGGACGGACGATATGGCAATTATCCAGGAACGCATCCTCGGGGTAGGCTTCAGGTCGAGCTTGAATCACTAGAACATGCTATAACAAGCTCAGTAGACGCTTGTTCCCATGAGGCCTTTTCCTTACTTAGGGAGGGCCATACCACATGTTTTGGTATAATACCATAAGTAAGTGGCTTATTTAGATTTTTGACACATTGAGGTCTCTTTAAATAACCTAGGAGAAGTGTTTTTTCTTTTTGTTATTTGGCTCTGACAAAGCGCCACCAGATCCCTTTGGACTTCTTAGGTGCGAAACATGTTGACTTACGGTGATGGTTGAGGGTAATTTCCACTTCCTCACCTTATCCTATTGGTAGAGGGATCAAGCATTATCTCTATTTCACTCCCCTTCATTTTTAACCTTGACCCAGACCCTGCATGGCTCAATAAAGTGTAGTGCGTTTAGAGGTTCTGGAGCCAATTTTATCTAAAACTGACTATCTTAACTTTAACTGACGCAGAAGGCAGGAGAGGGTCTTCACGACTAGGACAAAACCTCCTGGGCCTCAGTGAACAGGATAACATCCAGAGCCACAGATTCAACTGGCAAGCCATACAGCAGCTGCTGCGCCAAATTGAGCCACAGATAACAGCCAGCCTGCAGGCACCACACAATATTCCACCAGTGACCAAGCTGCTAGCTGTCCTGCACACTTTGGCAAGTGGCTCATTCCAAACAACAGGTGCCCTAGTTGATGGGGTATGACAGCCGTCATTCTCCGCCTTCCTTCGCAAGGCCCTTGATGCCATCATCTCCCTCACACCCCGCCACATCAGCTTCCTCAACACACAGCAGAAGCAGCACGAGACCAAACAGGGGTTTTACTAAATACATAGCTTCCCGCATGTGCATGGTGCTATTGACTGCACCCATGTCTGGATTGTACCACCTGCTGCAACAGAGCATCTATACAGGAACAGAAAGCACACCCACACCATAAATGTGCAGGCCATAGTTGATCACCAGGGATTGTTTACCAACATCTTGGCCAAGTATCCTGGGAGTGTACATGATTCCTTCATCTTTCACCACAATACCATCAATCAACACTTCCAGGACGGACGATATGGCAATTATCCAGGAACGCATCCTCGGGGTAGGCTTCAGGTCGAGCTTGAATCACTAGAACATGCTATAACAAGCTCAGTAGACGCTTGTTCCCATGAGGCCTTTTCCTTACTTAGGGAGGGCCATACCACATGTTTTGGTATAATACCATAAGTAAGTGGCTTATTTAGATTTTTGACACATTGAGGTCTCTTTAAATAACCTAGGAGAAGTGTTTTTTCTTTTTGTTATTTGGCTCTGACAAAGCGCCACCAGATCCCTTTGGACTTCTTAGGTGCGAAACATGTTGACTTACGGTGATGGTTGAGGGTAATTTCCACTTCCTCACCTTATCCTATTGGTAGAGGGATCAAGCATTATCTCTATTTCACTCCCCTTCATTTTTAACCTTGACCCAGACCCTGCATGGCTCAATAAAGTGTAGTGCGTTTAGAGGTTCTGGAGCCAATTTTATCTATCCCTCCTCTCTCTCTCCTATTCTGTCCGGAGGATTAAATCTACTCCTCACCTTCCACGGCACAGATCTCTAATCAAGATCTCCGGCAAAGTGTCCCCCTTGCGGTGGGCCCGTCAGACATTGCAACGCCAGTCTGACGAGGAGCAAATCCTATGATGAAGCATGACATCCATTGGGTGTGTGAGGGTATTTGCTTCTAGATAGCATAGAGCCTTGTGCAATTCTGACACATATTCCTCATTGGAACAGTGTACTCAATTATATTGATATGGCAATTACCTTCTTGTCGGTAAGTCTATAAACCTAGCAATATACACACAGCACCACAAATCTGTAGGACACACTATACATACACTACTACATTGACATGTGGGCAGGAAGACACTGAGGTGTGACACAGGTAGTTATGTTGGACACCCTGACACAACGGTATACACACCCATGGACAAATGACAGCTGCCAATAACAATAGTTGCCACTCTGGAGCAGAAGGGACCAATGTCAAAGCACACAGTGACAATAACATGGCCTGCCCTGGAAGTACAGTTTGGAAGATGAACCACATACTATTACATTAGGCCACATAGCCAATCACATACCCTCCCAAGCAATAAGTACTGTGGAATGGGTGTGCAGTGTGTGCTGCTGCAGGGCAAACACAATGAGACACAGTGCATGATGATGTTGACTCACATGTAGGTGACATGGAAATACTGAGGCAGTCCCAACATCACACATCACTCTTGGGGTGATGTTGCCAGTTAGCAATAAGGAAGTGGACTGTGCTATGGACACATATTGATGTGCCACTAATGCAAACTGCACACTGCTGCACACACTGAAAGAGCCAATTCTCCGTCAAAATAACTGATGTACAGGGAGATGGCCCTTCCTGCACAGATACATCGACCTACACAAGGCAGTTAGCCAGGTTACCTGGAGCAAGTTCGGTAGTGTAGGTGCATGGTTGCACATGAGCCATTGGCGGAGGGAACCACAAAGGTCTACATAGAACCGAGTTACACATGGGACAATTGTGCACTGTCAATACTGAACACCTCTGTGCTGCCAACTTAGGGAGATGTGTTGGGCATTGTCACCAAGCGTAATCAAAGGGCCTCACTTCTGGATTTCATCGCAATGACATATGTCTAAGTGGATGGGATGTCCAGGCCATGTAATGCAACCATGTTACCACCACATTCGAATCTATTGTCTGTGTGGAAGTATCATGTCTCCGCCAGTGAAAGCACACTAAAACATGTAGCTCACTACACTACACAACACATGGGAGAGACATACTGAGCTGCAGTTTGGAAACTATACCATAGATATCATGTCAATGAGCCAAACACAAGTTGTCAAGTCAAACAACCCAATGCAGAAAGAACCTCACAGAAGCCCAGGATCTCACACAATGCCAAAACACATATGAGTCACAGACGACATAAGATATCAACTGCCATGCTACATGACATTCCTGGTGCAAGTAAACAACAAAATACTTACTCCTATTTTCTTTTTCAGCTGATCTGGGTTACGGGATCCAGCCGTGGATCATGATCCCCTTCCCCAACCCAAGCACAGCAGCAGAGCATGTCTATAATGAGGCACATCAGAGGACACACACCATGGTTGAACAGACCTTTGGCATTCTGAAGTCCAGATTCAGGTGCCTGTACATCACTGGAGGCAGCCTCCTATATTCCCCAGAAATGGTATGCAAGATCATATTGACTTGTGCCATCCTGCACAACATTTGTGTTAGGAGGAAATCCCCCTATATGAACCCGAACAAGAACTGCCTGAGGAGGAGGCAGATGGTGGGTAAATGAGGAGGAACATCCAAACACAGCTGCAGGAATGTGTTGCAGACAACAGATAGTTCACAACTGTTTTCATAAATAGTCACTCTAAACACATTATTATGATATGTAATTAAACACCTCACTTTTTCACTCAATCCTGCTACGGTTACTTAGTTATGCATCACATGTCCTTTAGGAATGTGAGTATTACCTCAGGAAGCATGTCACAAAGACAAATCTGACTACTTCTGATGCAACATCAAAAGTGATGTGTATGATTGTACAGCAAACATCACACACAGTTTTTAAAAGAAACATCTTTTAAATTTCACATATGAAGGGCGAAATCATAGGACCACAGCATATGACAGACATCCAGGTTGCCAACATGGTCTACTGTAGCACATGATACCCAACTATGACATCTTCAATCATAAGGTAAATAAGCTCATCATACATGAGGCAGGGGATGTGAAATATCATTGGTAACAGGAATGTATGAATAGACCCCTGGCATTAGTGTGACATTTGCATTCTCTGCAAGGAGCTTGTGTGACAAGAGGTGCATCAATCCTGAAAATGGATAGCATGAGTGTCCCAGGTATGACAAGCAATGGTCACAACACATGCCCTGGCGCAGTCCATTCCTGGTAATAAGTCCTGCCACTGCCATGTGTTAAGACTCTACCCTCCCTTCTCTAGGGGGTGCTGTAAATGGACTATCTGTACCCTGAGAATCATCATTAACAGTCACCCAGACTCCCATTCTGACTCCTGTTTGCTTCCCTTTTCTATATCGCATGCTATTGAACAACTACATTAGCCTGCATGGAATTCAGGTCCCATAATGCACTACCTGGTAGTCGGTAAGACCTGTAATCTTCTGTCCATAGCTTCCTAAGGGAAAAGTCCAGTTGTCCCCTTATACTGGATTGTCTCCTCCAGGACTTGTAAGAGACTGAAGCTGCACACACCTGTGAGCTCTCTTATGCAGCCCAGCCATGTGACTCTGTCCTGGCCTTGCTGCTGCCTGGAACAGCTTAGAAGCTGCCATTCCCTGAAGCTCCTCGTCGTGCATTGGAGAACAATTCATTTGTGTACCAGAGCCCTTGTTGGATTGTGTTACAGTCCTGATTACACCTGTAACTGCTCTCTGTTTACACAGTGCTGTTCCTGCTTGTTCCAGTCAGACTCTGCTCCCTGTTTTTCAGCCTTGTTCAGGTTGGTTCCTGATAGAGCCTGCTTCCTGTTACCCAGACCTGTTCCAGTCTTTGCGTGAACCAAAGTCTGTTCCCATGGCCTGCATTTGCCTCCTACTTAGTTTCCTATTGGGGTATTGTGTCTGGCAAGTGTACTATCAGCCCTCAACTGTTTAGAATTGTTTAATTTCGTTTTTGTTCTGGCACCTGGTTTCCATGAGGCTAATCCAGCCCCCATCCTTTGTCTAGTTTTTCATGTATTCATTAGTGCCTAACAGTGACAGTGTGCTATGGCTGTATTCCAGGATTTGTTACTGTGTCTCTAGCCCGACAAATAAGGGCTAGTGTTGTGTATGCAAGGACAATCCATGTTTGAGCTCTGAGGGTCCAGACACAGATTCACTTCTGCTGCCACCTTTCGATAGGGTTTGTGTGGTGACTAGCTGTGAGATTAATCTGCACAGAGGCACTGACGTTCCCCGTTGCTGTGGGAAGTTGTGAGCCCTACCCCGTGTACAAACGTAGTGATGAGCCCTGCTTGTTTGTCCATTACTGACCCTTTACATATTTTTCCTCACTAAGGTTGCTCTGTATTCACTCTTCTGTATTATCTGCGGTACCATAGCTGCCCTATCCCCTTGTATGCCTTTAGCTGGTCTTCTGCTTTAGGACAAATCTGCCTTTCAAGATACTCTGTGAACTCAAGGGTTGCCCCAACAGACTCCTGACTAGACCTGCACGAAACCGTAACACCTTGGAGCCCAATACCTACACAGGTTACACTTGCCCACACACTTGAACTGGATATTTTGTGCAATGCACCTGTGAAAATATGTGAACACATGCAGCCAGGTCTGCAGGTCCACCACAGCCACAGGAGGAACATAGGTAATTTACATTAGTCAAACTGATGTGTACATAACAATTTTATTATTGGAATTGAGGCTTAGTGTCGCAAACACTGTACCTACCAAACATGTACAAATGACCGAAATATGGGTAGTTTACACACAAGTCACCATGAAGTCATAGCCAACAATTAATGACATGTAAGGGGTAACATATTCGACATGGCCCTCATCAGCCATCCTCAATCTTTCCTGTGTATTGTTTCTCGTGGGAAATGTAATGTCCTCAAAGTCAAACAACTACACACATTAAATGAGTCGACACATATTACAAACACATATCATGACTGTTGTACATCATTGATTGCCATCTGATGTTGATACACATTTGTAACGGATTCATACATGACCATTACGCCAAATGTATTGCATGCCGTTCCATCAGAAGCACACATACAGTTGAAACAGTCAATTTACACACAAAGCACACAGGCCATGATTTATACTTTTGTAGCGCAGCCTTGCCGTCATTTTTTGATTCAAAATCAGCACAAACCTACAAATTCCATTCAAATTTCCTAACTTTGTGCTGCTTTTGCATCAGGAAAAAAAAGTAATCCTGCACAAAGGTAGTATAAATGTGGGCCGCAGTTGAATGGTCTACCACATGTCCCCAAAGTCAAACAACTAAACACATTAAATGAGTCGACACATATTACAAACACATATCATGACTGTTGTACATCATTGATTGCCATCTGATGTTGATACCCATTTGTAACAGATTCATACATAACCATTACGCCAAAAGTATTGCATGTCGTTCCATCAGAAGCACACATACAGTTGCAACAGTCAATTTACACACAAATCACACAGGCCATGATTTATACTTTTGTAGCGCAGCCTTGCCATTATTTTTTGACGCAAAATCAGCGCAAACCTACAAGTTCCATTAAAATTTCCTAACTTTGCGCTGCTTTTGCATCAGGAAAAAAAAAAGTAATCCTGCACAAAGGTAGTATAAATATGGGCCGCAGTTGCATGGTCTACCACATGTGGCCAAACACTATAACACACAATGCAGGCCATACCATCCTCTCTTCATCTAAATACAGGCTGCATGCATGTTAAATCATTAAAAATCAAGCAAACAGTTTGAGTCAGAATGTTTGACGAAAATGCGTCGAAAAAACACACATGCATACTAAACATCAATGGGTCCCTAGCTTTTTGAGACCTACCTCATCATTATTCAAGAGGTAGGTAATTTGCTACCCCATTTTTTAATTGCAAACAGTGTCATTTTGAGTGTTCTACCTCAGATCATCCTACTTGCTAATTGCTAGTTGCTACGTCTTGCAATGTGTGACTCACAAAACCTGATATAGGTACAGATGGCCCTGAGTGACACATTTCAGGTGCAATGACTACACCTGTGCCCACGCATTCTGTCAATGATGATCAGCTAAGACACTGTCAGCATACCATATTTCACAGTTTTGGGACAGCAAAGTGAGCTATCCATGTTTAGCGCTACATTGCCATTATTACACACACATGATCCCTGCCATCATGTTGGCATAGAGGGGATATACGGCTTTGGGGACACTGCCAATGGGGCATTTGTTACCTACATACAACTGTGCCACGTCTGTTATGGACCACTGACTGCATGATAATTGCTAAATGAAAATTGGCCCACATGTCCATCACACAGTTAATAATTGTCCCCTGATGCACAAGTCACAATACCTGAGTCACTTGTATTGCAGTGCACTAGCGAAGTGCCATTGCAATTGTCAACCAATTACAAATCATGACATGGAGTACCATATGAAATGGATTAGCCACAAAACTTTGTAGTCAGGTTTAGCACCACATGATTGTTAGGCCCAATGCATGTGTGCATATGTGTGTCTATCACTCACTGGATTTTCAGTGTCAATGCAAGTTTGCAGTGGTATGTCTGTTGGAGTGTCTACATGCCGGATCTGCAGCTCACTCATATAAAATGTCACACACTGTGATATGTTGTCCACACGTTTGACATTGACATTGACATATGTCTCCTTTCCATGTCTTACAGGAGGACCTGCCCCCTATACCATCGGGGAAGTGGCTCGATTTGAGGACCCAGACGTATCCAGTAAGTGTGAAAATGTCTGTCCTGTGCAGTGATTGTAGCTGTTGTGTGAGTGACTCTTGTGTGTTGCACTCATTGCAAGATATGATGAGCTGGCACGTGATCTGATCAATCAATCAATCAAATAAATTATAGAGCGCGCTACTCACCCGTGAGTGTCTCAAGACGCTGGGGGGGGGGTGGGAATCAAGGGGGGGGCAGGGAGGGTCACTGTTCGAACAACCATGTCTTGAGGTTCTTTCTGGAGAGCAGGAGGTCTTTGGTTTTGCGAAGGTTGGTGGGGAGGGAGTTCCAGGTTTTGGGGGCGAGGTAGGAGAAGGACCTGCCTCTTGTGGTGGTGCGTTGGATGCGGGGGGGCTGCGGCTAGGGCAAGGTCGGCTGATCGGAGGTTGCGTGTGGGAGTGTGGAAGTTCACTCTTTCGTTGAGGTAGGTTGGGCCGGTGTTGTGGAGGGATTTGTGTGTGTGGATGAGGATCTTGAATGTGATTCTCTTGTCTATGGGGAGCCAGTGAAGGGATTTGAGGTGTGTGAGATTCTTTTGTGGCGGTGGGAGGCCAAGGACGAGACGTGCGGCTGTGTTCTGGATTCTCTGGAGTTTGCGTTTGAGTTTGAGTGTGGTGCCGGCGTAGAGGGTGTTACTGTAGTCTAGTCTGCTGCTGAGAAATCCATTTGAAGGATTTTTTTTAGAGTGCGGAGTGTGTGGAAGCAGGAGGAGGTTAGAGCATTGATTTGCTGTGTCACGGAAAGGGAGGGGTCCAGGATGATGCCGAGGTTGCATGCGTGGTTTGCGGGGGTAGGTGCGGTGGCCTAGTGCAGTGGGCCACCAGGAGTCGTCCCATGTGGTTTTGTTGGGGCCGAAGATGATCTCGGTTTTGTTAGAATCTGATCTGATATATGCTTGACTGGAGGTTGACATAGTGTTCCATGCAAGGGCTAGACATTCACTGGCAGAGAGTCATATCTTGGGAGTCTTGAGCTGTGCAATAGGTAGCAGCATGTGAACAAGGTGATTAGTAGCCACATGTAGGCCCACATTTGATTTGGAGGTGGTCCAGTGTCAGAACAGTGGCAGCAAGTCATAGTCTCATTTACACAAGACAGTGATGCATCACTTTTCCACACAAAATTGTGCATCCCTGTATTGTAATGTACATGTAGGACTGAATGGGTGACTGTCCCCCAGCATCTAGCCTCAAATGGTATATTCCATTTACGTGGCACTTAGGTGGTATGTTATACGCGTGCATGCAGGTCAAGGCCAGATGTGTGCTTGCATCAATGTGGGTGATTTAGGAAATGTGTTGGCAGATCAGATGTTGATGGTTGTCCACAAAAGGAAACATGAATGTAGATGTGATTGACCAATGGATACCTCACTCCTAGTTGGTAGGCCTCCTCACATGTGTTCCACTCACTAAATCCTTGTACAGCTGGACATGGCTTTGTGGTTGTCCTTGACAGTTGTGATGATGTATTGCATGCCCATCCCCCCTGAAGCACAGGGGTGGGGGGGGGAACATATATGTAGGTAGGTGTGATGGTCACAGTGTAGATGACAGAATTCTAATTCAAGCATGCATGTGTCCCAAACGAGACTGACCCCTTATGATTTGGAACTGCATACCATCCTGCCAATTACATTTACAAATCACAGGTCTTGTGTGCCTTGAAGTTGATCAAGATGATAGTGATAAGTCGGCCTGGCCCATGTTAAGTACATGCTGCATTTGCATTGTGACATATTGCATTACATAAATGCACAGATCAGTTTATTTTTTACACACCTTGTTGTGCTTTGCTGTACTGTCAAATACTTGATGGTTAGGCTGCGTTGCCATGTCATTCCTCAGGGACAAAGTATCATCTGTACTGTGATTTGGACTGCATGTGCAAGTTGAGGGAGAGTGTTAGATTATCATCTGTACATGCATCACACAATGATGACACTAATGGTTGCCTGTCTAATTTTTACAGCTGCCAACATGAATGTCGCTGAGATAAGGGAGTTCTAGAGGCGGGCAGTGAGGTACAGGCATATCTTGGATGTGGAGTCTGGGTTCAGGATGATGGCAAGTTGCTATCGTTGGGAGAGAGCCACAGGAGCATGGCGGGCTTTCAGCCAAGGGGGCCCGGCATTGGCCACAACAGGTGTCGCCACCACCACAAATGCAGCCAGTGGCACAGTGGCCACCAGTACATCAGCCCCACCTACTGCACCCTTAACCTCGGGAGATACAGCCACAACACCTGCTGCACCTTCACTTACAGCACCCAAGATCACAGGAGCGACAACATCAGGGACACAGACAACCACAGCAGCTGCTTTGGACATGGGCTCAATCAGGCATCTACAGAGGGACATGAGAAAGGTCCTAAGGAAGATTGACACTCTCCAGCGGGACATGGATATGAATAGCTGGAGGCTAAAATCTATCAAAAAAACTCTGAAGAGGGCAAACCTCTAAACTCTTGCATTGCCTCAACCCAAATTCCGTCCCCTCCCTCCTCTTTCCTTATCCTGTTTATTAGTGGGTTGAGAGGATTTGTGATAGGTTAGAGTAGGCTAGTAGTTTAGATAGGATAAGTAGGTTGGGGGTGGGGGCGTTTTTATTATTACATGTTAGTTTGTGGGTGCGTGGATGGGGGTTGATGTTGGGGCTTTTGTGTATTATAATAAAAAAATATATATATAAAATCTTCAAAAATATATACTTGTTTAGTATTAGTTAATATCTGTTTAGGTTAGTATATGTTGTCCTACATGTGTCCCGTCATATAAGGGGGGTGGGGCGTAAATGTTTAGAGTGCTTAGTTAAATGTGGTAAGTAAGTTTAGCATAGGGCAGTTAGGGCCAGTTGTGGGTAATGTATAGTTAGGATATGTTAGTTTAGGATAGGTGTGTGACATAGTTTTAAGTTCTCTTTTATACATAGTTATTAAAGTTTTAGGTACTCCTTTACGGCATGTGTCATATGCTTGGGGATCTGGGTCTTTTCATGAGTGTACATGGCCAATTTTCTGTTGGCTTATGTATTCCATCCTGCATCCACAACCCACTCTTGACATGTTAATTCCCACTTCCAACTAAGCTGTCACATTGGCAGCTATAACAAAGCTAAATCTCTATGCATTTGCCACCCATTATACCCACCACTCAAGGTGACTATGGTTCCCATGTATTGGACAGGTAGGTGCGATTTTAAAGCTGTCATCATTTGGGTCCTGTGTTGGAATCTTGGGCACTGTGGGACATCTGCCTGCAGCCTGATGTTCATGTGAACCCTGATAAACTGAGTGGTGTTAATTTCTGATGAGGTTAAGTATACAAAATTCACGCCTATGGGTTTTAATTGTACTCCCAGCTGATGTTATTTGCCAAACAATCTTAGAGAGCAATTCCTGCTATAATTTGTGGGTGTGGCATGTATGTTTTGAGTCAAATGTCACAAACACAATGATTGTCTTGTAGGGGATGTGGCCAGCACTGAGTTTAATCTTTTAGATACCTTGCGCCTGATATATACTATTTTTACACAGCATTTGCCTCATTTTTAACCCAACAGCAGCGCAAACTTACAAATTACAATGATATTTTGTAAGTTTGTGCTGCTTTTACTTCAGAAATGAGGCACAGGCAGCACAGATGATTTAAAAAACCTGACCCTTGTGCATAAATATTTGTGCCACATTATTTCTGCACTCTTGTATTGACACTCTGTGACCATTGACATGTTACATCCATCACAAATCTCCAGCAAAGTAGATGTGTCACATTACACAGAGACAAAGTGCTTGTGTAGGTGCTGTTTATTTTAAAGTGCTGTGGTGCAATATTTACATAGTCCAGGTTTGTGAGCCTATTAGTGTAAAGGATTATATTGTGATGCAACACAAGTGCAAGGTTGAGGGACATGTCATTTGACATGCTGAGATGAAGTGTCATTCAGTGCAGAGGAACATGAATTGCGAATTTGGTAGTGAGAAACAATTGCAGTCCATAGTGGTAAGGTTAACAGTGTGTGGGTAAAGAGTGCATGTCACCAACTGTAGCAACACTGGCATGTTGTCAAGCACAGGACAAAGGAAAGCCAGTGCCCATGTGACATGGGCTGGTGCAACTGGGTACTCCTACGAGTGAAGGTGATCTGTTCCACATCTTCATCCTCTGATGTGTGTGTTGTCTCCTCTGCCCTTGGTGGTGGTGGTGGTGGTGGGTTTGAGGGGACAACACACACTTCAGTTGTTGGAGAAGTGGACTCCAAATTCCCGGCAGCTGCCATCTGTGTGCTAGATATGGCATAACTGCAGCAAGGAGGAGCTGCTGGTTATTGAGTATGGCAGCAACATCACTGTGGTGGGCAGCCATGTCTGCCCTGAGGGAGTCCAGCTTGTTGTCATGCATGCAGCTGCAAGATTGGGAGGGCAGGTGTTGTTGCAACTCCCTCACATCAGTGGTGAGGTCCCTCACACACTGTTGGACTCCTTGCAGTTGTGATTGGGTGAGTTGTATGTCTGCTGACTGTTCTGCGGATGTCATCATGCACTTGCGCATCCCCTCAAGGCTGGCATCCATAGTTTGCATCCCCACCCGCACCTCCTTGGCCAGCTCCCGCTGTACTCCCTCAACTGTCCTCTCAAAGGTGGTCCTGGTGTCATCAGAGTCCTTAGCTGTGTTTAAGCTGGCAGGTAGTATAATTGGGGTGGTGGGTTGGTCCTTTGGGCTGGCTGCTACATGTGAGATGGTGCCTGGAGTGTTCCCAGGACATCTTGAATGGTCTCCTGGCTGATGGTTGTCCGCTGGTTATCCATGTCATCAGGGTAGTCCAGGACAGGCAGATCCACAGGACAGCCATCGTCCTCTGCAATGAGATACTGTACAATTAGAGTGTCTGTGTTGTGGCTATTGTAATGTGACGTCACTGACTTCCTATTGGTGGTACGTTGTAATCTTGGTTCCCATGTATTATTCCTGTCATTAATGTTTCCAGTTTCTCAGGCCTATGCTCCACCTGCATGTCACATGTAGTGTGGGCAGTTTGGGGATTTGTCTGTGTCACATCTTCTAGGTGTGGTTTCTATCCAAATTGTGGCTTGCCAACTTCTTGTCCTAATCAACCCTCCCTCTGCTTCCATTAGCATGGTGAGGCCTTGTAATGCTTCTTGGTGTGCTGATGCCACATGCACCACACATAAAAATGTGGCTAATTTTTCACCTACACCGATACAGTGCTGAGACCTGGCACCATACCATGTATTGCATTTCCATGAAACAATACAGGTGTCACCACTGGTAGTTTCTAATGTTGATGTTTGCGTATGTGTGCTACGTTGCATTGCACTGATGGGCCATGGCAGAGTTCCATTTCCTCTTATGACTGTGCGGGTGTGTTTTCCTAGCTACACACATATGTCCTCCCCCTCAATGCAGTTGTCTAAGCACTATGACACCTGAGATGTTGCATGGTGGCATTGCAGCTATTGTGACACAGGCGCCAGGGTAGACCCTGGAATGGGCAGCATCAGTATGAGATTACTGCTGTGTACTTCATAATGTATGACAGTGCCTGATGTTTATTGGGTCTATGGACATGAGCAGTTGACAGGAGTTTCACTTGGATAGGGACTGATGGGGATTGATCATGTAGTCATACTGATCCCTCATTTTGGGTGTGTTTGTGCCATGGGCACCTAACTGCCATTTCCTATTTTACCAGCACACACAGCACAGGAGTAGAGGCAAGTGTTGTCAATGGTAAATGCGGCTTGAGCCAATGGCCTGAGACTTGGCTTTGTCCCCTAGCTTCCTTTCTGACAATACCAGCTGCCCTGCGATAGCAGCCCAGTTTTATGTTCTTCCCTACCCCCTGGTCTTCTTTCAAATTTCCAGCAGCCTTGGCATGGTGGTGTACCCCAATGCAAAGGTTGTTGGTGTTGTGCTGTGCCCCTGGATGCCCCTGCACAGCCCATGCATCTGTGCCGTGCCCCTTTGCCCTTTCCACTGCCTGATTTTCAGGGCTGACATGCATTGTGTAGTAGGTATGTGCCAACTCCTTCTTTCGCTTGAGATTTATGCATTTTTGTCCCCCATTCAACTTACTCTGCATATGTGTTGTTTCCTGGTAGTCTGTGCTGTCCTGTCCTGCGATTTCTGTAACGATCTCCAGGATGACGTCTGCAACCATCTCCTCCATCTCATCCAGGTTCTCTTGTGGTGCTGGACTCCCGCCTCCGGTCTGCAGTGCAGTCATGCCAGTGATTCTTACACTCAGTGAAAGTTCTTCTGACCTCTGCCACACTGTTAATCTTGTCCACAATTTGTTGCCAAATTGCTTCTCTCCTCCCAATTGGCGATTTAGAGGTGATTAAAAAATTATGCTGGTGCTCCGTCACCTCTCTGACCAGAATTTCATGCTCCTCTGAGCTGAAGCGAGACTTCCTCTTCTTCTTATCTCTCCCCTGGGTCTTGTCTGTGTTGTCCTGGCTGGTTCCTGGTTGTGTGGGGTCTCCCTGCGATCTCTCCTGGCGCCTGGAATCCATTTTGGGGCTCTTTAGCACTGTTTTCTGCATTTGCGTTGCCTTTTGACGCTATTGCGGTGAAAAATGGCGCATATCCATTTTGCAACGTTTTTCCATGTCGCAAACCGGATTAGAGTCATTTTTCCTGCATTAACATCATTCTGCCTTACGACAAGGCGCAATGGTTAGCGTAAAAAAAATAACTCTAACCTGTTCTTAGCGCCACCGTGTGTCAAAGTATAAATTTGACGCACAGGTGGCATTAAAAAAAAAGAAGCCAGCGTTAACATTTTTGATGCAAAACTGCATTAGCGCAGTTTTGCGTTAAAAAGTATAAATCTGGCCCTTAGTTCTAGAACCTATTACACTATCCAGGATTCCAAACTGGCAATCCAACACCTGTATCAGTCCTGCAGGGAGAGAGACCTGGGAGGGGACATACTGGCTAAAGACTAATAGCACACATGGAGGGACGTTCCTCAAAAAACTTAGAAGCATTCCCCAAAAAGAGTCAGCATACAAAGTAATGTACCAATGGAATATGACTCCAGTGAGGCTGAGACATATACATCATTCAGTGGCGGCATAATGCTGGCGATGTGAACAAGAGATGGGTGCTTTCCCACTTATTTTGTGGTCTTGTGCAGCCATACAAGTGTTCTAGAAGGAAATACTAGGCCATATCAGAGGGACAATAGGCTATCAAATCCTAGCTCACCCTGGCATCCAGATTCAGGGACTACAACCATTAGATATAGAGGGCATATTTGGCACTGACTGGGCTCTTATCTGTCACATGGCAGGAATATCTAACAATTCATCATCCTTTTCTGGAAGAAAAAAGACCCCCTTCAAAGCTCACTTTGGTTCCTCAGGTTATGGAACACATTGGCTATTTAACACATAACACATAAAATCTTTCACTCTGAAAAGAAATTTGTTGGCAAATGGCAACCTCCCATAGATCATATGTCCCAACTAGGATTCCTTTGCTTCACCCACCCACCATTGCAACTATTTGATTGATCTTAGTAAAGTAGGATGAAGGAACCAACCTCCAGGCCAATCGATACCCCTTTGCCTACACTGCAGCATTCATGTGGGTTGTCTCCTTATATGGCTTCCTGAACCTAGCTAGAAACCTCCTGACACTGGTGTAGTCTTGTTGAATGACCCCCAACCTATATTTGTATTTTTCCTGTTAGAGAGCTCACTAACCTGTAATAGTGAGACTCCTGTCTTACAGTCACAGTGATGCCCAAGCTTCACAGGTTTACTCTCCCTCCCCTCTTTACTTCTTTAATTTATTTTTGATTTGTACATATATTTTTGCTTTATTTTACATATTTGAAGAGGTGGGGGGAAATGCAGCTGTTCCAGTATTTATATCACTTTGAATATTGTAATGTCTACTCTAAAATATGTTTGACGAATACCAGCTAACACAAAATAGGCACATGATAATGCATAACAGATAATCATTAGATTTGTAAAGCACGGCTTTTCACCCCGAGGTGTATCCAGGTGCTGTGGGTTGTTGCCGCAAACTGTCAGCTACTCCTCGAACAGCCATGTCTTGAGCTTCCTCCTAAAGTTGAGGAGGGTGTGAGCGGTACAGGTGATGGGGTGGAGGGATCATTCGAAATCTTGGTGGCAAGGTTGGAGAAGGAGCGCCATCCTCTGCGGCTGCGTCAAACTCTCAGGACTTGAGCGAGGGTGAGGGTTGTAGAACAGAGCTCTCTGGAGGGCCAGTGGAAGGAGAGTCTGTGGTTGATGAGATTGGGTCCTATGTTGTGGAGGTCTTTGTATGCAAGGGTGAGAACTTTGTGCACAGGTAGTCAGTGGAGACCTCCAAGGTGGGGGGTGATGCAAGTCCACCTGGGGTGGTCCAGGATGAATTTTGCGCTGCATTCTGGATGGTTTGGAGGCAGTCGAGGAGCTTGGTGGGGAGACCAGATATAAAGGGCGTTTCCGTAGTCTTGTCTGCTGGCAATGATGGGTTAGGTTACTGTCTTTCTGGTTTTGATGGGGATCCATCTGAAGATCTTCTGTTGCAAGCGGAGGCTGTGGAAGCTGGAGGAGGCCCCTGCGTTTATCTGTAGTTTGAAGGTGAGTGTGCTGTCGATGATGACGCTGAGATTGCGGGCGTGGTCAGTTGGGGTCGGATGTTGTCCGAGCATGAAGGTTCACAGGAATCATCCCAGGTGGAGGTGTTGTTCTGTCTTGTCCTTGTTCATTTTGAAGCAGTGGGACTTCATCCATTCAGTGATGTGGGTCATGGCATTGCTGAAGTTGTCCCTACAGGTGGTATGGCCTTCGGAGAGGGAGAGTATGAGTTGCGTGTCATCGGTGTAATAGATGATGCTGAGTCCGTGGGAATGAACAATCTCAGCCAAATAGCATCACATAGGTGTTGAAAAGGATGGGGCTGAGTGAGGATTCCTGGGGGACACCACATAGGGTGCTGTTTGGTTCCGAGGTAAAAGGTGGGAGGCAGACTCTCTGGGTGCGTCCTGTGAGAAAGACGTAGATCCATTTGAGGGCCTTTCTTCGGATCCTGATGTGGTGAAGACTGGAGGTGAGGGTGTCGTGCAAAATGGTGTCAAACACGGCAGAGAGGTTGTGGAGGATCATGGCCGCATTTTCTCCTGAGTCGAGGAGGGACCTGATGTTGTCCATTGTGGTGATAAGTGCGTTCTCGGTGCAGTAGTTGGTGCGGAAGCCGCATTGGGAGGTGTTCAGTAGATTGTGTCTTTTCAAGTGCTCGGAGAGGTGTTGGTTGATGGCTTTTTTCAAGACCTTAGCTGGGAAGGGGAGCAGTGAAATAGGGTGGTAATTTTTTAGTTCGCTGAGGTCCGCTGATGGTTTCTTAAGGAGCGGCTTGACCTCTGCTTGCTTCCATGCTTCAGGGATGGTGGTAGTCCTGATGAAGGTGTTAAGGATGGGAGCAAGGATGCTGCTGATTTCCCTCTGGCCCAGGTTGAAGAATGAAAGGGGGTATGGGTTCTTGGGTGAGCCGGAGTGGGTCGAACTCAGGAGGGCTGCCATTTCCTGTATGGATAGAGGTTTCCAGTCGGTGATCAGGTGGATAGGAGAGTCACCTCACAGGGTCAGTAGGTGTTTGATGCTGGTGGGTTGGGGGTGAAAGTTTCTGTAGATGGCTGTAATTTTGTCATGGAAGTAGTCAGCTAGTGAGTCACAGAGGTATGAGAGGCTTGGATTGTGTTTTCGGTGGCTGCTGGGCAGGAGAACTCTTTGTCGATCTTGAAAGGTTCCTTCAGGTGGTTGGTGCTTTCCTCGATGCGGCTGAGTAGGGCAAACATTTTTGCTTCTCTGAGGCGAAGATTATATTTGTTCAGTGCCTCTTTGAAGGTGGTGTGCTCTGCTAGGCCTCTGCTGCTGCGCCATCGTCTCTGTAGACATTTGCATTTTCTCTTGTGTCTGCAGAGTTCAGGGGTGAACCACCTTGCAGGCTTGTTGGATCTTCTGAAGGTGGAATCCCTTGTAGGGGCGACTTTGTTGGTGCCATTGAGTATCCATTCGGATAGATTGCAGGCGTCTTGCTTGATGGTGCCGGAGAGGATGGGTTTGCTGGAGAAGAGGGTGGTGGTCAATTGGGTCTCTGTGATATTTCCCCATCTGCGGAGGAGGGGAGGTAGGGGTGTGGTGGAAGGTTCCAGTCTGCTGGTTATGGAGAAATGTACTAAGTGGTGGTTGGTCCATGTGAGCTCCATTGTGTGAGACAACTTAATTTTATCACTGGCTTTAAAGATGGGGCCCAGGATGTGTCAGGCTGTGTCTGTGGGGCTGGTGACTAGTTGTTGCTTTGCTTGTCCAGGAGGTTGGTGGAGTTGTGGTTGTTGGGGTGGTCTAGGTGGAAATTGAGATCTCCTAAAAACACATTGGCCCTCATTATGACCCAGGCGGTCTTTTGACCGCCAGGGTTAATGTGGCAGTATCACTGTCAACAGCCTAGCGGTGTTTACCGACACAATATGAGTATGGGGGGTTGGCCGCTACCAACCGTCACATTTCCACTCATACCACCATGGCGGTATGAATCGCGTGGCCGGAGATTTACATCTCTGACCTGGAGGTCTACAGCAGGCTGCCAGTGACATTATGAGCCGGCCTACTGCCATGGTTTCCGCGGAGGTAGTACCACCACGAAAACAATGGTGGTAGGGCTACCGGTGACAGGGAATTCCTTCCCTGTCACCAGTAGAGGACTCCCCCCAGCAAGCACCTCACCCCCATCCTCCCTACACACATAGTGCCTCCCTCCCCAACCCCCCTACTGCCACAGTGCCACCCACCCCACTGCCCGCATACATGCACACATACACCCACACGCACCACGCATACATCCATTCACAGACACATCCATACACCCATTTGCTAACACTCATCCATACACGCATTTACTCGCACTCATTCATACATGCATTCACTCACACATACTCACACGCATTCAGGCACACATACACACATACGTACGCATATACAAATACGCATACTCACATGCATACACACTGACATTCATACAAGCACTCATTCACACGCATAGGACCACGCATACACCATATCACTCACAGATGCATTCACACACGCACATACACATTCAGACACACACACGCACACACAGACACCACACACTCACACAAAACACCCCCCACCTTCCCACCCCTTCCCCATTCGGACGCCCAGCTTACCTTGTCCGGTGGTGAGGTTGTCAAGCAGGGAACAGGAAGGGGTGCTGCTACTGCCGGCAGAGCCCCATCAGCAGGACACCGCCAGGCCATATTAATGGTCCTAATAAAGTTGGCGGCGTCCTACTGGCTGGGCGTTGCAGGTCGTAGCACCGCCAGGTGCCACCGCCTGTCAGAATGGCTACTGCCGGATTTCTGCCCTAAATGTGGCAGAAATCCGGTAGTAACCATATTACGGCGGGCGGAAGACAACCAACTATGGCGGTCTTCTGGCACTCATGGCTTTGGCGGTCTCAGTTAGAGACCGCCAAAGTCATAATGAGGGCCATAGTGTGTTGAGTCGATGGCCAGGGTGGTGATGAAGTCAGCAATGGCCTTGCAGAAGGTGCTGCGGGGTCCCGGGGTCTGTACGCAAAGGTTCCCCTGATGGTGTTCCAAGAGGTGAGATGTCTCTTCCTTGAATAAGGTAGAAGGGAGGCTGTCCTTATGCACAATGATGCCTCCTCCATGCTTGTTGTGGCAGTCTTTGTGAATCAGCTTGTAGCCTTGCAGGGTGGCACAGGGCCGAAGAAGGTGTGCACCAGGTCTCGGTGATGCATATCAGGTCCAAGCTGATGCTGGTTATGGTGCCCCATTTTTGCGTGTTTGCAGAGTGATCTTGTGTTGAGCAGTATGCAGTGGAGCTGTTTCTCTGGCTTGGAGGGGCGGAGGTGGGGGTCCGGTAGAGGTAACTGTGTTGCAGGTGAAGTGGCATTGGGGCAGGCGAATGGTCCTACCGTGGACCCAGGGGGAGGTGATGCAGCAGTTGTTTTCTTTGTTCCTTGGGGGGGGGACAGGTCCCAGAGCTTGGCGGCAGAGAATCGGCAGATAGTAGGAGAGCCAGGGTTCTTGGTGCTGGGTGTGGTCCAGGCATGAACAGGTGCTGACAGGCTTGTCTTTGGTGCGCCAACAGCATGCCCAGTGCGCAGTTGCACAACAACCCCCATTAATTAGGTCCTGGGGTTGGGGCGCAGTGGGAGGAGAGCGGGTGGGGAAAAAAGTAGGATAAAGGGCCTGATTCCGCCCGCCAAAGTCCCGCCGACAAATGACCGCACCGCGGTCAAAAGACCGCGGCGGCCATTCTTACATTTCCGCTGGGCCGGCGGGCGCTCTCCAGAAGAGCGCCCAGCGGAAATGCCCCTGCAACGAGGATGCCGGCTCCGAATGGAGCCGGCGGAGTTGCAGGGGTGCGACGGTGCAGTGGCACCCGTCGCGTATTTCAGTGTCTGCATTGCAGACACTGAAATACTTTGTGGGGCCCTCTTACGGGGGCCCCTGCAGTGCCCATGCCATTGGCCCCCCAGGGGCCCCGCGGCACCCCCTACCGCCATCCTGTTCCTGGCGGGAGACCCGCCAGGAACAGGATGGCGATAGGGGGTGTCAGAATCCCCATGGCGGCGGAGCGCGCTCCGCCGCCATGGAGGATTCTGTAGGGCAGTGGTAAACCGGCGGGAGACCGCTGGTTTACCCTTTCTGGCCGCGGCTGAACCGCCGCGGTCCGAATGCCCTTGGGAGCACTGCCAGCCTGTTGGCGGTGCTCCCGTGGTCGGTGACCCTGGCGGTCACCGGCCGCCAGGGTCAGAATGACCCCCAAAGTGTCAGGAAGGCGGCGGGGCTGAAACACGCAGCACACAGGGACACAACAGGTGAAAAAAGAAAGGAGAGGGAACGGACTAACCTGCATTCTGCTCACAGCAGAGTTGGCAGAGTGACTAGACAGCCAGGGGAGCTGGTTCAGGGCCTGCTCAGTTAGGTCACCAGCAGCCGTCATTAAGTAGCTCCTGCGGTGGGAGGGATGGAGTGATAGGATGGCGTGTGGTTAGAAAAAGGGGAAAAACATCAGGAGGGCATCGGGAAGGCGGCGGGGGCAAAATGCGCTGAATACAGGGGTGCAACTGGTGACAAAAGAAAGAAGGGGGAATGGACGAACCAGCATTCTGCTCACAGCAGAGTTGGCAGAGTACCTAGACAGCGAGAGGAGCTAGTTCAGGACCTGCTCAGTGGGGTTGCGCAGCGACTGCCATTAAATAGGTTCTGGGATGGGAGGGGCATAGTGGGAGGAGGGTGGGCGGAGAAATAAGTGGGAAAAAATTACAGGAAGGCAGAGGGACAGGGGCTGAAATGCACAGCACACATGGGCACAACAGGTGAAAAAAGAAACAAGGGTAAATGGACCAACCTGCAATCTACTCACAGCAGAGTTGGCAAAGCAACCCGACAGTGAGAGGAGCTGGTTCAGGACCTCCATGTTTCTGAAAGTTCTCAATAAAAAGATTTGAACAAAAAGGTTAGGCATATATAGATGGTTAGCTCATGGGAGTCCTGCAGTACCAAAGACTGTAAAATATTTGAGCCCTCTGATTGGCTGAGGGAAAGTTTTTTCATTTTGACCATTTCAGTAGTGCAGGACTGGGACCATTTCTGCTGTAAAGTGTGATCTGATTGGCTGGCCATATTAATGAAGAAAATGTTGCGAACACTATTATAGGACTCGAGATTCAGTCCCTGTGTCCTAGAAAAAAATAAAATAAAGTATTAGTGAGCAGGTTGGGGACACCCTGTACCTCTGCCACTTACAGTATAGAGCTAGAGGGACCCCACCACAAAGCACAAACTTAAAAAGAAATTCTGAGCCGTGGGTACGTGGTAGTCCAGCGGGACTCAGCACAGCCTTCTCATCGGGTACCACTGTACTCCCGCAAGAGGCACAGATCCAGCTTTGGTCCACCCCATTGTATCAAGCGAGCCTTACCAAGAACATTTGCACAGTACCACAGTACCCTGGGGTCAACAGTTACTGTGGGAGTATTGCGATACCTGGAAAATATTATCAAAAAGAAGACAAGAAAATGTGAATTGGTCACCCATGCGGAGGATGGCTCCCCATGGCAGGGTTGGGTACATGGCCTGCGCCCAACCTCCCTATGCATGCTCTACATGTTATCCATGATGTAATTTAATATTCATGAGTGATGTAATATGTGAAGTTATAAGCATTGCATGGCAGCTGCACAAGTTACGTTTAGCACACTAAATCATAACTGATGAATTCTATTTGTTTGTGGTTTTTAAACATTAGTTCTTATCTTATTCTTATCTCATGAAAAGGCCCTGAGTACCTCACTCACTGGAACTTATATAAATATTTAGTGGAGGGGTCCATATGGACCCCCCTCCTTTTTGCTATTAAAAGGTTCTGGGGAGAATATTCCCTGGGGCTCGTAAGAAAAAAATATGTTGTGAAGTGGATGTAGGGCTGCCCTACCCAAGCCATAATATGATCCTGTGGACCTCATACTCCATGGCTGAAGCATATTTTTTTAATTGGAGAGGGGGCCTGGGGCTGTCCTCCCTGAGCCATTCTATGGCCCCCAGGGACCCCATAGCCCTGGAGCCCAACAACATTGTCCTGGGGACCAACAAGGAGAACTGCAACTGCCTGCCTGTGCTCTTATAGGCAGGGAATACAGGATTGCTTCCGTCCAGCAGGAGCAGAAACCAAAGGTGCACCCGCCAGAATACAGCAAACCACTGAAGCTGGTTCCCACTACACCTTAGATAGATGCAGGCAGGGAAACCTGTGGGGCCACTGGGGTGATGAGTCTTTCTCATGCAGCATCCTATGTTAATAAACTTGAAGGGTGCCCCAGGTGGGACCGGGGCACCCACGTAATTAAAAAGAAACAGGAAAAATTAAACGTGTAGCCAGCTCCCATGCAGAGAGATGGCAGGCCGCACAAGCCTTGGGGCTCTACTTCAAGCCCCTACAAAAAAAAAAGATGTGGGTGTCCCGTGGGACTGGGACACCCACAAAAAAAGTAGAAAGCCTGGATAGAATAAGAAATGAGCAGAAGGATCACACATTTATTATTCACTGTTCCTGGTAAGAAGCACTCCATAATGCCCTTCATGGGGTTATTTACATGTGTTTTGTTTCATAACGGGCCCCAATCTGAACAGGGACACGATCAGCATGTAATTTAAGTGTTGTGGGGGGCTGCAGGGAGTGCAGCAGCCCCACCAAAAAGTTTTCAAATAATAACGATGTTTCTGGAGTAAATATGAAATGACCCCAGGAAAAGATGTTGACATTCTCAAGTGTTCCCAGAGCTGGAGCTTTGGCTCTTTAGCTTAGCAATGCAGGGACTTTTGTGGTTGGTCTTATAGCTGCATTCTGTGGTCTGAGGAGAATAAAAGAAAAACCCAATGCCATGTTTAATGATGTTTGAACTGCTAAGGCTTTAGTTAAATATTTCATGACAGACCGTTGTATTTATGCCATGACTTCATGGCAAAGCCTTTTATATATTGTTATAATCAACCCTTGACAAAGCCAATCAGCCTGCCTTTCATGTCCTTTCAAAAATCCAAGGAATTCACTGAAAACACAAAGGTTAGGTGATAGGTATAGTTAGGTAAGGTAAAACAAACCTTAGCAATTCACTGAAAATTCCAAAGGTTAAAGTGAAGATATAGTAAGGTGAAAATGTTACTTACAACATGAAATTTTAAAAATCCATTGAAATTCACTAGTTATTCTTAACTGAAATTACTATAGCTCACACCATGAAGTAACTACAACTCGTGTCCTCACCATGCACTGCTTAATCCTTTTTATTACATCACTCATGACATGTTCAAGGACAACACTGAACTGATTATATCTGAAATGACATAATTTATGACAGCACTGTTCATGGCGGGCGTGAGTTACAATTATTTCATGGACAAGTTATAGTTACTTTAGTTGAATTTAAATGGTGAATTCCAGTGATTTTTTTTAATTTGTAAAACATTCTCAACTAACTGTAATGTCGCCTGTTGTTTTTTCAGTTAGGAACACATTTCTGTAGGGAAATAAATTTTTGTTTTGCTTATAACTTTGGTGTCATATTTGACAAATCTTTAAAAAAAACTTTCCCAAAAAACGTTCATCCACCTCCTCTCCTTCCTAGGAAGGTTTGGGGTGATCCGTCAAGCGAGGGCCAAGAAAAAGGGGGAATCCCAAAATGTGTTTTCCCCATGCAATTTTCCTCAGGAAAGTTAGAGACAGCTAGAGTCAAAACAACTGAAAGGAATTACGCCAAATTGGCAGGAAGGTAGATCTTGGTCCAGAAAGTGTGCTTTGGTCTAAATCCATTCAGTAGGTATTGAGAAATTAAGGTTCAAAATGTATGTATATTTCACACCACAGAGGATTTAACATATCAAAAGATATGATCTGATTGACTGCCACCACATTAACCAAGATAATGGTGGCAGTCATGTTTGGACTTGGAGACCCAGTTCCCTGTCCTGAAGAACGTTATAAAAACATTTTAGGAGGGCAGGATAGGGATCCCACCCAGGGCCAAAATCTTTGATAAATGTATTTTAGTTGCGCCACAAATCAGTGGCTCTGTTAAAAAAATAAAAGTGGTCTCCTGCTCTTTTTCAATCTGAGCCAGCCGGGGTGGCACAGGGTCTAGCAGGCAGCAACTTGTTTTTCTTTTGGGGAGGTGGGCATGCAGCCCCCTCCCCAACAATTGTTTATGCTCCAGGGACTCCACCCCAGACTGCTTTTCATAAATAAGAGGGAAGGTATTCGCGGCCCCCCTTCCTGAGCCTCTTTAGGCCTCAGGGACACCATTCCTGGGGCTGCATTAATTACCAGTGAGAGGTGGCACGTGCCCTACTGGGCCATAGTTATGCTTTAAGGTCCGCCATCCACAAGGTCCATTGTCTGTTTCAGGGGAAAGAGGGATGTGTCTTCCTCCCTTCCATGTCCTCTTAGAAGCCCCAGGAATCCCATCCCCTGGAGCTGAAATTTGAATTTTGGGGAGGGGGCATGAGTCCACACTCCCTGAGCTGGTCAACAGTTCCATGTACCCCCATTCCCCAGGGCGGACATGGATTGCATCCTAGGAACTAATCTCCTGGAACACTGCAGTTTCCTGTTCTGGAGAGTGTGGGTATTCGCTGTCCACATTCTCCTGGGTAGGGAACAACCAACTTTCCTCTGCCGAGGTGGGAGCAGAGAAAAATGCTGCTCTCGCCCAGGCCGGATCACAGTAAAAGAGCTGGCTCCCACCCAGGGTGCTGGCTGGGGAGCTGTTAGCGGTTGTGGGGCCACAGGGGCTCCCCCCATGGCCCTCAATGATTTGGCTGCTGCGGGTGCCCCATTAGGCACTGCAATACCCATTCTGAAAAAATAGCCAGCTCCTGCTAGCACCCACTATGAGAGCTGGCTGGTTAGCTGGCAGAGGCTATGGGGCTCTGAGGCTCCGCCGCAGCCCCATACTAAAAGAAATGTCTGGGAGCCTCCACTGGGCACCGGGGCACTCATAAAAAAAAGAATAATAAATACGCTGCAGGAGACGGTCAATTATTTACATCTCCTTCAAGGAACGCTCCATAATGCCCTCTGAGGGCTTTTTAAATGATAATGTTTTCTTCCTGGTGGTACACCTGGAAAGGCAGGGGCACCACTTTTATAATGTTGTGGAGGGCTACAGAAACCATAGAAGCCCCTAACAAAATTAAAGAAAAGCACAGCTAGGGCTTGAGTATGAGTTCAGAGGTTGAACTGCCCGAACTCTAATACAGTGGTGGGGAGGTGGCCGTCAAGCCAGCGGCCTCTCCACAATCATATTATGATGTTTCCGCCTAGTTGACCAGTGGAAACAGTGTGGCGGCATTGGCCTCGGCTCCCTCAGCCCACGGCACCCTCGGAATGCGCACTGTCTGCCATAGCGGACAGTGCACATTCCGAGGGTGCTGACCATGTCATGGGCAGTGCAGCCTCCCCACCCCGGCTCCAACTCTGCCAGCCTTTTCATGGCGGGACCCCTCAATGAAAAAGATGGCAGAAAGGAAAGTCCTGATCAGCACGGCGGTGGTGAATTTGACACCACCGTGGCTAACCACAACTTTCACTATCGCCAACCCATTGAGATCAATGATCCTGGTGGTGGCCTCCTGGCAGTCCAACCACCAGGATTGTAATCTGGCGGTCAGACCTTCAGGATTGCAGCGGTCAGACCATCAGCACGAGTTTGGCGATTTTAGGACCCTAAGTCTCCTGGGTCATTAAATCCACTACCCAAAGAGATATTTTTTTCTAAGGCACTCCACGCTGTATGCTCTTCAGCTGATTAGTACCATGGCTGCACTTAGTGGCCTGAATTTTTTTTTTAAAAGACTCAAATACATGTTTTATATGTTTTTTGTTGTTGTAAAAAATGCCTTATTAAACTAATTTGAGATAATCACTATTATTAAACGTGGCAATGAGCAAATTTATGAAATATATATTTGATTACAATTATTGGTGAATTTTTGACATACTCAATAGGTCTGCCTCATATACGGTTGTGAGTTTTTAAGCCTTTCACAAATGTAGTAGTTCTGCCTTACTTAAAATGACACAGTTTATATTGTTACATGACATAGTCACGATGGTGGGGGGCTGGACACCCACAAAGAGGTTGGCTACCCTCAGGGAAAGGTTGGGTGCAGGTCCCATTGGGTGTTCTAGGTGGTGGACATCTTACTTTACAATAAATAAGAAATAGAAAGTCACTGAAAAAACATGGTTTAAAGGGATGTTATAGTTAGGAATTGTATTATTACATTACTCCACACTAAAAAAAAGTCGAAATTCAATGAAAAAACAAATGTTAAAGGGATGCTATTTTTATGTGAATATGTCAATTAAAACATACTTTTTCAAACAAAAAATACTAAAAATCACCAGTCATAGTTATCTCAAGTTAGCTTGTGCCTTAAAATATATATAACTCACACCTTTGCCAGGGGTCATGAAGGTTGCAGAGTTTTTCTACTCGTTGGGAGTTAATATTCATTATCTAGGCAAATTTTATTCACTTTAATAATTTCCAGCTGAGCTGAAAAATGAATACAGATCACTTCTCTGCAAGTGAATGTTCTGCAAAGCTTATCCATAAACATGCAGAATAGGAAATACATGCAGTGTTTTTAATACACAAGCGGCAAACTGAAGAACATCTCAACCACCATGAACTTGCAAAGTTTTTCTGAAAGCTTTGCAAAGTTTGCAAAAAGGTAACTTTTCAACTTTACCCACCCCTCAATACCATGGAATAGATTGTAACATCAAGGATAATTATCCTGCAGATAATGGTATTAAATTATCATCTAATGTTGCTGGCCTGAGTAATACCTCAACCTCTTTTGATAACTGTTGCAGTGAGAGTCTAACATAGTTGAGTGCTATGTGGCAACACCTGTCCATTTTACGAACTCCAAATGGCAACATCACACACAGAATGGTGATGTTGCTGGCTTCTCCCTCTTTTTTTACCAACGTTGATTGGACAAATAATGGCCATAAAACAGAGAACCTTCTAGCAGTGCAAAAACCTTTTCATCCAAAACTGTGTCTTGGGTGGCTGACATTGAAGGGCAACAGTGCTAAAACCGATGGTTCATAGAGCATGCCAATGGCTAAGGGCAGAGTACCTCATTGCAAAAAGAATTCAGATTAAATGTTACACAGTGAACAATTTGTGGCAGTCAGGTGTTTGAATTACATGTGCTTCACTTCCCCAAGCCCTCAGAGACAGAGAGGTCTAAACCTATGGGGCTCATTCAGCCATTTGCCTAGAGCTCCCTTTGCTAGGCTGCTTCCATTTCCTCTGCTTCTTTGATACCGAACATGCCAATCCTAGCCTGGGAAGCACAGGTGCGATGAGTAGGCCCTTCAGTAGGTGGTGGATCCTTAAAGAGACTTCCTTAGAGGAGGAAGACAAACAGAAAAGATAAGATCCTTAACTGTCAAGTTATTGTCCTCTTCTGGTCTCCGAGCTGTGCAGGCCAACTCCTGCGGAGACAATGGCGAGATATCTGTGATTCACAAGACCAAAATAAGGAATCTGAGATTACAGAAGCTGCAAAACAGCCAGCTTCTCTTATATCAAGCTATTGGCCTGTCTCATACTGAACATGGGCTACCAAACAGACTTATTTGAAATGAATGCCTTTGCACTCTTAGTTCATTGATGTTCTCCTCCCTCCTGTTGGTGTTATCTAAAGTGAGATATGGAGAAAGTAAATACATCAGTTAGAGAACAAGTGTCTCAAGGAATTTAGATTTTGAGCTGATACAAAAAGTCTAAGAGATTAGGCAGATAATGGAGGTATATGCCCTTGAAAAACTTGCTGAGATCTTATAGTTACGACACAACAAACCTTCACCTTGCCACCACTTTCCGAAGTATAATGAAAGTGATGAAGCAACATATTTATTCACTACTTATCATTTTTTAGTGTCCCTATCCCAGTGGCTACAAGGAAGGTAGGCTCAATATATAGCTCCTCTGATGTTAACTCAAAGTTGCCTACCCATCGATGATCCCTAAAGGAACCTGCTCTTTCTAGGATCAAGATGAACCTTTACTGGACTGGATAAGCGGCTTGAGGTGGATTTTTTTTTTCAAAGCTGGGATGGTGGAACTTGTACTTGCTGGCATTCAGTAACACATGTATTCTCAGTATTTATGCAATCATAAACCTAAAACTAATCCATCTTTGAGGGAGAATGACAGCTCCCATTGTTATTTCTGTGTGTCAAACAAATGGAATTTTAGAAAGAGTTGTGAATGATCCATGGCACTGCTTTCAATCATAGCCCATGAAGACTATGCAAAAACCAACAGTCAAAAGTCAGCTAAAGAATCTAGGGCCAGATGTACGAAAGGATTTTACCCATTCTGTGTCTATGGGAAAAAGCTTTCGTACATATGGCCCCTAGTATCTCACAGGAAGAACACTCAGAGGAACATCTCCCTTGAACCATTTTTCTGTCTAAGTGCCAGAGGCTTTCAACAAATAAACAGGGAGCCCCTCTCTATTTTTTATTATTTTTTTACAAATTTGAAGTTCTGAAACTCTCAAGTCTTTTCTGGTATTCCTCTGGTGTTTGTTACCAATTCATGATGTTTGACCTGGCACCCTTGCTGTGGTTTCCAATAACCTTTGCCTTCAGATCTCATGTTTTTGATGACTTCAGTTTTGCTGGCCTTAGGCCTGAGAACACTTTGCCACTGCTAACCAGTACTAAAGTGCTTGTGCTCTTTCCTTAAAAGGTGATAACATTGGCTTATCCCCAATCAGCATATTTAATTTACTTAGAACTCCCTAGTAGCCCAGCGCCTGTACATTAAATGCTACTAGTGGGATTGCAGCACTGACTGTGCCACCCACTTAAGTAGCCCTTTTAAACTGCCTCAGGCCTGTCACTACAGAGCCTGTGTGTGCAGTTTTAAACTGCCATGGAGACCTGGCAAAAGTAAACCTTTTGCCAGGTCAAACCTTCCTTTTTATTACATATGTCACCCACAGGCAAGCCCTAGACAGTTTCAAAGACAGGGTGTAGTGTATTTAAAAATGTGGTTATGTAGTTTTAAGTTTAAAATGTCCTGGTAGTGAAAAACTCCTACGTTCATTTTTCACTACTACAAGACCTATCTCTCCCATAAGTTAACATTGGAAATACCTTATTACATCTTATAAGTGTAAGTCACAATCTGGAAGAGATAGACTTTTCAAGTTTGGTGTCTTTGGAATCACAATTTATGGTAAATTCAGGTTTTAAATTGCAATTCTGAAAATGACACTTTGAGAAATTTGTAATTTTCTTGCTTTACAGGCACACATATTGGGAGATAAGGAGTTACCTGATGGGCCTTGATGGGCCATCCTGAGCAGGATGAGAGGAAGGAGCTGGGCACAGCCTCACACCTGACTAGGATGTGTCCTGTCCACACACAAACGGCTGCACAATCCCCTGTAGTAAGTCTAGAGTCAGGGCAGGACGGACAGGAACTCTGTGCACCTCAAAGGCATGTCTTTGAAGTCTCCCCCACTTCAAAGGCCCAACAGGGCAAAAGTACTTGAGCTCTGACAAACTACTTCAGTAAACCTCTGGACCTGTTCTTAGTCTGCCAGGAAGAAGGACTGCTGTGCTGCTGAAGGCCTGCCATTCTGCTGGAATGCTCTTTGCTGGACTCCTGCTTTGCTGTGATGAACTGTGCCTGCTGCCTTCTTGCCTGGGAGTGAGAAGGACTGGACCTGAATCTCTCCAACCAGAAACCAGAGTAACTCCAAGGGTTAGTTGCTGGCCTCCTGATCTAAAGCCTCAGGGAGAGAACAGACTTTCAACCACCCTGGTCCTGCACCTGGACTCTGTCATCTGTGAGTCTATCCTGCCAAGTGGTGCCACCAAAGTCCTGGAACCTTGAAAGTGGACCTAAGGTGCTTGCTGCAGCGGAAACTGACGCATCTTCTTCTGCAGGAGCAGAACGACACATCATAGCTGGTGAATGGAGAAAATGGGCGCATCATCTGAAGTTCATGGGTTGCAACCGGCACAACCAGAATGGCATTGCCACTGTACCTCGCATCACAAACCCAGCATATCACCTTCGGAACAAACCCTGTGGTGTTTTTCCTGGCACAAGGTACTAGCATCCCCGTCGATGGCAGCCTTGATGTTGACGCTGACGCATCATCACCTCGACTGCCCAACATATCCTTAACTTCGATGCATCCGGAACTCACACTGCAGCCTCACTGCACCTCCAAACCGAGGCTTTGCCGCTATTGCATAGAGAAAAGGGACGCATCCCCTTTACTGCATAGTTCAGGACCAGTGCTTCCCACTACAATCTGTATTTAAGGTACTTTAGTTCAGCCGGCCCAACTGAGACTCTATAGCCCTCAAGCACTCTATCTCGGTTGGCCTGAACTTTTGACTTTGTCCCAGTCCGGTGCAACCAGATATTTCCAGTTGGTGCTTTTGGCTTCTAAGCACAGTTTTACAGTTTATTCTTTAAAAATTAATAGCTCATGTTCTACTTATTGTATTATTTATCAAATTAAGTTCTATTTTTCTAACCTGGTGTGGCACCCTTTTTGTGTGGTGTTTTCACTGTTTACTGTATTACCAACTACTTTCAGCATTGCCTTCAAGTGAAGCCTGACTGCTCTGTGCCAAGCTACCACAGGATGAGTACATGTTAATTTGGGTTTTGCTTGTGCCTTACCCAGACAAAGATTGTGTTTACTGCTTGACCAGGGCTCGCACCCCAGCCAACCAACAACCCAGTTTCTCACATGTTACTATAAAAAGAACATATAAAATAATTTTGGTATTCTCCTGTTTTAGTTAATCAAAATATACCATAAAGGATATTTATAATGCCCCCTTTAATATTTCATTAACAAAGAAAGCCTATTTGCATCAGTTGGTTGTGTATAAGTTGCATCACTTTTTTTCTGCAAGGACTATTCCGCCCAATTGTTCCATAAGTAGTAAACTGTTGAAAGATGAGGCAAACGGGTAAGTATAAAGTGTTGTTTATTAAAGAATTCAAGGATGATGAGAACATGAGAGACAATGGTGACACCACCTTCTTCAACCCTGCTTCAACTGACTCTGCCCCAACAACCGTCAAAATTGGAATCCAACTCACAAATGTTCTGGAGCGGAACCCTCGTGAGCATGATTCAGATCAACAGACCTCTCCCCTTGACAACCCAACAGATACTGAGAAAGTTTACACATTGAAATAATTAAACATTACAATTTAGAACGTCATAAAAACATTGTCAAACAATATATATACAAACAAAATAAGAATATTGATAAACCAGAAAACAATAAAAATGGCATATATTAACTAAAGACAAGAAAGATACACTGTGTCAAGAAATTAGTACATTTCAAAATTCTGAAATTTAGCCTGTTAAAACTGAACACTGTGTGGTCTACATTGATTCTTCTGTTCAGCTGACAATTTGACGGTACTAGGTGGAAAATAACTGAGTTCAGATTACATTTTTGGAATGTGCTCTGACTAACAATGTCCAGGTCCCAATAACATTTCTGCACATTTCCTGCTCACTTTCACAACTTTACCACAATTCCACCTCTGACCATTCTCCAATCTCACAGCACTCGAATATCCACTAATCTCCTGAGCCTTATCAGGCTGATTGAATCTCACTCCCCCCTTTCTCACACTGACCTTTGGTAATTTTAGCCGCACCCAGCCTCCATTTTTGATTTTAAACATTTTCACACACTTGATGGTATCAAACCTTATTTTAGTCTGCTCACCTCTGAAAGTGATATTTTCTCCAATTCTTCTTTCTTCAGAACTGGCCAATATTACCTTGTCCACCAAATCACCACACCATGATAATCATGCTGACCTGAGAAAATTCAAAGGCTCCCTCTCTCTTAAAGCACAAGAAGTGTTAATATTAGTCTCCTTATTGGGCTTATTACAATGTGTCCAAAGCATAGCTCTGTTAGAATCATCCACATCCTTTCCTTTCAAGGGTGCTCCGAGTACACATACCATAGCCATCATGTTCATGCATTCAGCTAGCCCATTGTCTTGAAGATGATATCAACTGTAGCGTTTATGCTTAATGCCAGCTTCCTATAAAAATTCCAACATTCCCTTTGAAGTGACTTGCACCTCATTATCGCACATAATTTAAGTCGGAAAACCTTCTCTGGCAAAAATGACAGTCAAGAAAGTATGGACACTTCTTGTGCGAGTTTCCCTAACAAACCTGACTTCCAACCAATTAGAAACTTATTCTACTACAACAATAGCAAAGTGGTGCTGCCCTGGAAGATAATAAAATGGTCCAACAAAATCATCTGCCACTCTCTCCCATACTTTGTTTGATGAATCAACCATTGTCAATGGTTGCACTCTTGTTTTTAGCCCTTTGTCAGTTTGTTTACAATTGAAACACTTGGATACCCACTCTTCGACATCCCTGCCCATGCTAGGCCACCAGTACAACACTCTTAACCTTTTCTTATTAAAAGTCATGCCTAACTGCCCTTCATGACTAAGAGCAAGCAACATGTTCCTTATGCTAGTAGGTGGGCTAGGTTTATTACTGCAGAAAAAAACCTGTCCCTCAATTGATAATTCATCTTGAATTTTCTGATAACTTGATAATGCCAAAGGGAAATTCTTTTGCCCTAGACCTACCACAAGTTACCTACTTTCTCACATCTTTCGATACTCTGTCCTCTTTCATAGCATCAATCCACTTCCTTTCAGACACACATCCTTCATCCAACCAACAAATACGGGCTACTAAACATTCTACATTCTCTTCGTCAATTACTTGATCAGGAAATATCCAACTCAACCAGTATCGGTAGTCTTGAAAGGCAAATATCCTTGTTGTTCTCTCCACCTGGAATGTGCACCACATCAAAATGGTATTCAAATTTTTTTCAACTACATCTAACCAATCTGTGTGCGGCCCTACTAGTATTTACATTTGAACCACTTAACATATGAATCTGCGGTTTGTGATCCTTCTTGAAAATGAAATGTGTACCCCAGACATAACATTTAAATTTTTCCACAGCCCAGGTGCAAGCCAACATTTTGCATTCAATTACAGAACACATTCTCTTTAGCGGCTTCAAAGTATGTGATGCAAATGCAATGGCATTCTACTTGCCTGCACACATCTGTGTCAAAATTGCACCAAGACCAATTGTACCATCATCCACCGTAATACACATCTTCCCTCTTGGCGAGAAAGGACTTAGTAAAGAAGCATCACTAAGCTTCTGTTTTAGGACCTCAAAAACTACTTTCTGCTGTGAATAAATCTTGTATAGAACAAACTAACAAACAAATGAAGTTTATCATGATCTTTGTGTGGCAACCTCCCTTATTGCCTTTATCAGACCTGATCTAGGTGAAATACTACATGTCCCAAATATTCTACTTCTTTAACTCCAAACACACATTTTTCTCTTTTTAGTTTCAAACCCCTTGCTACCATTGCTCTAAGCACTATATTCAATCTGTTGTTATGTTCGCATTCATCTTTCCCATGAACCAGCTCGACATCCTGAAAAATGGAAACACCAGGAATCCCAACCAGTACATCCTCTATCACTCTCTGAAAAGTGCCAGATGCTGATGCCAATACGAAAGGTACCCAGCAAAATTGAAAAACACCATCTAGAGTAACAAAAGCAGTTAAATGCTTGGAGTCCTCACTTCAAAGAAGCTGATGATCTGCAGAATGCATGTCCAACTTTGAAAATGTTGACACTCAAGACAACAAAACAATTAAATCATCAATTTTGGGAAGAGGATGCCCATCAATCCATGTAGCTTTATTTAAGCTTCTTAAATCTACGCGCATTCGCTCATCTTTGTCTTTCTTTCAAGCAATATTGATAGGGGATAACCATAACAGAGATCCAGTTGGTTCTATATGCCCCCGCTCAACATAGGTTTTCCAACAGTCTAGACAACTCCTGCCTAATGCTTAAAGGCACAGTGCATAACTTATGTTTGACAGGCAACACTCCTTCTTTTAATTTGATATGGTGTTCAAAATTGCCTACCGTGCTCAATTGCTCTGAAAATATATATTTTTTAATGCTATAAAAGACTGTTTAGATTTGTGAAAGGGTCATCCACATCATTTACACATAGCACTTGAGGAAAACACCCTGGTCTCAACTTGAGCCCCTAACATCCTATATGGTGCCACTCTAAAAATCAGGTCCGGCTACCAATAAATACATTTTCCCCACAACAAGCCAATCTTTTAATTGTATGGAAGATTCAAAATGCCTTTCCAAATCAAATTTGATACCACTGTATCCACACGAATTAACACCAGGAGGCAAATGGGTTTGCTACAGACCATTTTGCACAAATGTTTGCT